>NC_071321.1:1021957-1351957 GCF_027563975.2 Plodia interpunctella
CCAGCTGACGCTATACAATCATCGTCAGAGGTTTTGACGATGAAAACTATGTAGAAACCGATGGGGAACGTGTCTTGCTGGAAGAGAAACGAATTTTCTATGATGTATTCTTGACCCCCCGACGCAAAAAGAGGGGTGTTATAAGTTCGACCGCTAAGTGTGTCTGTATGTTTGTGTACGTGGCACCGTAGCTCATCCGTAGCTCATCAACGGGTGAGCCGATTTGGATGCGGTTTATTTATTTGATAGCTAATGTTTATGCGGTGGTTCTTAGATATGTTCACATCGAAATCGGTTCAGCCGTTCGAAAGTTGTAGCGAAACAAATATTGAAAGTCGTGGGGTTTTTTAATTTGTCTAACAAATAAACTTGTACTAGTAGTAACATTTGTGAAACGGTGGGGGCCCAGTGGTAAGACCGTCTGCCTGTAACGAAAGGTCCCAGGTTCGAATCGTACTCGCGCCACATGGGTTTGTATACCAGTCAGTCTGACTCATGTATATAGTTTTCAACGACCACCACTTGCTTCCGGTGAAGGAAAACATCGTGAGGAAACCTGCACATTGGTTATCTTATCACATTAATGTTTCTAATAACTTATCACATTAGTGTTTGAAATGTAGAAGCCAATGGCGAACCACCCCATTAATATTATCAAGAGAGTCGTTGTGTGTTTCATTCCACTTAATTACCACGACCCTCAGCCATGAGGAATACGACTGTAAGGTAAGTAAACTATAAGTAAAATCGACCATAAGGTACCTCATAAAACTTTACATATTATGAACTTTAAAATGACCTCTATTTATACGTACCGTAAGGGTGATTCCGCCTCTCCTTGTCATAGTGAGGTAGTACCCGTCATATAGAATATCCCTTTCGTTGTCGAAAACTGGACACTAGAATAAAGAACAATATATGTTTACAGACTACAGCAATATATAGAATTTAACTAAATATAAAAAATAAATAAATAAATAAACATGTTAGGACAAATCGCACAGATTGAGCTAGCCCCAAAGTAAGTTCGATGGAAAATGATATTTTTCTGATTGGCCCGGGTCTTGGATGTTTATCTATATATGTATTTGTATATATCCCATAACACAAGTCTCGAACTTACTATGGGGCTAGCTCAATCTGTGTGATTTGTCATAATATATTTATTTATTATAAATGCGAAAGTAAGTTTGTTTATTTGTCACATCTTCACGCTCTATCTACTCAACTAATTTGCTTGAAATTTTTGCATACATGTAGTTTGAAGTGTGCAGAAGGACATAGGATACCTTTCATTCAGGAAAAATATGTTCCCGTGGAAAGATCACGCGGGCGAAGACGCGGGTAAAAATTAGCATATTATAAATGTTACATCTTCACGCTTTATAGTTTAAAGTACGTAAAATAACTGAAACAGACCGGAAATTCGAGCGGGAAAAAGCTGATCGGAAATAAATAAAATCAAAATCAAATAATTTATTCACAAATTAGGATTTCACAGGCACATTTTCACGTCATATTCTAAATTAAATGATGTTTACCAAAGCTACAAACTACTAGTATTTCGGAACGACCACTGCTGAGAAGAAACGCCGACAGTGTTGGTCCCTATTAAGCCAGAAGGGCTTTGCCCAAGAACTTGGCACTGTGTACCCATTCTAATACTTTACCATTAACTACTAAAGGAATATCAAGTTGGGGTGCGTTTGAAAGAGAGAACTTCGTACACTTGGTCTTGTCCGTGTTTAAAGCCAGGTTATTAGTTGTAAACCATTAAATTATTATAATTTACGAAACTCACCGAATAGTTCTGTATAGACACCACGGCGCACAGGTCGTCGTCGGACTCGATCATGACAATAACACTCTTGGAATGCGAGATCCACTCTGATCCAATGCTCAAACTTTGCACGAAGTAATGTCTCTGCAACGTGTCCTGTTCCAAAACGCTTAGCGGCTGATTGCAGGCCACCTGAATGTTACATTGATGTTAAACCGGCGTGTGGTTCCGCCCTAAAATTGGACTACTACATATCGTAGACATCGTGCAATGCCACTAAGAGATATACCTCGATAGTTCTAAACTATAATTTGTTCATCGATAGTTCTACACTATAGAAAGTTTGAAATGGTTGTCAGTATCGATAGTGTCGCCTCGTTTTAGTTGCATTGTTCTACTTTATCGATCGATACTTACAAAACTATCGATATTTTTTTCATTAATAATATTAACACTATTTTGTTGCGTAAGGCCCAAGATAGAGAGGAATGGTGTAGACTGGAGGAGGCCTATACCCAAGAGGGATCCATTCTCAGTGAACTAACACACTAACATCATAAAACACAAAATATTTAGAAATTATATCAAAGAAGTACTTTGTAAAAAGGCATATTGCAAGTCTGAAGATTATGTGAACGACAATAATATCTGGCCCAAGCATGGTGCAGTATCCTCATAACATATGTAATTGATTTATGACATTATTACGTACGTTTGTACATTTAGCTTTTTATTTATTTATATATATATTTTTGTGTGACAATTTTCAATAATTTATTAGAAATACAACTATTATTTTATTTATTCATTCAAATTTTGTCATTTTTAATAATGATGTAAATTCGTAATTTTTAATATATGTATAAGACCTATATTTGTTAATTGACGTCCTTGGAGAAAAGGCTGCGGTGAAGTTTGTTGCGCCGCTTCTTCTTCATCTGCGCTTTGGAAGCCGGCAGTAGACTTAGTTTAAGTAATTTTTTGACGTCAATTAGTGATGTATATCATCCTAAATTGAATAAAGAATTTTGAATTTGAATTTCAATTACTTAATACAAAAAGAAACTGTAAATGTAAAAAATAACAAGAAACTAATATAAAAATAAATAAGATATATTAAATCATATTAAAATATAAGATAGGTATAAATACGAATAAAATTAACTAAAACCTTAGACTAACTCTATTATATAAGATAAAACAACTAAGAAATTGATAAATAAAGGCTTTTTTATTGATTTTATTTATTTATAACCACTATAGATTGTTATACACTATCACTGTACCTTCTTCTTCAGCCGCTGAGCGTGGACGTCCAGCTGATTGGTGGAGGACTGACTGAACGGATAGAAGTAATATCTGGGCTGGCTCGGGGAGCTGGTCAGGTTGGTCACAGAGTTCAACTTGATGAAGAAATCTTCAACTGTCTCCACCATTATAGTCACTTTTATTAAGTCTGGCGATGACGACGTCAAATGGACTATTGGAGTGTTGCCACTGGACACATCTGTAATGTTTTGTGGTAGTAGATTTTTTGGGCAGTTATGAGTCTGTCAAAAATTACTATGTATGCTTCGTGAAGTCGATACTATTGTGCTTTTGTGTGACATAAGTGATATTTTTGTATTCAAATTGCCATTGTCTTAGTCTATTACTTTTCGGTTCATGCTTTGGTCCTTCGAGCCGGATATGAACCAGCGACCTAAGAATTTTCGTTACGCTATGTGTGAGTGACAAAGAGAGACAAATATTGAGAATATAAGTGAGAAATAATTAAAAATGTGAGGAAACCTGCACATTATTATAGTCTAATTTTCATTACGACACCTAGTGACATAAAAATAATTTCACGACACTAAAATTTCGCGCACGCATGCCTTGATTTGGATGACGAATACGAGTATTTAACGTTTACACGCACTATCGTCGGATAAACGCCGGCGCAAATGAATGAAAATTGCGTAGTATGAGAGCTTCTATTTGCCCAATAAAAAACCAGCAATGTAAGTCGAATCGGCCAAGTTCGGCGAAATTGTTGACGAAATCATCTTCGTTTGTATTGTGATAAAAAATTTGTATTTTATTTATCCAGATGGCAATAGTCTCAATGGCTTTAACCAATCATACATGCCTTTCAACGACATAAAAAAACGTCAAAAAAAAAAAAAATCATTTCTTCATACATAATAACTTTCGACAGATAATTTTACAGTCCGTCCCTAAAGAGTAGAAAACTGATTTTCAAAATTTCATTTCATGTAATTGCAACACCATATATAATGGTCATTGGTTGATAAACACCCAGTGTTGCTAGCCCAGTGATCGCAGCGCCCACATAAGGGTTCCGTACCTAAAGGTTAAAACGGGAGCCTATTACTAAAACCCCGCTGTCTGTCTGTCTGTCTATCACCATGCAGGCTGTATCTCATCGTGATAGTAAGACCATTTAAATCCTCGACCTCGGTGGCGCAGTGGTAAAGTTCATGCCACTGAACCGAGAAGTCCCGGGTTCGATCCCCGGTCGGGTCATGATGGAAAATGATTTTTTTCTGATTGGCCCGGGTCTTGAATGCTTATCTATATATGTATTTGTTATAAAATATAGTATCGTTGAGTTAGTATCCCATAACACAAGTCTCGAACTTACTTTGGGGCTAGCTCAATCTGTGTGATTTGTCCTAATATTTATTTATATTCACACATGATGTATTTCTTTTGCCGCTATTATAACGAAAACTAAAAATCTGAATATAGAAAATATTGAAGGGGGCTTTCATACAACAATTATTTTTTAGCCGTTTTTATAGACAACTATCGGTCTGTACCAGCTTCTCTCGGGTAATACAATAATAAATTATATACCTAACCTTTACCCAGGAATCGCACTATCTATTTGTGTAAACTGTTCAAATATCCGTACGGTAGTTTTTTAGTTAATCGCGTTCATAAAGACGTGACAGAGGTTGGACTTCCATTGTAATATGTAAAGATGGTACAGAACCCTTAATACGCGAGTACGACTCCAACTTGGCCAGATTTGTTTTCTACTCTATAAAGATAGAATGTATATATACATATAAATCAATTTATTTACGTATCAAAGATCCACAGTAGACTTTTATCCATTCGCCGCGGACTACGTAAGCGTGAACAGAAAGAAAAGAGGGGGGTACTTTTATATACAAAGAAAAAACGTACAAGAAAGCCAAGGAACACATTCAATTTCATTCAGTGTCCGACCGAAACTGTGGCGACGCTATTTTTTGTTGAAATCTTCGGCTCTAGTGAATATATATTTTTTTTTTTTTACAAAAAATAATAGTTTTTTCTATAATAATAATGGGAGGAAATCAATTCTGGAATCGAGCGACAATGGAACGCAAGGCATTTTTCAGTTTCCTCTAGAGAGTTTCGACGGTTTTAACATAAGATAGCTAAGACCGAAACAAGATTTTAAACTCGAAACCGATTTCGGTCAGACACTACTTACATTAAATCACAATCATTTACACAACTGCCCGAAAAATGTAGTATAATATTTTTGACCATTTAATTTATATTATACTAATCTTGAATATAATAAACAAACAAATAAACAAATTTTCATTTAGTTAATAGTGTTAGAAACAATAAATAAATATTGTATTAATACATAAATAAATAAAAAAATAATATATTAATTGTATGATTAATTCGGACTGATCGCATTGTGTAAATATATTTTAAAGTAGTTGTTATGACCGGTGAGATTTTTGCCGCTATTTTTGTGAGCGATCAGTCCTCTATGGTTAGAGAGAATAAACGCTGTTGAAATGTAAGTACGTTTTATTATTTAATTTATCTCTATTATAATGAATAATTGTTTATCATCACGCTTATTCATTGCATAACACTCGTTATTAGAAAATTCAAGTAAATCTACGTGTATATTTCACTTCTGAAACGCGGGAATAGTTGACAATTTCAAATATGCCCAATGAACCTCTAAATTTATTTGCCATGTTCCCGGCTATCCTACAATAGTGAAATCTAAAAAAAATAGCACAGGAATTATGCTACACTAAATAATTGATTTTATCTAATAGTATTACAGTTCTTTACGGGTGTCTTTATCAAAAAACGTGTGGACGACGACTCGTGAACAATATCTATGGTCGTAATAAATGAAACTCTTGTGTAGTGGCAATTAAAACGTAAATATATATATTGGAAACCAAAAATACAACTCTTCATAACCAAACTATTGGCGGCAATTTTCTTGACAGCGAAAAATATTTGAAATTAGAATAAAACATTGTCAACTTATTTCTCTAGTACAATTTTGGTGGCCAGTGCAGTTAATTTATTGTTATATTTAAATCCTGGACAACTCGTTTATTCAGTTACCAATATCTACTACATTATATTTTTTTTTCAATTTTGTTTATTAGTTTTATTTTTTTTTATTAGGGAATAACAAACAGTTACAAAATAAAGTCTTAATTAAAATATAAATTAAATATGTATGTGTAGATAAATATGTAACCCACAACGTTATTCATTATAAAACACTACACTGTTTACCCGCGGCTTCGCCCGCGTTAATGCCATCGGGAACAGCTTATTTTTTCGTATTAAAATGGAAATGGGATAGTTGAAACAAAATATCCATGGCGAATAAAATACACACAGCGCCATCTAGTGTTTGATTTGCAAAGTATTTCTTAGCATTTAGCGCCACCTTAAAATACACACAGCGCCATCTAGTGTTTGAGTTGCAACGTATTTATTAGCATTCAGCAGTACCTAAAATACACACAGCGCCATCTAGTGTTTGATTTGCAAAGTATTTATTAGCATTAAGCGCCACCTTAAAATACACACAGCGCCATCTAGTGTTTATATTTATTTACACTGCACTCTTCTGTCATTCTCTCACTAAGTACCCGAAGGTTGTCTGGAAGAGATTACTTAGCAATAGCCCCGCCATTGGTCTATATGTATAGAGTATTATATTTCTTTGTACTGTCTGTTATTATTATTATTATGGGCAATATATATTGTACTTGCTCTTTGTCCGTGACTTCGGCCGTGTAAATTTATCCGGGAAGATTGGTTGAATAGATAACGCGTGAAGAGGTAACAAACAAACAAACTTACTGTCTCATTTATAATATTATTTACGATTAGAATTTTATTGTAGTAATAATTATGCAAGCAAGGAGGGTTATTATTTTATGCAATATTTTTTTCAGGCAGTCGTGTACTCTTTATACATTTTCGACATTAAGTGAAACAGTGTTGCCACTCGATAGCCCACTATCGATAGCTGAAACTAAATATCTGTCGATAGTATCGATATAATCGAATGTTTTGATAAATGATTTGTAGAATACTGGCGAGGTTACGTGCCCCATCCTCGTACGTAACTGTACATCGCTACCATATTACTGATGCTCCAACGTCCGTGCGTCACGCCTTCCCGTAAACAACTAAGCGCTTGCGGCAGCGCTACCACTACGCATCGCAGTAGTGGATAGGAAGTAAATATAGACGAAAACCGCTTGCACTATCGAAAGTACATATGGTGTTCAAGATGTCCCCACAGTGACACTATCGAACCCTGACAACATTAAATTGGCAACAACATTTAGCGGATATGCAATAAACTATGATTGTCTTTAATAACATACCGCAATTGTCCTGGTCTTCGCTGAACTGGTTAATGTGAGGGCATAGTGTCCGGGATATGTTCGTGAACTGTTCCAGGCTGACCGGGGTCTGGACCAGCATTGGGAGCTGCCAGGAGAACACGCCTGGAAGGAAAAATAAATATGTATGGACAAATCACACAGATTGAGCTAGCCCCAAAGTCAGTTCGAGACTTGTGTTATGGGATACTATCAACACTATATTTTACAAGCGGGTCGCCCCGGATTCACTCGGGTAAAACCATAATAAAAAGTGCCTATATCACTCCTGATGGTTTCGCCTATCTCTGTGGCAATTTTCATCAAATTGGTCCAGTAGTTAAGATTATTCATTACAAACAAAAATACAAATATTTCCTCTCTATAATATTAGTATGGATTGTGCTAGCGACCGGTCTCGGCTTCCCTTGGCGAGAAAAGCGTACAAAAATCAAAAAAGTTTTTGAGTTTATATAGACAGACATACAGACACGCGACAGGATCTTTTTATAATATGTAATGAATGGTAAATATACACCCTTTAATTAATCTGAAAAAGATAATTTTCCATGTCGACCTGACCGGGGATCGAACCCGGGACCTCAAGTGTAGTAGACCGGCGTGATGACTATAAGGCTACAGAGGTCGTCAACAACGATCATGATTATTAAGAATCGTCATATATTTTTTTTAAAGGATAGCACTCAACAGCCCATACTGAGCTATACAAGCTAAACAAATTTATTTGTTAGACAAATTAAAAAACTCCCGACTTTCAATATTTATTTCGCTACAACTTATGAACGGCTGAACCGATTTTCATGAAACATGGCGAAGAACACTCGGGATAAAATTATCTATGACACAAAAAAAAAACTATACGAAAATCGGATCGTCCGTTTGGGAGCTACGATGCCACAGAGAGATACACAGACAGACACGTTAAACTTATAACACCCCTCTTTTGCGTCGGGGGTTAAACATTTAAAATTATCCGATAAATGTCAGATGCCTTAGGGCGACTTCTGACACTAGTGTTAGTAATAACACACTCAATAACAAGTCATACCTTTTTGCTGTCTGGCCGTTATGAATAGGGGGTATGATCGGTTGGCAAAATCGCTGGCAACCGAAACCCTTGCTGGCGTCTCATATTCTATATTGTCCTGAAAACAAAGACATACCGATATTGTTTCTGTACTTATCTATACTATTATTATAAAGAGGTAAGCATTTGTGAGATTGTATGTTTGAGGCGGATAATCTCCGAAACTACCGAACCGATTTCAAAAATTCTTTCACTATTATAAAGGTAACATTATCAAAGATTGCTATAGGCTATATTTTATATCAAAATTCCCACGGGAGCGAAGCCCCGGGCAACATCTACTTTATTTATATTTAGAAGGAAGGACAATGTCCACAATATAGGATAGAATCATACCGTGGATATTTGGATGTCATGTAATTACCTACGTAGAAGTGCTAATAAGGATTTACAGATGAGAAGAGAGTGCTTTAATGGTCATTGCACAGTTCTCGCGCATACTGAAGCTGTGGAATGAGCTCTGTGGTATTCCATAGACACTACAACATGAACTTCCATCAATAAGGGCGTGAAAAGATTTATTCAGGGACATTGACGCATACGTGACGCCCCTGATGTTACAGGCGTCCATAGGCTTCTCTCTTACATACACGCTACCAGTGCGCAGGTTTCCTCACAATGTCTTCTTTCATCGCAAACAAGTGGTGGTGTATGAAAACTACTCAGATTGGTATACAAACTAATGCGGCACAAATAAGGTTCGAACTTCGATCACAGGTGGACGGTCTCAAACACTTGGCCACCCGTCCATAGGCTGCGGTGAACCACTTACTATCAGGTGAGTTGCATGCCCATTTGCTTGCTCGGGAGTTTTAAAAAAATTAATTAAAAATATACATTGTACTCACACCAGCAAATTCCATTATATACTCTGTATACTTGTTGACGTATACTGTGTAATATTGACTGAATACATATCTGAGAAAAAAAATAATAACATTATGCAGGCGTTGTGATCACTGTGTGATATGAAATGCAACTTCCTAGCAATTTTAATGGAAAGGTTTAGCAGTAATATATATATATATCTGAATATATTAGGACAAATCACACGGATTGAGCTAGCCCCAAAGTAAGTTCGAGACTTGTGTTATGGGATACTAACTCAACGATAATATATTTTATAACAAATACATATAAAGTTTAGACAAACATCCAAGACAAAAAGATCATTTTCATCATGTCCTTACTGGGGATCGAAGCCTCACCTCGGATCGGGACCTCACGGTTCAGTGGCAAGAAATTTACCAGTGCGCCACCGAGGTTGTCAAACTACCTTCTTTAGTGTACATACTAGCTAAAAATATTAACTAACATGCACAATTCCTAAGATCTTTTGACGACCTCGGTGGCGCAGTGGTAAAGTTCTTGCCACTGAACCGAGAGGTCCCGGGTTCGATCCCCGGTCGGGTCATGATGGAAAATGATCTTTTTCTGATTGGCCCGGGTCTTGGATGTTTATTTATATATGTATCTATTTATAAAATATAGTATCGTTGAGTTAGTATCCCATAACACAAGTCTCGAACTTACTTTGGGGCTAGCTCAATCTGTGTGATTTGTCCTAATATATTTATTTATTTATTTATTTATTATTCACAAGAAATGGTGGTTGATGAAACTACCATACATAAATACTTGCATACATAAATAGTCACTACCCGCTGTCTGTCTGTCCTGTACCTGTCCTTATGTACACTTAGATCATTAATACTATGCAAGTGATTTGATGAACCGGTGAAGGAAAACATTGTGAGGAAACCTGCATGCTGGTTGATTATTATTATTAACTTGTGTGTGAAATGGAGAAGGCAATGGCAAACCACTCCATTAATAATGCCAAGAAAGTTGTTGTGTGTGTTCCACGTAATAACCACGACCCTCAGCCATGAGGAATACGACTATGAAGGGATTTGATAGTGTGATTTTTTTAATAGATAGCATGATATTTTAGTCGATTAGTATGTTTTTATTATTTAACTATCATCGCCACACACAATTAACAAAATTAACAAATTGTGTGTGCTGGCTGCTAGTTGAATAATAATGCCACTTCCATAACAACAACACAATAATTATAAACACGAAAGTGTGTCTTTTTGTCAAGCTTTTACCGCTAAACTGTTGATTATGATGAAATTTGGAACAAATATAGTTAACCCACTGTCAAACATAATCCATTATAACAACACCATAAATTGCTACATTAAATTAAGTATATATAGCTTATTTATTAAGCCTCAGAGAAAAATAAGATTAATTTAATGATCTAGTTTCTCAATAGAAATATTATTGACTTAGTTTTTTGATTTGATTAATATATTTGAATGATTGAATTAATTTGAATGTGTGAAGGAAGTTAGGGGAGGCTTTTGCCCAGCAGTGGGACTCAAACAGCTAATAAAAAAATAAAAAATAAATTCGAATAGATGCTTACATTAAAAAAATATTGGCATTCATTATAATAATGTAGTACAAAGACGATACTGTAAAAAATTATCTACAGACTATATTGAGGGTAACAGGATAATTACCTACTACAGATAAAATAATTGTACTTATGAATCATAACTTATAAGATTAACTTCGTTGTTCAGTTGCTTTTTATGTCAACATTGAGTATGGATAGGAAGGTAATATTGAAACAATTGAAAATTCAATAAAAGTTCGAATTAGTTAGACACTTAAATAACTTACGAGTCATTGTAGTGAAATACTATTTGATTTCCATCGTTTTTCTTGTCTGCTAGGCAAGGTATGAGAAACAAAGTCAGCAAAAATATTGTAGAAGCCATGACAGGTATTCTGCGATATCAGAGGAATGTTAGAAATTTAGATAGTTTCATTACATTAATAAAACATTATATTTATAATATATTTTTTTTGTTATTTCTTTCAAAAACATTACCAACCAAAATCGTAGCCTAACTAGTAACTAGTTCATAGCTCTAGATCAGTCAGTGTAAAGTCAGTGTCAGGTTAATGTCATTTATTTTTTAATTGCTTTAAGGCTTAGATGTATGGTTGGTTAGAGACAGTAACGTAGATGTTAAATCCAACGTAGCTTTGCCAGCGGCTTCTTGCATTACCCTTACAAATAAAGAATTAACATATTTCAGCCATTGTTTATACCGTATTCCGCAGGACTTATTATTTGATTTGATATTATTTGACTGGTTCCATTTATTGTTTCCACTATCTCTTTCTCTCGTTTCCAGCATGTGTCTCGAATCATTTCTCACAACATGTTCTGCCCACAGATATAAGAACAATGTAATATATACCGTCCCTATCGCTACGGGACTACATATTACAGGCTTCCCCCATTCTCCCGTTTCATGTCTCGCAATGGTTCCTGTCTACTAATTCCATGATTTTTACTAGTCATTACATAATGTTCTCATATCTGTGGACTTCAATTATTATATTAGGTTATTTTTAAAAGTGCCGCCCGGCCACATATTTTATAATTTTATAACGCATTTATAAATTTTATCATAACTTGAATGCATTTCAAATTTCAACCAATAGGAACGTCGATAACACTTTCACCATTAAAAAAAAATCACTGACCAATGATATTTGAGAATTCATCTCACCGGTCAAATACGGCATTGTGATTGGCTATCCACTCAAACAGGTGCTATGCGTCATCCGCCATAACGTTGAATTATAGAGAATAGTGAAAGTACGCTTTGTTTGGTCAAAATTATTGTTAAACAGTGTGAATTAGTTGTTATTAAGTGTATCTAATGTGTTTATAAAGATGAGTGAGTGGTACAGAATGAAAAACGGATTCAACAGTAGACATAATTCTTCGGAATTGTCGGTCGAAACATCTTGTGATATGTCCGAATCATTCAACATCTTTTCGGACAATTTGAGCCCTATACCAGCCTCTATAGTGCCTAGAAAGCTGGATTTTAGCAGTTTGGATGACGATGATGGCTTACGAAATGCTTCTCCTGCGCCGGCGTCTATGAGTCCTCCTTATAAGAGGGTCAGAGGTCTAAGGTAAGTTTGTATGTTTCATGTATCGCATATTATATCGAAAACTTAGTAAAAGTATGTTATTTTCTTTGATTTGAATTCACAATTTTTGCCCTATTTTGATATCAATACCCAAATTATGTATACAAACAAAAACTTAAAAACAATTCCTAATTTCACGATTGTTTTGATTTCTTCACGAATACGGAGGATTTTGTACATGGTACATATAATATATATAATTTTCTAGTATTCATATCCAATAACCCATTCATTTCTGTTTATTAATAATACCTCTAATACTATTTGATATAATTGTCTACATCAAGTGCCCAAAACTAGTTCTATTACGTCCAAGAGTGTTCAAAGATCCATATCTCATGTTGTAAATAGCTTGTTGTAATTTGCTTATTTGTATTTTTGTTACTATTCAAAGTGTGAGTGTGTATATCATATCTAGTGTAAAGTACACATCTATTGCAATTGTTAAGAGCTTTTATTCCTAACTAGCGGCAGGTCCCAAATTTGCTCAGGTAAAACCATAATAAATTACACCTTCCCCAGGAATTACACTATCTATTGGTGGAAACAGTACAAAAATATGTCCAGTAATTTTTCGAATTTTTCACATTCATACAGAAAAATGTGACGGGGGGGGGGGGGACTTCTTTTTTTAATATGTAATGATTAGAACATTTTCATTGATTTTCACTATATGATGGTATGTAGTGTAAGATAATTGGTAGTTTAATAGTATTATGTGATGGAAATTGAACCCTAACCCAAAAAAATTGGGTACTTAGAGTACCTACTTGCACTAAAGAATGAAAGTTATACCACCTGCCTCTATATGTATACTAAATAATACTAGCCTTGTTTTGCTTGGTTAAACCATAATTTAAATAGTAGCCTAATGTCACTGCTGAATGTTTTGCTTATTTCTGTGTGTGAAAATGAGTTTATTCATTACAAAGACATAAAAATTATTTTTGTCTTTATGAATAATTATGTTGGTGCCCTGGCATGTTGTTACTGCAATAGGACATTTACAGCGAAGGTTTACTTGTACAATAAATAAGAGTATGATCAATCACCATGGCCGAAAATGGCTGGGGTATATAAATTTGTCTGTCAATATTATTTCAAACAAATTATTTTGTCATCATTTTCCCCGTGTCATAACAGATCACCAAAGATCAATAAAAATATAAATATATGGCAACAATGCTTAACACAATAATAAGAATTATGTAACAATAATTCTGGTATCTGAAATAAAGAAATTTTTAATTTTGAATAATTATTATTATTACATAATCTTTATTA
Organism: Plodia interpunctella; assembly: GCF_027563975.2. Taxonomy (NCBI): domain Eukaryota; kingdom Metazoa; phylum Arthropoda; class Insecta; order Lepidoptera; family Pyralidae; genus Plodia; species Plodia interpunctella. The sequence goes on from NC_071321.1 coordinate 1,035,831, forward strand.
CATAATTATTATTGTAGCAGGGTTAAGCATGTTATTACAGGAAATGACTATAAATAAATAACTTATTAATAATAATTTAATTTGGATTAACTATACATATAACAATGATTATGTTTGAGAAAGTGACAATAAATAAATACCTAAATTTGTTTAAAATAATTTGGATTAACTATACATAGTATAACGAAGAGATGTGTTTTTTACTGTATAACCATTCATCTTAAAAGAAACAATTTTATATTTTGTTACATATATGTATGTGGATGGCTGTAATCAGCAAGAAAAACTATATCATGAACATGATTCTACAGCCAAAAACATGTATTAACTTGTCACAAATTGGAGTGCCTCCTCTATACTGTTGGCGAATCGTTCGTAGATGAAGGGTTCTGTCAAACGCCCGATGTCGAAATATTCTGTGGACTGTAAGCGTTCGTAGACGAAGCAATTGTCGGAGAACAGTTTCAGACTCCACAAATTGTTATATCTATTTATTTATGAATGATATCTGTCATTTGGCGATTGGTTGACTTGTTTGGGTATGTGGCCAAACAGGTTTTGTGAACAGTGATTTTTATAATGTGACATAAATGTGTTGACATTCTACTTGTTTTTTGTTTCCTTGTAAATATATTTAAAATGTTTGTATACTTAAAAATGCTAGATTTTTTTTGCCAAATGCCTAGACAAACAGATAAATGGACACTTCAACGCTCAAACTAAGCACAAAGCTTGTGTTGTAAAATTATAGTGATTTAAATTTGCATTCATACAAAACGTCATAAGTAAGAGAGCTGTTGAATTTGCCAAAGTTTCGGCATTTATATACCTAATATATATATTGTAGGTATATATATACCTATGTCTTCAAAGCAAGCAAGAGTGATTAGGCATTATATTGAGTTAGCTCTGTTTCCCATCAGGCTAGATTCAGGTCAAACACACTCATCATCATATCAAGTGTGTTATTGCTAACACTGGTGTCAGATTATATTCTAGTCGCCTAAAGGCATCTGACATGACGACTTTTACGACTACTTACCGCCATCTAGTGGCATGTAGTCTCAATTAAGGAACTAAACTGTCAAACAGTGTGTACAGTGGTGTGAGTAGTAGGTACATGATGAGAAACATTATCATACATGTTATCCTGGACTTGGTGAAATTATAAAATATAGAGGTAGAATAGAAATAGATAGACAGTTTCTTTCAGCATTTCTTTTCACCAAAACAAAAAATAAATTTATTTATTAAATTAATATGTAGTATTTTTGTTTTTATGTAATTTTTAATTTCAATTGTAATAGTGCCTGTGAAATTCTTCTTTCTGAATAATCTTTAATTGGGGCAAAAATACATTTTTTGTATGTTTGTAACGCGATAACTTTCGAACCATTGGTCCTATTTTGATGAAATTTAAAAGCTATGTAGGATCTGTCAATAGAATTTTTAAGTTTGTGGGGCATCAAAAACGGTTTAGTCATTTTTGAAATATTCACAATTGTGTAAATAAAATAAATTCATCAAAAATGTATTGTGTTCACGAGGTGTAAGTTCGCGGTGAACAACTAGGTTAGTATTTAAAATATGCTACAGACAGACATACAAAATGTTTATGAAGTTTTATTTAACTTTATTGTCGCACATTCTAAAAATAATAAACCAGAAAATCTTATCCTTGTAAAATTCACTTTTATACCAAAAAAATACAATCAAAGACATTTCGGTTACAAATTCTGTTAAAGTACAGTTATCTTAACAATAACACAGATGCAGAGCAGCTGATCTTAAAAAAAATACGCCTACAAAAAGTATGCATCACCTGAACGCACCTTTAGCTCCCATACACGGGATTGTGACCTTTATATCTTCATGACAAGATGCATTTTTACATATAACAAAATGCTCATGTTATGGATTTAGGAATTATTGAGTCACGTTCTGAGAAAAATTAACCTTATTTTTGGAATTATTAGGCGTATTTTCGAACGATGTTTTTCTTTTATTTTTTTTTATTTTAAGTTTTCGTGAGTGAAGTTGACAGGATTTTTACAATGCGAATTAATCTTGTAAAAAACTAGCAACAGATGTTGTCATGATATTGAATTACAATATCTATTATTTAACCCCTGTCGAAAAAGGAGTGTCACGATCACACACGATATAGGCACTATCGTAAACATTAATAGGTACCACCCAACAAATATTACGATTTATTCTGTGTGCTGCAGTGATTAAAATCGTAAACTGTGACTAAGAATTGAATTTACGATATTAAATTCTTGGTCACAAATGGCATTTACCTTTACATAGAAAATAATTAACTACTTTTTACACCGAAATTATCCGATCCATCATTTTGTGGCAACTTCTTTTAAATCCATAAAAGCTGATAAAATGGTATAAAAAAATAATATATTAATGAGTAATTGTTGTCTTCAAGTCAACTTGGGGCAAAAATAAATTTTTTGTATGTTTGTTTGTTTGTTTGTTTGTTTGTTTGTTTGTTTGTTTGTTTGTTTGTTTGTTTGTTTGTAACGCGATAACTTTCGAACCGTTAGTCTGATTTTGATGAAATTTTATAGGTATGTAGGATACGTCAATAGAATTTTTAAGTTCAAGGACGTCAAAATCGGTTAAGTCGTTTTTGAAATATTCATAATTTTGTAAAAACTCCTCGAAAATTTATTGTGTTCTCGAAGTCTTAAGTTCGCGACGAACACCTAGTCATAAATAAAATCACTTTTTTCTACACACTATATCAATTGACCTTAAAAAAATTCTCTAGACATTATAACCATCCCCAAACTTGCCAGAACACACCGATAGAGTACAAGGTGTCTTTTTTTTTTCAAGAAATCCTCAGGTGTGTACACATGTGTGCGTATTGTATGCCATTGTGTGCGTGCGTTTACGCCATTGTTTGGTACCCCTCAAGGAAGCGATTTTGATCCCACTCTTTTCCATAAAATATTTTTTGATAGGCGGAACATATTTTTGATATATTTCCATATTGTTAGATGTGTATCAAATGATAATTGTATATTAAACAGTTTGTTCAAAGGATTTTATGTCATAAACAGTTTTAGACACGATTTTTTCAAGTTTTTATTTTAACACGCATTATTATTTTATTTTAAACTTGTTTCTTTGTATGAACCAGGAGGTATATAACAGCCAAAGTCCATTCCAAAATTAAGCTTCGCCCCGCGGCGTCGCTCCCGTGGGAGTTCTGGGATAATTATGTGTTTTCAGGTTATATTCTACCCGTGTACCAAATTTCATAACAATCCGTTCAGTAGATTTTGCGTGAAAGAGTAACAAATACACACACACACACATAAATCTTCACAAACTTTCGCATTTATAATAGTAGGAAGGATAGGATTTGTTGCCCATTCCAAAATTAAGCAACATATATAACAACATATAGATAAATGATTAATCACTCATTTTCTTATCACAGGTTATCAGACAGTCCTCACACCCCGAAGACGTTGTTGGAGAAATGTTCCACCCCCTCCCACCACCCGCCAAGGTCGAGACTCTTCCCGCCAAAACTCAACGCGCCGACGGGTAAGCATCATTCTCACTACTATATAAGGCCAATACCACTGTTTTCGGAACGACCACTGCTGAGAAGAAACGCCGAAAAGAACTCATTTAAGGGTGAATTTCACAAGCGTTTGAACGCGGCGTGTAGCGTTTCATTAGTGGGTAACATTTTTTTTGAAAATTGTTTTAAAAAAAATGATTACTTAAGTAATCATTACTTAAGTGATCATTTTTTTTAAAAAATGATTACTTAAATCATTTTTTTTAAATTAAACGTTTAAAAAATTAACATTGTACCATTACTTTACTTATATATATAAAATAGGATAATTAAATTGATTACTGTGTATGGTACAATTTCATAAACACTAATCTAGCTTGTGAAATTCACCTTTAAACAGTGTTGGTCCCTATCATGCCAGAAGGGCTTACCATAATTGCCCTTTATATATAAATTTACCCGAACAACTGTTATTATTCAGAGTTGAAAGGCACACTAAGTCCTTCTCCGTACGTTAGTGCCTATATCTATTAAAAAAAAAATAGTTACAGATGCAGATATATTCACTGCACGGACATGAAGTCACACATTGAATGCAATAGATCTCTCTGACAACGATAAACGCTTGTGTCGAAAATTATTTTTTTGTAAAAAACATATTTATTTATTGTGTAAAACTTATACTTTAATTATAATTAGGTTAACTATGTAAGTATATACATACATTAAACAGATATTTTATATAGTATTAATATACCTAAATAGTATTCATTTGAACTGATTGATCTATGAATTTAAATTGAATTGAGTCCGCAATTTACGTTTGTTTTGAGTGCGACCTCCTCTTATCTATGCGTGTTGCTGTGCCCGCCGGGGTCCTTAAATAAATAAATAAAGTAAATATATCAGGACAAATCACACAGATTGAGCTAGCCCCAAAGTAAGTTCGAGACTTGTGTGTTATGAGATACTAACACAACGATACTATATTTTATAACAAATACATATATAGATAAACACCCAAGACCTACCCTATACCAACATAAATATGTGATTTTTATAACACATCAACTTTATGGTATGCAATAAAAATATTGAGTATTGATTATTGTGTGTCTTCAGGCATGCCGTCTGGCTCGAGTCACCACCTACACCCACCGTCAGCCGATGACGACAGCGCTCTCGGCAGTCTGCCGCCTGATGATGATGACTCCAGGGTCTTGAGGAGGCCGCAGGCTAACATAAACCCTTTCACACCTGATGGTAAGTCAATTACACTTTCTCTCTCACATCTGAGCGTTATGACGGTTGCCTCCGCAGCCGCATAGAAAGTCGTGCTGTGACTATAGGGCAGTCATAAAATGAAATCTTGAAAACAAAATTTTTCTTAGGACGGAACGTGAATTTAGGCCGTCGCAGGTGCGAATGAAGCGACATATGCAGGGTCACTGGTATCTAACACATAACCTTCCAAAGGCGCATAAGGTACATAGAGACTAACATCTTTTGTTCTACGACTTTTGTCTAAATGTATTATTACATTTAGACACAAATATACAACAATTTTTCGTGTTTTAGTTTTAACGTGGTTTCTATAAAACGTTACCTCTATGCCCGATTCCGCTACATAACGCTACTATACTGTCTCGTGTTGCTCGGCTATTACATGGAGTTAACATGTGTAGAATCGCAAATTAGATTGTATTTTCTTTTATATGAAAAAAAAAAGAAACGTACGTATCACGAAAAGTCGTGGAATAAAAGTTGCTTGTTTTGATGTACCCAAGTAGTCTTTAGGAAGATCACAATTATCTTATATATATATATATATATTATTTGGAGCATAAATATTTTTTACAATTTTCTGACCTTGTCATCTTTAATTTTTACCTACCTTACCCTCGAATAAGATATATGTACTGTTCTAATCAAGCATTACCTTTGCAGGTCAAGCGCTGAACAAAAAAAAGCGAGCGTTGTCTAAAACGCCAACGTGGGACGCCACACCCGAGCAGCCGGCGAAGAGACTCAGGGTAACAATTACGTTATTATCATATTATATATCTTCATTCTGAAGAGGAAAGTTGATTTCTTTGGCCACATACAAAGGGGACCCCAGTTTAAGACTGGTTCTTGAAAGCAAAATCCCTGGCAAAAGACCTCCTGGCCGCCCTCGACGAATGTGGTTCGACGACATAAAGTATTGGACCGGACTTGATACAACCAACTGCAAATCACGGCCCAAAGCCGCGAGGGTTTCCTTATGCTGACCTCCATACTTCAATTCGAAGATGGCACCCCATAATGATAACGTATATTATCATATATGTTATGTCTGTCCCTATGTATGTTTAGATCTTTAAAACTACGCAAAGGATTTTGACGCGGGTTTTTTTTAATAGATACCGCAATTCCTGAGGAAGGTGTACAATTTATTATAGCTTATACGAGTGAAGCCGGGGCGGGCCGCTAGTATATACATACACTCCATTTTTTTCTTACGAATCCTATACATGTAAACAATCTTCACAGAACAAATTATAGAGTTTTATCGAAAATAACCTGGAATAACACATAGAGTATTTTATATCGAAATATGCTTCTTGAAATTTATCCTATGCAATTATATAAATGCAAAAAATTTTTGTTACAATACTTGGACACACTTATGATGAAATTGAAAACTTATTACCTAAACCCACATAAAGTTATAACTTCAAGTACTGAGTATATATATTAATTATTATTTACACATACCACTATACTATTTACCTCAACTTACACACCCAAAAATATGGTCTCACATTAATTCCTACCGTAACCTTGGTTCCTTTTTGTTTATTTCTTTTACTTAACATTCACAATTAAATAAATATAAATTAATAAATACATTAGGACAAATCACACAGATTGAGCTAGGCCCAAATTAAGTACAATTGTAGTCTTTATGTAAAACTTTTAAGGAAGTGGCAGCAGGTTATTTCCATCACGACTATCATTAGATAACTCACTGCGAAGTCTTAGCCTTATATTGTAACCAAGATTACTGGAATAAACGACTATTTTATTTTATTATTTTATATCCCACGGGAGCGAAACCCCGCGGCGCAGCTAGTATGGTATAATAGAACAATGGAATCTTCAAACAGTTTAAGTGTTCACTAAATAAATAATGATTATTTGTTGGCAGGAATCAAACATATCCCGGTACAACATAGAGTTTGTGGAGCTGGGTGTTATCGGCAGGGGTTCGTTCGGCAGAGTCACCAAGTGTGTCAACAAATTAGACGGGTGCATTTACGCTATCAAGAGGTGAGTTTTATATTCTTTGTATCAATATTTCCCTCAGCTGTGTTCTCTAAGTTTCGAAAATTTACATTTTCAAACATAAATACATGTGATATCTTGCACTTCTCTACCTCTTGGTGATATTTCATGATTTTTGATGAATTTTTCTTATCCTACTCGTGCCACATAAGTTTGTACACCAATCTGACTCATGTATAGTAGTTTTCATGGACCATCACTTGCTTCCGGTGAAAGAAAACATCGTGAGGAAACCTGCACACTGGTTGATTATTAACTTGTGTGTGAAACAGAGAGGGCGATGGCAAACCACTCCATTAATAGTGCCAAGAAAGTCGTTGTGTGTGTGTGTTTCGTTTTAAGTAATGACCACAACCGGCGATCCTCAGCCATGAGGAATACGACTTTGAAGAAGAAAATGAATGTTCTTGGTGAAACGAACAAATTATGTAATTAGTTTTTGCTTTCGTGATTTCCGACGGGAGTAGTTTGTTTTTCGTGACGAAAGGTCACTATTTCCTACACCATTCTTCAATCTACAAGAGTGTAAAATTTCAAGAAGATTGGTCGAGTACATAGAGTGTGAAGAGGCAACAAACTTAATTTCGTATTTATAATATTAGTTAGGACAAGTATTGTCGTTGAGTTAGTAACTCACAAGTGTCGAACTTACTTCGACGACCTCGGTGGCGCAGTGGTAAAGTGCTTGCCTCTGAACCGAGAGGTCCCAGGTCCGATCCCCGGTCGGGTCATGATGGAAAATGATCTTTTTCTGATTGAAAGACCAAGATATTTTATAAGAAATACATATATATTTGTTATACAATATAGTATCGTTGAGTTAGTATCCCATAACACAAGTGTCGAACTTAATTTAGGGGCCAGCTCAATCTGTGTGATTTGTCCATACTCGGTAATGTGCGCAGGTCGCTGCGGCCGGTGGCGGGGTCGGCGGCGGAGCGCGCGGCGCTGACGGAGGTGTATGCGCACGCGGCGCTCGGGAAACATCCGCACGTCGTCAGGTACGTTATAATAATTGAGTAGGTTGACAAGGTCAGAAAAAAATATATTTATATTTAAAAAATAGTAAGCCCTTCTGGCATAATAGGGACCAACACTGTTTGAATGAGTTTCTTTCGGCATTTCTTCTCAGCAGTGGTCTTTCCGAAATGCTAGTAGTTTGTAGCTTTGGTAAACATCATTTAATTTAGAATATGACGTGAAAAAGTGCCTGTGAAGGCCTAATTTCTGAATGATTTGATTTTGATTTTGATTTTGATTTTAAAAACTGTAAAAAGTATGAATAATTTTAATTTAAATAGATGTATTCAGGATCATTATGATAATTTGTATTTATATACACAAATTGACTGTAACAATGCAGCTGGATCTAAATGGATGTAGCTGTCGAATATAGCTGTCTTAGGGAACATGTTAGCACGTTGTGACGTCACTTGTTCGTGTCATTTGGACGACTCCTAAAATGTGTGATTTTATTTTTGTCATATCTATGAACGCATTGTCATTAATTATTACAGTAATTTTTTCACGGGTGTTTCTAATGATATAAGGTCCTTCGTGTAGTCATCGAAGCAAAAATTTGTCAACTAGCCTATTGTATTATCACTAGCCGCGTCCCGGGGCTTCGCTTCTGCGGGAATTGCTTGATATAAAGTACAGCTTGACATAAAAGAGATAACAAAGGACGAGGGCGCTAGTTTTTTTCCTAACTGTCACATTTTTGACGTAAAATGTGGCAACAATTTTGTATGGAAATTTTTTAGTTCCACTTTAATTTCTACTCTTTATTGTCAAGCTGTACTTTATATCAAGAAATTCACAACAATATAAACATACGCACATGTAATACTCATAAACTTTTATTGTATTTATAATACTAGTTACGCCACCGGGCCTCGCTCACATAGCAATTTCTTAATATAAACTATCATGTGTGTTGTTTCATGTTATATTCTGTGTACCAAATGTCGTAACAATAAGTCCAGTAGATACTGGACGGCTTGTTATGAAATTTGGTACACGGTTAGAATATAACCTGGAATTACGTGTATGGGATGGTTTTTATCCCGAAAATTCCACGGTAGCGAAGCCCCGTAGCGCGGCTAGTTAAATTATAAATCACAAAGGTATTTTTTTCCATACAACACAAACTGGGACTAAAACCTTATTACAACAGTCAGTCCAATATGTAATTAGTTTTCATTAAACTAGCAGATTGTCCCTGCTTCGCTCGGGTAAAAGGTATCATACTATCTATTGGTGAAATATCGCATGAAATTCCATGCAATAAATTTGAGTTTCTTGCAAACAGGCAGACAGACTTAACACTTTATTAAGTTCTTTTTACTAACACATAATAATGCTAGTATTTCTCCGGAATAAAATTGTTTTGATTTTGTGAACGGGCTTAGTTTTATAATATATAAAGATAATGAAAAGAAGAAGCGGTGGTGGTGTAATGGTTAAGACGCCCGCCTGTGGATCGAAAGGTCCTAGGTTCGAATCCTACTCGTGCCACATGAGTTTGATAGTAGTTTTTATAGACCACCACTTGCTTCCGGTGATGGAAAACATCGCGAGGAAACCTGCACACTGGTTGATTATTATTAACTTGTGTGAAATGGAGAAGGCAATGCAAAGGCAAAGTTGTTGTGTGTGTTTAATTCCACGTAATGACCAACCCTCAGCCATGTGGAATACGACTATGAAGAAGAAAGATAATAAATATTTGTTATAAGATGTCAACCCGGTATATAAGGTACCTACATACCAAATTTCAAGCAAATCCAGGTCCAGTAGATTTCGAGTGATGCTCGTTCAGACAGACAGACAGACAAAAATTTCCAAAACTATATTTTCGTCATCTATATCAGTAACCAAGTATATTCCATGAAGAATTTTTTTTAAATATCCAATGTATAAATTTGGTCTTTCTTCAATTTGATTATATGTATTGATTGTTAATATTTTATGAAAAAGGTATTACTCGGCGTGGGCGGAGGACGACCATATGATAATACAGAACGAGTACTGTGACGGTGGTTCTTTACAACAGAAAATGGAGAGTGGTCCTCTGGTCGAGAGCGAACTATTGATGCTGTTGCAACACATAGCTGATGGCCTAACGTGAGTGCATGACTATCTCTTTCTTTCTCTCCATCTATATCTATCTCTCGGTCTATCTATGTATCTCTCTCTCTACGACCTCGGTGGCGCAGTGGTAAGGTTCTTGCCACTGATCCCGGGTTCGATTCCCGGTCGGGTCATGATGGAAAATGATCTTTTTCTGATTGGCCCGGGTCTTGGATGTTTATCTATATATCTATTTGTTATAAAATATAGTATCGTTGAGTTAGTATCCCATAACACAAGTCTCGAACTTACTTTGGGGCTAGCTCAATCTGTGTGATTTGTCCTTATATATTTATTTTATTTATATCTATATTTCTATCTATCTCTCTATCTATCTCTTATCTCGTCATGTTCCTGAGTTCGGGGCTGTGACGCCGCGAAGCTCGCGGTCAGCGTGAAAAATTCGACTGTCCGTTGTCAACCCGCCTTAGGAATGCCGTTGTTGATTGTTAGCTGTAGGTATGTGTCGGTCAATCGCCTCGTATGACATCCACTGGAGTATATGGAGTGGTCCTATTTTGGGGCGGGATCACAAGTATTTTTTTGCGAATGTCTAATTCTTTGTCACAATGTAAGTGTGAAGAGATATTCTATCCTAATTAATATTATAAATGCGAAAGTTTGTTTGTTTGTTTGTTTGTTTGTTCTTCACGCTCTATCTACTCAACCAATCTTCTTGAAATTTTGCATACACGTAGTTTATAGATAGGAGTTAGGATATATAGGATACTTTTCATCCCGCAAAAAAACTTACGCGGGGCGAAACCGCGGGCAACAGCTAGTGTGATAATAAAATAAACAACACTCAACGGCCCGCACTAAGCTTGTATCGCGTAAATGGCTCAAAAAGAAAATTATATTTGTATATTTTTTTTTATTATTTTGTTTTTGTACTTATTGTGTGTAGTTTTGATAAAGTATACTGATTTAAGTAATTCATTGCTTGTTGTTACCTGATGTTTCGTGTACTTCTATTTTCTTCACAATGCACGTTTGTCTTACGCTACCTTACTTTGTGCGTTAAATTATTTCCTTTCAAATACTTGGTTGACTGGAAGAGATCCCTTTCTGGGATAAGTCCGCCTTTGTACGCGTTCTTTCTTTATTTTACTGCTTTCCTTGTATGTGTTTTCTTCGTGCAATAAAGAGTTTACAAACAAACAAACAAGAAAAGACACAACTAATTTGTTTTATATTAGTGGGAACCTATCCGAGTTACATTTAACGGTCAATTGCGTGAACGCAGCTGTTGGTTCCCCTAAATACAATCAATCAATCAATCAATCAATCAATCAATCAATCAATCAATCAATCAATCAATCAATCAAAAATTATTTTCAACAACAGATACATCCACTCGCTGGAATTGGTGCACATGGACGTGAAGCCCGGCAACATATTCGTGTGCAGCGACGCCGAGCCCGCGCACGACTCCGACGACGGCTACGACGACGACGACACCAACAAGCTGCACCACACCTACAAGATTGGTGAGTGGGAATTTTGGGAAATTGCCCGGTGGGAAGATTGCAATCGCAATCGCGACGGCTACGACGTTGACGTAACAGGCAAGCTGCACCGCACCTACAAGAGTTGTGAGTGGGAGTTTTGGGAAATATGGGAATTGCACTTGATCATGACGAAACGTACATCGCACGTGTATGTGATATTCAAGTGGCTCGGAATTTTGGAGGAGAATCTAGGAATTTTGGGTATTCCCTCAGATTATGAAAACATGAAGCATAATCGCGTATATAAGATTGGTGAATATTGGGAAATATGGTAATTGTGGGAATTTTGGAAATGGTATAATAAAAATGCTCGTTTAATAATTGTGATTTTATGTATGCGTTTTGACGACCTCGGTGGCGCAGTGATAAAGTTCTTGCCACTGAACCGTGAGGTCCCGCGTTCGATACCCGGTCGGGTCATGATGGATAATGATCTTTTTCTGATTTGCCCGGGTCTTGTATGTTTATTATATATACATGGTTACTAGACCATATCTAACGCATAACCTTCCAAGGGCGCATAAGGTACATAGAGACTAGCATCTTTTGTTCTACGACTTTTGTCTAAACGTAATAAATACATTTTCCTTTTTTTACTTTTAATGTGTTTCTATAAAACGTTACCTCTATGCCCGATTCCGCTACATAACGCTACTGTACTGTCTCGTGTTGCTCGGCTATTGCATACAGTTAAAATGTTTAGAATCGCAAATTAGAAAATGTTTTTTTTTTTTATGAAAAAAAACTACGAATCACGAAAAGTCGTAGAATAAAAGTTGCTTGTTTTGATATACCCAAGTAGTCTTTAGGAGGTTTTGTGTTTGATACAAGTAACCCTGTATATGTACTTGTTATAAATAAATATAGTATCGTTGAGTTAGTACCCCATAACAATATAAATAAATATTTAAGACAAATCACACAGATTGAGCTAGCCCCAAAGTAAGTTCTAAACTTGTGTCATGGGATACTAACTCAACGATACTATATTTTATAACAAATACATATATAGATAAACATCCAAGACCCGGGCCAATCAGAAAAAGATCATTTTCCATCATGACCCGACCGGGGATCGAACCCGGGATCTCTCGGTTCAGAGGCAAGAACTTTACCACTGCGCCATCGAGGTCGTCTAACCGTTTTCCATAAGATAATAACACAAGTCGGACTTACTTTTGGGCTAGCTCAATCTGTGTGATTTGTCCATACATATATATTTATTTTATTTATTAATGTCCTGCGTGCAGGGGACCTGGGCCACGTGACGTGTATATCCTCGCCGTCGGTGGAGGAGGGAGACTGCCGCTACCTGCCCAAGGAGGTCCTGCACGAAGACTTCACGCACCTCACCAAAGCGGACATCTTTGCATTTGGTGAGTGTTAAGACTTTATAACAGAAAAAGCCAAGAAATAAATGTTATTCTTCAATTAAAAAGTACGATCTATGGATGCTTCTTTCAAATGTTTCTAATAGGGAGTATTACTGCACATTTATCCCGCCAGAGTACAGCACTGTATGTTAGGTACACAAAAGCTTTGCCGCCTTTTGCTAAGTCGATTAATACGTAATATTTTAGAGTACTTTATTAATACTTTCATTGTGTAAGCATTCGTTTGTGAAAATATACAACAATGTAGCATATTCGGTGCCGAAATATTGGGAAAAATCGTTTTCCATAAGATAATAAAACTTCGAAAACTATGGGATACGCCTGACGCTGTAAAATTTTCGAGCCAGTAAACGGTCGAAAAGAAGCTCCGAACACTCGTTTATATCAGTTTATGACCCCAGTTGACCAAATAATGCAGAACATAACCTAAAATAGTGTTATTATTTTCAGGATAATCCACTAAATCCTTCCTTTTTCCTTTAAACTCGCACCACGATTGCGTAGAAGGAATTTTTGGTCGTAAATTTGCAACAATATTCAAAATTGGCGCTTTTTGCCTCCATTGGCGATGTTTGTGTACCTTAGTTGTACCAGTAGCGCCATCTGCGCTGAGCTTTGCGTTATATGCCCTATTAGGCGTCCAAGCGGCCATGACCGGGAAATAAACTCCTACATAAGACTCCTCATTAAAATTAAAATGAAGTTTTATTTAATATGCAATTAATGAGTTTTTTTTTTGATTGGCTATATTATTGCATGACGACCTCGGTGGCGCAGTGGTAAAGTGCTTGTCTCTGAACCGAGAGGTCCTGAGTTCGATCCCCTGTCGGGTCATGATGGAAAATGATCTTTTTCTGTTTGGCCCGGGTCTTGGATGTTTATCTATATATGTATTTGTTATAAAATATAGTATTGTTGAGTTAGTATCCCGTAACACAAGTCTCGAACTTACTTTGGGGCTAGCTCAATCTGTGTGATTTGTCCTTATATATTTATTTACTATTTATTTGATTATTAATCACTTAAACTGATATAAACTTTATTTTGACTGAAGATCTTACCTTTATGAAGTCCATATTTTAATAAGTCTTCACGTGTGAAGTGTTCCGAGCTTTTCGACCGTTTACTGGCTCGAAAATTTTACAGCGTGAAGCGTATCCCATAGTTTTCGAAGTTTTTTTTTTATCTCATGGACCACGATTTTCCCAATATTTCGGCACCCGAATATGCTACATTGTTGTATATTTCAGGAACATTTGTTGTTGAAGTTATAATTTCTTTATTATATATTATATTATTTATGTTTCTAATTAAATGACCACCACTGGATATGTATTCCATTACAAACTTAGTAACACGAAATGTGATGAAACATTGCCCTCGTCTACAACGTGATTAGACTGGAATGCCAATTTATTAATTAGACTGCAGGTGTGTAAAATATAATCGATGTTTTTTGATACATATAATATCAATTGATAACACAATCTATGCACTGTCACGGCTCTTTGACATACAGGGTTACTGGTATTTAACGCATAACCTTCCAAAGGCGTATAAGCTACATAGAGACTAACAAGTTTTCTTCTACGATTTTTCTCTAAACGTGATAAAATACAAAAAAAAACCTTTTTTTTTTTCGTTTCTATAAAACTTTAACTCTATGTTCGATTCCGCTACATAACGCTACTGTACTGTCTCGCGTTGCTCGGCTATTACATAGAGAATAAGATGTGTAGAATCGCAAATTAGATTGTATTTTTTTTATATGAAAAAAAAAAACTACGAATCACTAGAGTCGTAGAATAAAAGTTGCTTGTTTTGATGTACCCAAGTAGTCTTTAGGAGGTTTTGCGTTTGAAGTTCTGGTCGTAAAGTAGGTATACTTACCTGTATTAGTTTCTGTTTTACGGCTTGTTGATAAAGTATCTGATAGCCTAAATAATTTATGTAACAGCTTTGAAAACTGTGTTTCACAATTGTCGAATAGGACAAATTGGCCAATCATTCAAGGCAGTTTTTAGTTTTATCTGGTTGATTACAATATTAGATATAGATTAGATTTTTTGTCTGTCCGTATGTTTGTTCGGGCATCACGCAAAAACTACTGAATGGAATTTGATGCGTTTATCACAGTTGTATGGTCTAACTTAATCTGATATATGTTAAATCGCGATACTTTGATTGGTACCCGAGTTATTAACAATAATGAGCCAGATTCAGATTTTATTGCAAGTAACATGTTATATAGGTTGGTTACACAAGTGCATAAGTTGATAGTACAAGTGACGCCCTGCAAGAGCGCAGCAAACATTGAGGGTAGGGTATGAGCGGACTCGCGAAACATACGCGGGTGAAGCCGCGGGCAATAGATACTATGCGTCGATACTAGTATAATTCTATATGAGATTGTGTCATGTTATCTCCAGACTAGATATAAATAAAATTTGTTGAAATCGCTTCGGTTTTCGGCGATTACAATGAATGGTCACCGCTTTACGTGATGTAATACATTTGTTACATAATGTTGTGCAATTTTTATAACTATTTAAATAAGTAAAAAACAATTTTTGAAAATACTAATGAGACGAAAAAATTCTGGAATCGAGCGTGAATCGAATCCGCGCCCCTGTGCTATCCGCGACAGTGCTCTTCACCACCCTGAGCTGTCGAGACCATGCCAGTTCAGCTGAATTAATTCATCTCTTTACGTATTACGCGCCGACGTTCAAAAATAAATTGAAGAGCGTGTGTGACATGTATAACAAATCCTTTAAAGTAAAAACAAGTTTTACATGTGTAAAACTTAAACCACCTAAAGTTATATGAAAATACAGTAAAAATTGTTTTGTCATGTGTTAAACTGATAACTAGCTGGACCCGGCGATGTTACTCGCAATTTAACATTTAACATTCGTTGTAATTATTTCAAGAAAACTCGTAATATTTTAATTTTATGCACAGTAGCGCCATCTACTATATAAGGCGCCGTTGACTATCAGATTTTTTTGGCCAAATTCTACGGGAATAGCGTACTTTCGGAATTAAAAAGTACCCTATGTGTTGATCCAAGTTATCAGCTATCCCGATACCAAATTTCATAAAAATTGGCCCAGATTCATCGTGAAGACGTAACATATATTTTCACAGACTCGCCTTTATAATATTAGCGGGATGTACTTAACTGTCGTTTAATGAAGTTGTAACAAACAAACAAACATTATAATTATAATTAACACGTTTATTAATGAAACATTAAACAAATACAGGTATAACTTTTAAACTTTCGCGTTACCTAATTAAAAAGGTATTTGCGCGTCTAACACCTGTTGTTTAGTATAAATGTAAGTATAACATAATTTAATTCTCACATAGGAACTTAAACCTTCACAACCGCTTTGCCCTGGTTCTCTCCGTTTAGCATCCCTACAAATGCATCGAAGACTTTGTCGAAACCTTCAGTTACATGCTCCTCGACCTTAATCTGCCCCGAGGATATCCACCTGGCCAAATCGGCAAACGCCTCAGCCCATCTGTCGTGCCACCTTGCCACCAAAAACCCTTCGATCTTCAGTTGTTTAGCCACCAATGCCGGTTGTATCATGGTCGCTTTCGGAATCTTGTCCGGATCCTCATTATAACCACTAATAGAACCGCACACAGCGACACGTCCGTACAAATTCATCTGATTTATAATAATACTGCTCAATTCTCCGCCGACATTATCAAAGTAACAATCGATGCCTTTGGGCGCGGCCTGTTTTAGAGCCGAGACAGCGTCGACGGTTTTGTAATTGAACGCATTGTCGAAACCTAGGTTCTTTTCGAGCCACGACACTTTCTCGTCCGAACCGGCGAATCCTATCACCTTGCACCCTTTGAGTTTCGCTATCTGGCCCACGATCGACCCAACCGCCCCGGCGGCGCCGGTCACAACAACAGTTTCACCTGGTTTTGGCTTACATAATTCCAATAAACCAAAGTAAGCGGTCGCCCCAGGCATACCTACAGCTCCAACGCTCAAAGACTCCGACAGGCCTTTAAGATCGGGCAGTTTGTACACCTTATCTATAGGCGTTGGTGCAGCGTTAGGATCGATCACTGTGTAGTCTCTCCATCCTTTGTGCGAGACGACTTTCGAACCAACAGGGAATCTTGGGTTCTTTGAATCTTGCACCACGGCTAATTGAAAGCCGAATTGATCATAGGGCGTGGGATATCTGGAGTTGTATGCGCGTTGGTAAGGATCGACGCTGATCCATTCGGTTTTGACTAGAATTTCTCCGTTCTTGATAGCCGGCAGGTCGTGTTCCACGACGTCGAAATCCTCCCTTTTGGGCACACCTTGAAAGTGACGCTTCACAACGTATTTTTTCGCGCGTACCATTTTTACGACTGAATCGTACGGTTGAAGATTGTTGTATATATTTTGTTGATAATGTTGTGACGTTAAGTTATCGTGTTTGTCAGTCACGACTGTTTTTTTATGTCGTAACATGTAATCTGTGTTATCTGCTGGATTCGTCCGCTATCATTGATATGTGTTACGGTGACTATAGTATTTTTAAATATTGTATTATATGCTCTCAGTCTATCCATCGTTTACTAATCCTAACTAATATTATAAAAGCAAAAGTAAATTTGTTTGTTACCTCTTCACGCTTTACCTGCTCGACCAATCTTCTTCTGCATACACGTAGTATGAAGTACGGAAAAGGACATAGGGTACTTTTTGTCCCGAAATTTTCACGGGAGCGGAGCGGTTGGAAGTGTTAAAAAATTCAAATTGTGAAAGTTGAGATTTCTATTGGCAATATTACCATCCATGTTATGGGCTGTACATTTAAATAAATCTATTTATAGATTTATGTACACAAAAATATAACAGGTAAATAGTATACAATTAAACAAGTATAAGGGCCCTACTTATTTCAAAAGGAATCTCTTCCAGTATACTCGTGAGAGGAGTGGTGATTTGTAGCAGAAAACTGACACATAAAAAACAAGCCAAATTATATAGAAAAAGATTAAATAAAAACACACACACACGCACACACAAAATGTGAATTAATTATAATTAAATATTTATTCGAATTTATTACAATTTAGTTCATTCGTAATTTTAGCTTATTCTTTTTTTCTTAACCTGTATTTACTTAAAAAAAAAAACGAAAATGCAATAAAAAAAATAAAATTGTAATATGCTATTTTACAATAAAGAATTAGCTGTGAGTTAGTGGAATTATAATCATAATTCCTAATAAAAATCATACTTATCTCAAACTGATTATGGAATCAACGTACAGTATTACAGATATAACTCAGCGTGACACACAATTTTAAATAGTTTATTCCCAACATACCAATGTCACACCGCGATATGTAACACCACTACACATCGGGAGAACAATTCCCGTTGTTTAACATTGTCGATCCATACATTCAAGAGCGACAAGTATGAAATTTTATGTAGAACCTAGTGCTAATATTTTTTACGGAGAAATAATTAATGAATAACAATTACAAAGAATGGATAATATATTTCGTTTTTTTTTTAAAGTATATATATATATATATAATATTTCTTAGAAGTATATATATATATATATATATATAATATTTCTTAGAAGTATATATATATATATATATATATAATATTTCTTAGAAGTATATATATATATATATATATATAATATTTCTTAGAAACGTCACTGATAAGTGTAGAAAATTCTTAGTTTAATAGTTACAAATCAACTTGGAGCAATTTTTTTGTATGTATGTTTGATTGTTTGTTTATAACGCGATAACTTTCGAACCGTTACTCTGATTTTGATGAAATTTAAAAGGTATATAGGCAACGAAATCGGTCGTTATTGAAATATTCACAATTTTGTAAAAGCTTGTTAAAATTTATTGTGTTCGCGTGGTCTAAGTTCGCGGCGAACAACTAGTATTAAGTTATTAAAAGAGAGTGCGTTTGTTTGTTTTTCGCCGACAAACTGGTTTACAGTATGGCGACTTTTTCTCTAAGTGATAATCTGTAACTGTTTTTCTGGATAAATAAAGGTACTTTTTGACTTTTATATAATAATTAGTTTGACGAGCTCGGTGGCGCAGTGGTAAAGTGCTTGCCTCTGAACCGTGAGGTCCCGGGTCCAATCCCCAGTCGGGTCATGATGGAAAATGATCTTTTTCTGATTGGTCCGCGTCTTGGATGTTTATCTATATGTGCATATGTTATAAAATATAGTATCGTTGAGTTAGTATCCCGTAACACAAGTCTCGAACTTACTTTGGGGCTAGCTCAATCTGTGTGATTTGTCCTAATATATTTATTTAGTTTTAATATGTCTATCGTTTATTTACAGGTCTAACGCTATACGAAGCGGGTGGCGGCGGTCCCCTGCCCAAAAACGGACAGCAATGGCACGATTACAGGGACGGGAAGCTTCCGGAACTGCCCAATTTGTCCAGAGAGTTCAATCAATTGTTAAAGGTGATTCACTCTCTCTCTCTCTCTCTCTCTCAATTGCTGTTTGTCTCACTTGTTTGTTTGCGCTCGCTCTTACTCGTTCGCTCTCTGTCACTCATTCACTCGTCCTTTCACTTGCAAAATCAAAAATAGAAATCAAATAATTTATTCAGAAATTGGGCCTTCACAGGCACGTCATATTATAAGTAAAATGATATTTACCAAAGCTACAAACTACTAGCATTTCGTAATGACCACTCTTGTTCTCTGTCTCATTCATTCTCACTCTGCGTTTCTCTGTCCCACTCCCTTGGATTAGTTTTTTACTACAACACTAGCTTTTACTACCCACGTCTTCGTATGTGAGTACAAATCCGTTTCCCGTGGGAATTTCAGGAAATCCCCTACACTGTTTGGAACCTACACACCAAATTTCAGCTTTCCACGCCCAGTAGTTTCCGCTGTGCGTTGTCTATCTGTCTGTCAGTCACTCAGTAACGCAAATATAGATTGTAAAATAAGTTCGATGATTATGAAACAAATAAATAAAGAAAGAAACAAAAACAGATTTATTTCATCGTCAAAAAATTATGCTAACACGAATTCTCGTACATGATCAGAAAATGGTCCACCCGGATCCGAATATGCGGCCGTCGGGCGCGCAGCTGCGCAAGCACCCGCTGCTGCACCCGAGCGGCAACAAGAGCAAGTCGCAGCTGCGCCGGGAGCTGGCCGCCGCCGAGATGAAGAACGAACTGCTGCTGAGGAAGCTGCAGGACGCTGCCAGGTTGGTGTTGCACGAAGCGATAACACATAGGAGACGCACAATTTTTGGTGATGTGATAAGCGGGGCTAAGGCGGACGAGTGGGGAAGCGCTTCCGTCCATGGCGCCGTCCAGGATCGGCTGGCTTCCGATGAGGGAACTCCTAAATCGCTTCGCTTACGGGGCTGAGGCGTAGCGATTGTCGCGATCAGCGTTAAAAATAGTCTTAAAATTTTGGAGATTCGACGGTAACCCTCATTGGGAATGCTGTTGTTGTCTATCAGCTGGCTTGGCTAGAACCACACGCCAAAAATGTTAAATGCAACAATATTTCCGTGACGACAAAGGCTTGTGTTTAAAATGACATTTTTGGACACAAGCTTTTGTCATGTTTTTGTCATTATAATCCTACTAATGTTATATGTGGGAAAGTTTGTGATGATGTGTGTGTGTATGTATGGTATGTATGTTTGTTTGTAAATCCTTCACGCAAAATCTACTGGACCAATTTTTTAGAAATTTGGTACACGGGTAGAATATGACCTGGATACTTTTTATCCCGAAACTCCCACGAAGCCCCGGGGCGCAGCTAGTACCGCGTTAGTACGCGTCTGTTTCTTTATTTTACTGCTTTCTATGTATGCGTTTTTTTCGTGCATTGAAGAGTTTACAAACAAACAAACAAACAAACAAACAATACTCATTTTATTACAGGTGTATAAAACAATTGACGCCCAATCTCCATTTGAACGAATCGGCGAAGTTTCGCACGAGGTCAGCCAAACGACTACAGAAACCGAGGTTCGACGCTCAACTCGCCGAAATGATACAATCAGTCACGTCGCCAATAAGAATAGACAGACGGACGGACAGGAGGGGTAAGAAGATGTAATAGCTCTATATATATATATATATAAATTGAAATGCAACTTTAAAAAGAAATTTTAAGGCGTTTTACTTTTGTGGAGAAAAATGTTGTAATTATCAAAAAAATATAAACTGAAAAACCTATCTCTAGATCTTGCTGTTAAAATGTGTACAATAACAGGCGCTTTTGTAGATAAAAAAGTGATTTATTAAAATAAAAATAAAAAACTAAAAATCCCTGTTTCGGATAAAATATATTATGTCTCAATATTAAAAAGTAACAGAATAATAATTGAAAAAAAAAAAAAACTTCTGTTAAAATATTGTCTCCCCATTTCATTACACACTTTACAATGAAACAGCGAGTTGAATATAACGAAGCACCATTGCTCCGTACATGTCCGTTGCGTTGGCGTCCGTCGACGGATCAACACTGAAATTGCATAGAGTTTTGACGTACACCGATGTACGACACTGTCAAAACTTATGGGAAAACAACGGAGCGGTAACGCAACGGAGCAAATGGGGCAGAGCCTAAAGGCGTCTGACATGTCTTTTACCGCCATCTAGCGGCAGCCGCGTACACAATAGTGAGCTGGTTTCCGATATTTTCCTTCACCGGAAGCAAGTGGTCTAAAGAAACTGTATTCACGATTAATCGAATACAATTCGACCGAATTGATATGTTCTCGATAGCTCAGTGGTTAAGAGCATTGTCACGGTAAGGCACGGGCGTGGGTTCGATTCCAGCTCGAGTCCTGAGTATTATCTTTACAAAGTTTGTGACATTTTTTCTTATCGAGTGTTATAACTAACAATATAACAAATAACTGTTATAAATGACTATACGTTAATCAGATTGATATAAAACTCACATGGTACAAGAAATTCAGATTTATTTAACAAGTCTTATTATGTCAATAACCTCACTTTTCATAATTTGCAATTCAAAATTGCAATATAAATTAAAAATTGACTTTTTAGAAAATTGTTTTACACTAGAATGTATAGTTTTGATCTGATATCTGATATTATTAAAAACAAATTCAAATAATTTATTCAGAAATTAGACCTTCACAAGCACTTTTTCACGTCAATTTTTATTATTAAACAGTTATTTCTCACAAGCTACAAACTACTTGCATATCGGAACGACCACTGCTGAGAAGAAACGCCGAAACTCATTTGAAAAGTGTCGGTCCCTATCATGCCACATAAGGGCTGTTTTAATTTATTTTCAACAAAATTCAATAATAATTCGGCTTCCCCTGTTCGACAGATCGGACTGTTGGTTCGATTAATCGGACAGCAAGGAATTATAATTCCATTAAGTCCGACCGGTCGGGCTAATTACATGTTAGAACTCGTTAGAGAAAACGCAGTGTACGATTCTCTTAACCACTGCACCACCGTCACAGTTTGACATATTAAATCGATATATAACTGCACACATCACTCTCTTTTTTTTAAATTCCTTTTGTTTAATACTAAATCACCACCAAAATCTGCATAGTAGGCTGTGTGACTACATTGTGCAATGGAAAACTATTATACGTTGCAATGAATTCCTTTATCTGGCGTAGAATAATTTGGAAAGAGGATTTTTTTAGTTTTCGCTGATAGACAAAAGAAATTGGTCAAAGTGGTGGCGCTAGTGTGCAGTCATGTATCACCTTAATCTTTTACTGGATTGACATTTGTTTTATATTATACGACCAAAATTATTTTCTGATAGGGTAGAAACAATACCCATTAGAAATTGAATCTTATATCTTCAGCTATAAGGTTCAAAATACAATACAATCGGTTTCACGTAGACTGAAAATGTGATACGTCGAAATTCAGTGCATAGAATAAGTTCTATACATTTTTCATTCTTAATAGGGTAGTTGCCTGTGTATAAAAATCCTAATATTATTACAAATGCGAAAGTTTATGATAATGTATGTTTGCATCTCTTTCACGCAAAATCTACTAGACCGATTGTTAAGAAATTTGGTACACGTGTAGAATATAAACTGGATTAACACACAGGGTACTTTTTATCCCAAAATTTTCACGGGAGCGAAGCCCCGGGGCGCTGCTAGTAATAAAATATATAAATGCATTCACATACTGAAACACGATATAGTGAAATGTCACTTTAATTGATCAATTTTATTTACATTTTGTATTTTTTTGTTCTCATTAAAGTATAATTAAAACGCATTTTTGACTCCAACATTGGTGACGTCACTTGTGCACACTGTCACACAATTTTTTTAGTTTTTGACACATGGAAAAAGTATTGGATTTGTCTTGATGGCAACTACCCTATCGTCGACTGCAAATATACATATCGTTAATTGATTTTTAATGTTGCGTGTTGTACTATTACTCGAGGAGCTAGGTGGTAGTTGTGCAGCTTTCACATTGGTCGGCTCATTGGATGGGTGACCAAAAATATATTATCTCGTTATATAAACTCCTCCGTGCTTCGGAAGGCACGTTAAGCCGTTAAAATCCGCACTGAGCCGCATAATACTCCTCTCTCTTTCTCTATCATCCACGTGTGTTCCCGGCTGTATTCACAGCTGGGACGCCCGATGCCCGAGATCCGCGTAAAAAATGAAATTCTGATAATTTGGCTCTAACTTTACGACCGGCCGCTTGCCTGACGACAACATTCTTTGGGAATGCAATAGTTACTAACAGCTGTCTCTACCTAACCTACCAAACAGCTGTCCTTTAGTCGCCTCGTACGACATCGTACGAGCATATCGAGTGGTCCTATTCTAGGGCAGAACCACACGCCAATTGCCCACACAAGGAATACCAGTGTCCCATCAATGGGAACATTATACGGCTAATGAACTAAAAGCCATTGCAAAAGCAGTGTTATAATTATAGCATTAAGGGACATTCAAATAATCTAAGCAGAATATGTATTAAGGTGAAACTATTTTTCGTAACCAGATACGAACGAAGCTTTGTCATCATTAGGCCAGCTCCACTCTGTCGCCGAACTCGGACACACGCCGACGCGAATGCGTGAACATTGCGCAGTTAGTGTGTGCGCTTTTATTTACCGCAATGAAAAAACCGGCAATGTACACCGAATCCGCCAAAGTTTGGCGAACTGTTCGACGACAGTGTGGAGCCGGCGTTAGACGCAATTCTTCGTTTTAAGACGTCCATTCGAAACTACAATTCAAAATGGCGACACAAAATTAGTTACAAAGTAAATATTGTCCGTGAATAAGGTCCGCAAAATTATGTAATTTACATTTAATTTGTTTCCGGTGGGAATAAAAATTTAGTCTCAAATTGTTGTCCTTAAATATTATAAAACAAAATCTTCTGCCGCGTCTGTCTGTTCGCGATAAACTCAAAAAATACTGCACGGTTTTTCATGCGGTATTCACCAATCTATACTATTATTATAAAGAGGTAAGCGTTTGTGAGTTTGTGTGTTTGAGACAGGTAATCTACGAAACTTCCAAACCTATTTCAAAAATTCATTTCGTTCATTATCCGAGATTGCTATAGGCTATATTTTATCTCAAAATTCCCACGGGAGCGAAGCCCCGGGCAACATCTAGTAGATAATATTGAGGTGTATAATTTTACTGTTTTTACCCGAGCGAAGCCAGGACAGGGCGCTAGTTAAAATATATAAATAACTAAGTCAATTCCTTCATTCATAATTCATAAGGGTTGGTATAAAAAACAAAACATTTGAATTTAAATTTGAATCTTATGGTAAAGGTTACGAATTAACGGCGTAGAATATAGTAGAATTGGGGTCACCTTAATACAATCTGCAATGTTCTTATGAATATCGTCTCTATAAAAATAACTGCTCGTTGACAATTTGGACTAGAATTTTACTTATATAACGATTTATGTTCGAAGTGCCTTCACCGTATAATAGGAATAAGGTATGTGATTAATAAATTTAATTGTACAAAAAAAAATGTTGTAATGATTATTGAAAAAAAAAAATTTCCTTTTTGAATCTTCCAATTTAATTCATGTGATATTTGTTTGAAGGTTTTGCTAGGTTTAAGATTTTGAGTGCATTTGTATGAAATATAAAAAAAAATATAAGAATATTCGAAAAATATCCTTTCTTTTGTATGCTATTTTGAACTTTGTTGACGTCATTTTCTTCTTATATTTTATATATTTTCCCGTACACTCGATTTGTATGGTTATAACGATGTCCGTGCACGGGAAAATGTAATACCAAGAATAAAAAAAACGTCAATAAAGTTCAAAATCGTTTAACACAAGAGATTTCTTTTTAAATTTAAAGTTTTAGGATTAATGTATGTATGTATGGAGGTATGTAATATGTATGTTTGATTGATGTATTTATGATCTTAATAATAGTTTGTTAACTAAGTTTTTTTTCTTACAGGTTTTATTGTGTAAATAATCATACCATCTATTTTATGATTTCACAGCAATATATAATAAAATAGACTTTTTAACAAATTCCTTTGACGACCTCAGTGGCGCAGTGGTAAAGTTCTTTCCACTGAACCGAGAGGTCCCGGGTTCGAGCCCCGGTCGGGTCATGATGTAAAATGATCTTTTTCTGATTGGCCCGGGTCTTGGATGTTATCTATATAATCTGTTATAAAATATAGTATCGTTGAGTCAGTATCCCATAACACAAGTCTCGAACTTACTTTGGGGCTAGCTCAAACTGTGCGATTTGTCCTAATATAGTTATTTATTTACATAAAATATAAATGTTTCACTTTAGAATGTATAGGTTTGAAATGATATTTTATTTGTTTTCAACAAACTTTAACTAAGTTTACACGTTAGGACTTGTAAGAAAAATAATATTGTAGGTATTCCTTCTCATTACGTTATTTTTCTTACTTTTTATTCTACTTTATATAATGTATTTAAAATTCATTATGTTTGTTTTATAAGATATGCACTCAAAATATAATAAAAAATAATAATTTAAGGCAGCAGTTTAAATAATAACGTATATAAGACGGACGGACAAGCGGTTTTGTTATAAAAATGTAAAAAAAGTCAGTGATTTTTTCTTTTGTGTTGTGGCAACACTTAGTTACGCCATCTAGCGTTAGAAACGGAAATCAATAGTACATAATATTAATAAGTAAACGCGAGTCCATTCGAAATATGTTTAGAAATAAATACAATATCTAATATTTATAATAATAATGATTAAGTGTAAAAAAAAATATTGATTTTATTATTTTTAAGTTTATCAGAACATTGAGTGAATCTAGTTTTTGTAAGAATGAATTTGTAGATGAAACTGGAGATAGTAATCGTGAAATCTTTTTGAAGAAACTTATTTCATTATGTGTAGCTTTCTCTATCCCCCGGCCGAACTATCTTATGTTTTGCGAGCTATATAAATAGATATACCAAAAGATAGGTCAGCCACTGGTGAAAGGAACAGCAATATATGTGGCCGTCCAAATGAAAAGGGACCTTATGGCGCCCGGCACTTACGCCATTATTGCCGTTGTTTTGTATTCGAACAACGGCAATATAGACCTAAGTGCCAGCTGCCATAAGGTCCCTTTTGATTTGGACGGCCATTTATATATTTTTCTTCTATAAGTTATTAGTTAGTATTCTCTCCAGTTTTATTATCTGCAATTTCATGGTGATAAGTCGCCAACATAAATTATATGACATGATCAAATGCGCATTTTTGTAATCACTGTAACTTCTGCACTTTAAATAATACATATTTACATTTGTTTTATACAATACATTTTCAAAAAATATATGTTTTCGGATCAGATAGTTCTATAATAATGAATTGTGATGATTAAAATCTGTTTGCTGACAGTTTTCAAACATTGACCAGTAAAAGTTTGATAATTATGTTGTCGACTTACAAATGGTCGGACAAAGTCGGTAGTATTGTATGTATGTAACCGTTTTTTTAAAAAACACGCTACAAATGTATATGGGCGTATTAGTAGCTTGTGGTCTGGAGATTTTTATGTGAAAATTAAAAAAAAAAAAGTCCAATATCCTAGAAAGTGATTGTTCTGTTTTCCTTTTTTCTTTTCAAAATTGTTAACTTTTTAGGATGATATCGTGTTTTTATTTAGTTAAGAATATAAGTTTGTAATTTCAATTATAATAAAATTAATCCATACGCTTCATTTAAATTTTGCATATTTTCATTAACTTAATATTATTGTAATTTAACTTAAAAATCTTCAGTACAGTTTGATGTGCGTGTTTGTGGAGAAAAATGATTTTTTTTTACAAGTTTTTGTCGTTGGATTTTGCATTCTTATGCATTTCATTTGTATGTTTTTTTTTTCTAAAACACATTTATGCGTAGTAGAATGAAAAATCGAAGAGACGAAAATACTGTGTGAAAAAGATTTTTTTACAACAAACTTATGTATCGAACATATAACTTAGGTTTTTATTAATTATTTTATTTATTAGCTCACATGGTGGGTCTGTAATTAGTTATAAAGATCTCAAACTATATATTATTGAAACCAGCGTCCCAACGTTAGTTTCGTTCGTGTAGCTACGGGGCAGTGTAGCTTGCATTTTCCAACATTAACCGGTTAATGCCAGAATTTGCTTGTATTGTTCGGTTAAAGTTCGAAATCGCATCGGGCAATGTAGAATAGTTGTTTCTAACATTGCCCGGGTAATATGAGAAATGCCCGATTGTATGTGACTGAATGGCTGTCTGCTGTTTGACCAAAGTTGGTGATGGAAATATTGTGAATAAATGTTTGTATATTTGCAATTATAATGAATATTGTATCAAATAAATGTGCTTGTTTCGATTATTCCCGTGTTTAATTTTGAACTTTGACCGCATACAGAAAAAATACATCAAAAGAGTATGATCACCTCGGTGGCGCAGTGGTAAAGTACTTGTGTCCGAACCACGGTTCGATCCCCGGTGAAGTCACGGGTTCGATCCCTGGTCGGGTTATGATGGAAAATTATCTTTTTCTGATTGACCCGGGTCTTGGATGTTTATCTATATTATGTGTTTGTTATAAAATATAGTATCCCATAACACAAGTCTCGTACTTACTTTGGGGCTAGCCCCTGTGTGATTTGTCCGTATATATTTATTTATTTATGTAATTTACCACGTCTTACTTTTCGCGCTTTGAATACATACTACGTATATATTAACGCGATTTAGTAAGAAACTTTTTTGTTGAATGTTGCTAACGTTTCAACCAGTCCAGTTCCAGTCTGGCTGCGACCACGGCATACATACTTCAGAATTATTAAATAAAAAATATTCGTGCTAATCCCTTTAATATACATATGAGTGACCACTTACCATCTTATACCATAGATTCGGACGCGAATGTGTGAACATTGCGTAGTTAGTATGAATGCTTTTATTTATTTACTGCAATATATACTGAATCAGCTAAAGATTAGCACACTGTTCGACCACAGTTTCCAAAAAAAATCCCAATCTGTCTGTCCAAAAATTTCCAATTTTTGTATTTACTTTAAAGATTTAAGTTCGGCTACCCGACAATAGATGGCTCTTAAAACAATTAAAATGACACGGCTACTACTCACAAGATGGCACTATTTACATAATTAGGTACCTTTGAAAACCCATTTGATCAACAATACACAACACTATAAAATCAATTTTGTATAATACTTCATATTAATATTTTAAAAAGGATCTAGTTTTTCTGTTTTTTAATGCTAATAATAATTTTATTGCATTACACAAATCACGACCGTGCTACATTTAAATATAAAATTAAATACCAAAGCATGAAATCCCCAATTTATCTGCTAAAGACCTCGTAAATAAAGCTAAATATAATTATGACAATTCCAAATCTCCATTGCTAATTTATGAAAGGAAAGCGTGTCGAATTTCACAAAAGATGGCGGCACGTGCGCCCGATTCCCGCCTAAATGTGTGTCAAATTCAAATATCGACCGTTTGTTTCTTTTGGCGCAATTAATTTCGGTTTAAAAAATAAAAACTTTTTTTATGGTTATAATTTAGTGGTTCAATAAAAGGGATGGACTTTACATTGAGAAAATGTATCCTAACTAAAAACCTAACTTGAATAAATACTTGTCTTCACGCTCTATCTACTCTATCAATCTTCTTGAAATTTTGCATACATGTAGTTTGAAGTGTGGAGAAGGACATAGGGTACCAATTATACAGGAAAATTAAGGCGGGCGAAGCCGCGGTCAAAGGCTATATAATAAATAAATATTCTTACCAACCTATTTTTTCACTAGTACAACCGTAGACAGAAAAAAACATTCCGTGTCTCATTCTAATTGTGTACAAAAATTACTTAAATCTTTTAAAGTAGTGATTGCCTGAAAGACCTACAAAACCATCCTATAAATCTCCCTCTAATTTAATGTATAAATAATGTAAAATCACTGCGCCGTCGCCGTTCACTTCATCCGAACCTGGACCCTTCCTCATTGCAAACTTTAAATAAGTAATTGTTATGACAGCGAACCCTTTACAACAATAGACAATGATTTCAATGCGCTGTAATATGCGGGAAGTTGTGATAAATTATATTTTTTACACACATCGAAAAAGAGGCATATCGTATGTTATGACTAGCGGCCCGTTAGCGGTTTCGCTCGGGAAGATCTTAACAAATTATACACCTAAAACTCTTGAATCTGTTTAAAAAAAACGCATAAAATCCGTTGCGTAGTTCTAATAGATCTAAGCATACATAGGGACAGACAGCGGGAACTATACTACTTAAGCAAAGATAATGACGACCTCGGTGGCGCAGTGGTAAAGTGCTTGCCACTGAACCGAGAGGTCGATCCCCGGTCGGGTCATGATGGAAAATGATCTTTTTCTGATTGGCCCGGGTCTTGGATGTTTATCTATATATGTATTTGTTATAAAATATAGTATCGTTGAGTTAGTATCCCATGACACAAGTCTCGAACTTACTTTGGGGCCAGCTCAATCTGTGTGATTCGTCTTATAAAAAAAAAATATTTTATGTTCATGTTAAAATTACACATTGGTTAGGTACCTACCTACTTGATGACATATAAAATTTATTTAATTTTCATTATTTATACTGTTCTTACAGCTTTACACCTAATACAGTAATATCAATTATTTAAATAATTTACGATGAACCAACAGCAACCAGTGAATTCACACTGGAAGATTAAATCTATTTCTGTTCGCGATGAAATTCAGAGACCCAAAATGCATACAGATTTATAATAAATTCCACGTCAATTTAATTGATCAGTTTTAATAATGACCCTTTTATATACGCTCTTATTTATTTATATTAGGAATGCTTTTGACTCCAAAAACGTGACGTCTGTATGACGTCACATCACGTTCATGTGTCAAGTATAAAATTTGATATACTTAGATACTTTTTTCAATTGTAATTAGTCTGATAAATTAAAGTGACATTTAATTATTATATTTGGTTGTATAAATACATATTTTTTTTATTCAAACAAATACTTAGTCAATTATGTGTAAAAATACTTACATTCCAGTATAAATTTTACTTTAATGATAACTGAAAAATATGTCACGCAAATACAATCACAATTGATTAAATGGAATAGACGTGAAATTCGTTTTGTATTTTACTTTTATGGTGTGTAATGCTCTGTTGAGTTAATTTGTCAAGGTTATGAGTGTGTCTTGTAATAACTTGATGTTCAAAGATAATAGAAAAGAATAAGTAGACAGTAAAAATGTATTTTTATTGATTTTTTTATTTATTTTCTTTAAATTTTTAGTTAATTACTTTAAAATTTGCCAAATAACACGAAAAAGGAAGGTCACCGTATCATTGTGACGTCATCAAATGCTTGCAAATTAAATTCATAGACTACACTTATTGCATTTCGAAACTAAAATACTACCAATTTTCGTCAACGGATAATACTTTTTACTGCATAATTTTTAAAGATCAAAATGCTTTGCATGTATACATGTGTTTAAGACCTTTAGTTATGAGGGAATCGACCAATAACACAGCGCGGGGGTGTGGCTAATTCCGAATTTTCTTTTTCTTCAAGTTTCGTTTTCCTTCACAAGCAGCCAGTACTGGTCTGACCATAGAGTATAAATGCTGCGTTCCGTTTAAGCATTTGTTAAGTGTCAAATGCGAAATGAACATTTTTTGTTGTAATTTTAACAAGAAATATAATTATTATTATTTTTTACAAATCTTGCGTTTTGTAGATAAATGTTGAACAATTGATTGTAGTTTTACCACAGATATAGCATTACATAAAATATATCTGTGAGCTATACCGACATTTATGTTTTAAAATGTTATGTTGTCAATCTGAAATTATCTAGTTTTGGAAATAATTTTAAAATGGTACTGTGTTGACATGCTTGTCAACTGACTCCTGTTTCCTGTTCAAATTAATTCCCGAGTTCCGTATCTGATGGAATGTGGTTACCTATACCACAACATATTGACACCATAATATTCTTAAACTAGCTTTTTGCCCGCGGCTTCGTAAAATTTCCACGGGATCAGTTATTTTTCCGGGATGAAAGGTACCCTATGTCCTTATCCATACTTCAAACTACATGAATGCAAAATTTCATGAAGTTTCTTAAGTAGATAGAGCGTGGAGAGGTAACAAACAAACTTACTTTCGCATTTATAACATTAATTAAGAAGTTATGGTGTTTAATGTAATAAATGTTAGACAGAACAATATACTATTTATTCTAAAAGCATATTCCTTTTAAATGCCCAATGGTTCTTAACTCCTTGTCCTCGTAATGTAATGAACTGAATAAAATTGAACAATATCCACTCTAGAAGTAAGGAATGGTCTACATTATTTATCTGGATTGCTGGACGTCGTAGCACTGTCTACGATAACCGTAGAGCCTCTACAGAATTAATCCTATATCCCACCAATATTATAAATGCGAAAGTTTGTGAGGAGTGTGTTTGAGTAACAAACACACAGAGTTTCACGCTAAATCTACTGGAGGGATTGTTATGAAATTTGGTACACGTATAGAATACAACCTGGAATAACACAAAGGGTACTTTTATCCCGAAACTTCCGAGCCGATTTCAAAAATTCTTTCCCCATTAGTATGGTACATTATCCAAGATTGCTATACTATATTCTATTTAAAATTTTTTACGGGAGCGAAGCCCCGGGCGACATCTATTGAGATTATAAAGACAGAATCAAAATTAGCAACTCTTAGTAATTTTACAAAAATAAAACGCGTCATTAAATACAATAACGATAGTTCCTATTGTCCCGTTAAACTTTTCTTTTCATGCCATAAACAAATGACCACAGACACCCTGAGAATCTTTTATTCTGAACACGCCCTAACACAGATTAACTGGGAAAAACAATGAATCCGATCCTTTGCAGATATCGAAAAAAAAACCACTTAACTACAACCTTTTTATTTAACCCTTGTCTATGACACACACATACACAAATCTCAACCAAACACGATTATCTCAGCAAACACTGCCTCCACTCAAACACTTTATTTCAATGTAAATAGAGGTCGAAATACAGTAACAATAAATGCAACATAAACTTTGTAAGTCGCTCAAGCGACCAGTATAACGGGACCTATGCTTTTACAAATATATCCGTAAGTTATTAACAATGTTATATACAATAGAGGAGGCGGGGAGGCCGCGTTTAAACGGTTCTAGTCACACAAAAGCGCTTCTAAAAAGCCACCCCAGTTTCAAACCCGCCCCTTAAAGAACCACACCCTTATATTCAGTCGCTCTATAGACGCAACACGAAACACATGTGTTGTTTACGTTTCGGAACGTTCAAATTTGAATTTCGAACTGTTTTGTCTATGCGCGTTCGGAATTCGAACCACGAGTGATGTGCGATGATTATTTAAATTAAAAAAAAAAAAACGAGTTATTTAGTACCGTTATGAATGTATAATGTACCCAACGGAAAATCTGAAACATGGACCATTGAAATTGAACCCGTTTGTGGCACAAAAAAGTTTCGATCACAACATTATGTTGAAGACGATACAGAATCTGTGCTATAATAAGGCTAACACGAACCCTTTTAACATGACCTCGCCCTTTCTAGTCGACAATATTTTGCATCAGCAAAAAACAGCTAATTTCCACAATCAATACCTGAATCAACAGTTGGAAAATTATGTTTTGCAACGACAGAGTTACGAGAGATCTAGAGAGAACTCCCCGGAAGCCGACGAAACAAAGATGGCCGAAGAAGAAGACAATAGGAATGAGGAAACAGAATCGAAGATAGAAAACGACGAAGACTCTAAAAGCAGAGACGAGGAGGAATATAACATGAAGAACGAACAACTGTATTATAATAACGATTATTATCAAGACAGGAATGAGAAAGAAGTGCTGAATATACCAAGTTTATCTCGACGATGTTCTAATTGCGGAGCATTGGATTGTCCACCATTTGCCTGTAAGAAATCTGGGATCAGGCGGCTGGAAGAGTTAGAAAAAAGGTTCAGTTTATATCAGGAGGCATCTGGGGATGAAGCGGAGAAAGATGGGAAGTTGACCGACGAGATGGTGAGGAATTGTGAGGAATATAACGAACAGAAGAAGCCGTTGTTGAAATTTAGTGTGAGTGCAATTTTGGGCGACCGGGAGGACTGTGCTGCCAAGAATAGTGCTAGTGGTGAGTAATGTTTTTCTTTTTTCATGATATTTTAAGAGAAGCTTGGTGCATTAATAAATGAATAAACTTGTAAACAGAATAAAATATAATAATAAAGAAACAAATAATAAATGAAAAAGTAATTGATTTACTAAAAGAAATTGAATCAATATGATGTAATTATGGACAAGTCAACCCCTCTTCGATCGCCGCGCCCGTAAGGGTCCTTAATTGTCACTATTATATATAATAACGATCTGTTACTTATATTAAGGATGCAAATAACTTAATTACAATTGGTTACGCTTTTTAGTTCAACTAGTTTTGAATTTCTCATGGGATTATCATTTTTCGGGAAGAGAGGCATTAGGTTGTAAATTAGAGGATATAAGTACTTTTTTCGAACCTCTCATACCAATCTTATTGAGATCTCGCAATCGTATTGTCAAGGTTGTGTTATTATAATGCACTAATCTTTATACTACAAATAAATATATTTCTATTTTATGCTAAAGCGTGAAGATGTAACAAAGAAACAGTTATAAACTGACGTTCACATGTTATTTAGGATTAGAATTAATTCAATTCCCGTTATGTTGTTGGGAGCGGTGATTGCTTACCATCGTGACCCGCTTGTCCTTTTGCTGCCCTTCCATAAATAATTGTTCAGTAGTTAGTATTGTTTTTGCAAATTATTGTTATATACATGTTGTTGTGTTACACAAACAATCTGAATTATTATCCTTACTAATATTATAAATGCGAAAGTATGTTTGTTACCTCTTCACGCTCTATCTACTCAACCAATCTTGAAATTTAGCATACATGTATATTGAAATATGGAAAAGGACATAGGGTACCTTTCATCCCTGAAAAATAAGTGTTCCCGCGGGAAGTACACGCGACCGAAACTCTAGTAAATAATAATACAAGCGAAAAGCGAGTAAACAATTCAATATATTATATATTCATTAATCCCCCGACAAAAGTTCTTAATTTTATCAACAGTAAATCAGACGAGATCTGATCTTAATTGATAATATTTTGTTAATGATAATTCTTGATTGTATTTAATAAAATACTTAATAAGTCAAATTAATTCGGCTTTTATTTAAGAGCCGTGTGGTTTCCACCTTAAAATAGAATGTTCCGGAGACGATTAGATGGGAAAGGGATAAAAAGCTTTGACAGCTGATAAGCAACGAAAACATTCCCCAAGAGAGATTACTATAGGCAGTTAGCCGGTCGCAAAATCATAGTCATTCATTTCAAGGTTAGTTTTTTATTTGGTCCCCGGCTACTGGGTGTCACAGCAAAGAATGCAATCAGGAACGATTTGATATAGTACATTGGTTGAAGATTGCCGAAGATATGTAAGAGTAAAGGGTATACAAAGGCTCATGGCGAGTGGTTCCGCCCTAAAATAGGACTACCTCTATATACTCCCGTGGCGATTGTTATAGGTAACAATAGCATTGCCAAGGAGGGTTGATGTCAGGCAGGCGGCCGGTTAAAATCACGGCCGAAACAACAAACATTTGAAGTTTACTATTTTACACTGAGCCCGGGCTTCGCGGGTTCGCATTCCCGGGATGCAACCGAGAGAAAGATGACAGAAGGTTGCTGCAATACTGAATACATTTTATGTTGTTTTAAATTTATTAATCAAAGTAAAATCTATACTATTATTATAAAGAGATAAGCTTTTTTGAGTTTGTATGTTTGAGGCGTGTAATCACCGAAACTAAAACTCGTTTTCAAAAATTATTTCGCCAGAAAGGTACATTATCCAAGATAGAAATATGCTATAGGCTATATTTTATCTCAAAATTCCCACGGGAGCGAAGTCCCGGGCAACTAGTATTAAATAATTCAGAAATTAGACCTTAACAGATACTTTTTGACGTCAAATCTTAAATAATATAATAATCTCCCACGGTAGCCTGTGCTTGACCTCGATTCAATAACTATGAATATTCCAAATTCAAATTATTTATTCAGAAATTAGACCTTCACAGGCACTTTTTCTCGTCAATTTTTATATTTATAGTTATTTCTCACAAGCTACAAACTACTGGCATTTAGGAACGACCACTGCTGAGAAGAAATGCCGAAAGAAACTCATTTGAACAGTGTCGGTCCCTATCATGCCAGATCGGCTTACCATTATTGTTTCTCACAATGTTTTTTTTTTAATAATATATAAAAGTACATAATGTACATAGTCAAATATACATATATATATAGATGTGAACAACACAATTAACTTACATGAAAATATATGAGAAACGAGCTGACCAGTTCCCCCGGCAGCACCCGTTCACGCGTTGACGCGTGAGTCAGCCATCGCGAAGCTCAACCACAATAGAGGGAACCTCCCGACCCGATCCACGACGCCGCTACCGGTTTGACCATTTGACCATTTGTGCATGACATACTCGATCTCCATAATCTAACATAATAGATACCTATGTTACTTTCAGACACTTGAAGATCACAAATCACGTATATGTTTTACAAGTAAATGTCAAAATATATGTAATAAACATGTCAAGAAAATATATAAATAATAATAAAAAAATTAAAATCAAGTGTGAGAGGTGGAAGTTTTAGGAAGGGTCCAACGTGGGCCGGGTCCACGTTCCAAACATAGCCGTGAAAATGCAACAGACAGACATTCGCATTTAGGAATAAATTAGCACGGATTTTTCAAAGTTCCAAACGATTCAGTACGACCACTGTTGAGAAGAAATATAATTAAGTCTTCATCATAGTCGTATCCCTCATGGCTGAGGGTCTTGGTCATTACGTGGAATTAAACACACACGACTTTCATGGCACTAGCAATGGAGTGGTTTGCCATTGCCTTCTCCATTTCACACACAAGTTGATAATCGACCAGTGTGCAGGTTTCCTCACGACGTTTTCCATCACCGGAAGCAAGTGGTGGTCGATGTAAATTACTATTGAGTCAGATTGGTATGTAAAATTATGCGGCACGAGTAGGATTCGAACCGTTTCCATTCGGTTCACAGGTTGGCACCAACACCGCCTACCTCTTTCTGATGAGGAGGTACTGAACATTAAACGATCAGTCAGATAATAAAATAATTTTTAACATAATTATGCACTGAGTTTCTTCTCAAATTTTCTTCGAATTCCGATAATTGCATTTTAATTTAAACCAACCCAAACGAAATTACGCAAATAAAACACAGGGAGGTTTGTTTTGCGGTTAGTGGTCGTATAAAGCGAGATTTGTTTTGCGGTTAATAATCTCTTTCATTTGAACGTTTTCCCTGTTTCTCCCTCAGCCGTTGAGCGTCGGAGCCCAGGGTCCACTTTCCTATTTAAAAGCATCTCAGATCCTTACTGATTGATAAATGTTATTATAATTTGAAAGATTATTTTTTTTAAGAGTCTGTCGTATCAAATAAAAATTTAGTTAATTTTAGTTACTTTTATTTATTCGATCTCCTTTCTTATCCCGAACACTGGTTATGGACTGTATTCAAGTCGCCTAAAGGCATCTGACATGCCTTTTGCGACTACCTACCGCGTCTAGTGGCAAGTAATCGCGTACACACTAGTGAACTTAAACTGTCAACCAGTGTGCAAGTTTCCCCACGATGTTTACCTTCACATTAAATTACACAGAATAACTTTACGAGTCATAATATAAATACCTTCTCATAACGGAATCAATAAATCACATCTTAATCGAACATATCCCCATCCCTAATTGTTCACACTTGGCATAGACAACGAACAAAAAAAAATATAATAATAGAGTAATATGAACGGCCAGCATCAATAATAAAATAATAAAGCAACTTACGTTCAAGAAAAGGACATATTAATTTCTCTTGGACTCCCCAATCGGTTTATCTCGCTCTAGCAAGTACACTATGGTGTATTGCCGTCTCGTTTCCGCCCCCGCGCTTAAGTGTTCGGCCAGATGTTGCCAGTTTTATTGAAAAAGTCGGTAGCCATATTGCAACTTTGTGTTAGTAAATTAAGATGTAGCCTTGCGAAGAGAATTGTAGGCTATAACGCGTTATATTAACAGCGTTTAATCGTTTTTCATCGTTATTTTTTCGTTGATTAACTCCTTTCTTTGTTAAGTTTTTTTTTGTGGCGTTTTTTGGCACTTACAATTAGTTGTGTACTTAAATTTAGTTTTAAAATTGGAAATAAACCAATGCCAATTAACTGACTAGGTATTAGTCAGCGGAATCTGGGCTTCGACGCTCAACGGCTGCGGAAAAAACGGAAATACGCTCAAATGTAAATGCCTAGTCATTGATAATTCTTGAATATGGACTTGACTGATGATATATTTAATGAATATAATAAGTAAATTCTTTGACAAGTTTCAAAATGCTTAAAAACGGTCAAAGCATCAACAAAAATAAAACTAATCCGGTCCAAATATATATCACATACGCGTAACTGAAACCATAAATTTAAATTATACTTTTACGGACACAACACAGGGACACAAGCACACATAACTGGCGTGTAACATTAGGCAGATTAGCGGTAGATACAGTTAGTTTATCTGTCAGATAACAATATAGTATTTATCAGAAAGTGGTGAATAGTCCCTAACCGCCTTATTAATAAACATTCAATTCTCTGATTAGGCTTGTAGTAGTAAATCTTTGTTTTGTCCCTCTCTCTCTTTTCCGCAATTGACATTGAAAGAACGAGTACAACAATCTACAAAAACTAAGGATTTTGCTACGATAGGCTATGATCTCGTTGCTGCATAGAAATTTTAGTTTCTATGATATCCAATCGGTAAGTCTGTCTGTTGCGCTTTTACCGCTAGACCAATTTCGATACAATTTTGTACAAATATAGTTCAAAGTCCGAGCTCAAACGTAGGTATTAAATCAATCTTCAAACGTCTGAAATGTAGGTGAAGTAGAAACACATATAATGGTGATAATCGGTAATATGTTACAAGCTATCAAACTTAAGCTTAAGGCTTGGTTATTTGACCATGTGTTTTACAATTTGGATGAATACTATGAGTGTAATACATACGTACCTTTCGTGAGTAAATAGGTATATATTCCACAAATAATTATATCGTGTGAAATTAAGACAAATTACTTATAAGTTGTTCAAACAGTTTAATTTGTAAGTACTGCACGTACCCATATATAGAACATAGTATGTGTTATAAGTGTAACATAACGCTAATATTGCACGCCTGTAAGGGTGAACTGTTGATTCTATTGTATTGTACGTGATATCTATACCTTGTTACTGCAATAAAGATATTTGAGTTTGAGTCTGATGAATCTGTCGTATGAAGCATTTTCTTTCACTTGCTCCTCTCGTGTCTGATGGAAGAAGAGGAAGCAGCTCCAATATTCTAACTCTCTCACCTATTTACTCTATAATTTACATTATAATTGTTTTTGCTTGTTTCCTTTGTATTTTTAATGTAAAAAAAAATATTCTCGTACCCTACCAAACAAGGATATTGAAGACCTTGTGAAGTATAGAAAAAAAAGTAGCAATGCGGGCTTCGTCGCTTTGCCGTTGGGAAAAACTGGGTAAACACTTAGATAAAGATTCCCGTGACCAAGATGGCTCCTTCCTAAACACTTGCCAACCAGCACATGTTTCGCTAAATCCAAACGGAACTGAATTCTGCTAACTTCGGAGTTATAAAATTATGCATATCGGTCCCCAAGGCTCATATTAACATGTCATTGGCCGCCATATTGCAATATTTGAATTCCGAACGACTAGCACGCTTCTCTTTCCTCACCAAAAACACATACACCCGACCACACGATTTCAAACCTTATTTTTATAGCGCTAAATGCGAGTGACATTGAATTTGGAAACTTGTACAAGTTTATATTACTCCGGTACTTTTTAGGTTATAAAGATTGAGCGTAGTGATGGAAATCGTTTTCGGAACGCAGTCGATTATCGAATGAGTGAAATAAAAGTGTTATGGTAGAGGGCGCTTGCGAGTGTGTTTTATTGTTTTTACGAGATTTTGGCGGGGAAATTGGGTGATGTTTTTTATTGATTCCGATTATAGTATCGATTTCCAGTTTGGGAAGTATTTGACATCAATCATTTCTATTACGTACAATTTTGTAGAGAGATTGAATATTTTTTGTTTGTTTCAGTTTATTAATGACAAATCATCTGAATAAATCTGTAGAGATTTTCGAATGATAATTTGTCAGAATTTTTTTTTTTCTAAAGTCATCATTTGATTAAAGTTTAGTTACGATCCAAATTTATTCAAAGACGAATTGACTAAGTCGAACGATTAATTTTTAATTTGCGCTTCAAATATAATGTTTATATATAAAATAAACTCAAATGTTGAATGTTTAGAACATTTTAGCATTTGTACTGCGCTTCAACATTATTATAGTGAGTACGTTGCACAAACGCTGGCAACATAGGTACCCCGGCTCAAATATAAA
Source organism: Plodia interpunctella (assembly GCF_027563975.2). NCBI lineage: Eukaryota > Metazoa > Arthropoda > Insecta > Lepidoptera > Pyralidae > Plodia > Plodia interpunctella. The sequence goes on from NC_071321.1 coordinate 1,075,987, forward strand.
ATGACGAGCGTACAGATAGGTCAATCATTAAAAATTATTCATTATACGTAGTCAGGAGCAACAATATATATATATATATATATATATATATATATATATATATATATATATATATGTTACTATAAAAGCACGAACTACTGTAACTCCTAAGATATTCATGTAAAACCTAAGATTTACCAATTCTTAATGGTAAAAGTCTGAACAATTTTGCGATTCGAACTTTTACCACCATTCACTTGGTCAATCTTAAGATTTACAACAAAGGCACGGTAAATGTTGAGAAAATAATTTTATTTTTATTATTTTTTACTATTTAAGAAGTATTTTAAAGGTTATACCATACCTTTAAAATATATTACCTTTAAAAGTTTAAAACATTTATAAATAACAAATACTTACCAAATGAAAATAATTTAAAATGGGTATGGATTTGACTAATTACTTAGTTAATTAATTACTCTAATAATTATGATACCTACATAAAAATATGTAAGGGTTAAAATAAATGATTAATAAGAATTACTAATTGTTTTGTTCCCAAAACCAACATTTACCAGCCGTCAGTAGCAAAACCTAGCATATGCTAAATTCTAATGGCAAAAGCTCGAAAAAATCGTCAATTATTTATAAATCCTTACATTTACCAACCGAAATTCTAAGATTTTATGAAAAAACCTAAGATTTACCTGTATATTTTACAGTAACATATATACAAATAATGTAAAAGGTTAACCTGTCGTATTGGAATATGTTTTCTGTAATGACAGGTTAAGTTTGGTGAAATAAATAAATAAAATAATTCCTACGGGACCAGACATAATGTTTTTTTTTTTTAATATAGTATTATTGTATCGTTTACAATTATGCCTTATAGTGCCTTTTCTGGTTTCGGGGCGGTGCCAATTATGAAATTAATAACCTATTTTCATATTCATTTCTACTATTTTCATTTCTTGATCATCTTGGTCATCAATATTTATTGACTGATGTAAACTTAAATTCTTAGTATAATTTCAAACCTTAGTGGTTTCACTATGCTAAGTTAATTAAATAATGTTTGTAAGATCTTTTATAAGATAATAAATTAAAAAAAGAAAAAGAAAGTTATAGGTTAGTTTTTGACTGATATTTGTTTGTCATTCTGAGTGTGATGACGTCATGTGTTATCGATTATAGAAAAGGAAACAAGCGATACCCTCGCCGGGCTATCTCTGTCTATTACTCTCTCTCTCTCTTTCGTCTAAGCGTTTTCCCGCTTTCTTCCTTCAGCCTTTAAACATAACCTGAGCTTTCCGTACTATTCCTCCCCCTCATCGCACGTCGTCAGGCCATTGTCACGCATATCCTTGATGACATCGAGCCAGCACTTTGTGGGTATGCCTTCTGCCAGGGCCGGGCAGGAACATTTGTTCCATACATAATTTGTCGATTCAATGTTATTCATTTTTAGACTGAATGGACAAGTCTAAATTCATCTTGAGACCTGTCTTTATATGGCAGTGAAGCGTGGCGGCGCAAAAGAAATCACGGAGATGACAATACTCCATTTGGATGAATGGCAACATTAGAGAGCAACATTATGTCGATTCAGACTGTTCAAATTCTAATTCAAAATTCTTTATTCAGTTTACAATGATATACATCACTTATTGACGTCAAAAAAATTACTTAAACTAAATCTACTGCCGACTTCCAAAGCGCTGGTGAAGAAGAAACGGCGCAACAAACTTCACCGCGGCCTTTTCTCCAAGGACGTAAATTAATAAATATAGGTCTTATACATACATATGTTAAAAATTAAGAGGACGAATTTACATGATTATTAAAAATGACACTTTTTATGAGGTTAGCCTGATTGGGCCGAGAACTTGTATGAAAATCGTCTATATAGTTTTCTCTGGTTCTGTACCTTCATTAATTGATGCCATAAACAATCAACGCGACACATGTTAACCACAACACTAATACACTACATGCGTGCACCTGTTAAACGTTTAACGTAACGTTATTTCGAAATAGTACACTCTGGCGAGACCGCAGCGCGTTCCGAATTTAAATCAGGAACGATTTGTTTATGATTAGTTTTTATTGTTTTGGGTTTTGGCGGGAAACGAGTTATAGTTTTTGAATTAAACTATGTTGAGCGTAGAGACGTGTGGTTGTATTGTATTTGATATTTTAGAGTTGATTATGTATTCTGATAGTGCATATCATATTAGTTAATTTAAGATTTATTGTATATATTTATTTCCATAGGTACATTAAAAAGTATATTTTAATGTACCTATGTAATCCTATTTCGAATATTGTGGTTTTTGGTTTGAAAAAGAGACATCTATAATATTTTCAACAGAGATTTAAGAAATTTATAATGAATACTTTAACAATGCCTACTTGATTTTTTTATTCGATAAGGAGAATTAAGAAATGAAATGTCATTTGAAACATTACTAATATATGTTATGCATGAATAGATAATTGTATGAACTAACGAAGTATTCCGTCACGAGTATAGCATTAGATAGTCTCTCGGTCTCATCTGAGCGTCTCTTCTTCAGCCGTTGAGCGTCAAAGTCAGTTTTCCAGCGTCTTCGTCTCCACTTTGCATCGTCAGCAACCCTAGTTGTCAGACCATTGTCACGCATATCATCCTTGACGACATCAAGCCAACACTTCTTATATTTGCTTTTTCTGCCAGGCTTCTTATATCATTATAGTGGTTTATTCGAATCAACTATATTTGGATAGTCATACAGTGAAATGTCATGTTTAAACAGAACACGAGTAATACACGCAGTGTTTGCGTGACAATAAAACATAATACGCCAGGACCACGTTTACCGCAACAGGCGGATTCGCTTGAAATCACGTGAGGTTATGTACTATTTAGTAGCGTTGTGAATATACTGTTTTAATACACGTAAAACTATACTCTATTTGAGCGTGTTCTAGATTAGTTTTGTAACGCAGCTACGCTTAAGGGTCAATAAGGGTATTTATTACCTTAAGTTTTATAATAAACTTACTTTACTACCTACTGCCCATTTACTATCAAACCCACAATAAAATCCCGACAGTTTCTTAGCCGTTAAGCTTCGGTGCCCAGAATAAGCTTTTGTTGTTCTTCACACGGCATTCGGCATTTTAGTTGTAATGCTTTTCTCCTCTTGTAATAAATAAATAAATATATACGGACAAATCACACAGATTGAACTAGCCCCAAAGTAAGTTCTAGACTTGTGTTATGGGATACTAACTCAACGATACTATATTCTATAACAAATACATATATAGATAAACATCCAAGACTCGGGCCAATCAGAAAAAGATCATTTTCCATCATGACCCGACCGGGGATCGAACCCGGGACCTCACGGTTCAGTGGCAAGAACCTTACCACTGCGCCACCGAGGTCGACATGGTTTCTTATTCTGCCAGGTTGAACAAAATGGTACCTAAATAACATAAAATTACTTAAACAAAGAACGTTAAAACAAATACGCAAACGTATTTATTTTGTTCTTTTTGTGGCGCGAATTATGAAGTATCATCGTGATTTTATTTCGGCATTTCTTCTCAGCAGTAGTCGATACGAAATGCTTAGCTTGTAGCTTTGGTAAATATTATTTACTTAATTTAGAATATGACGTAAAAAAGTGCCTGTGAAGGTCTAATTTCTGAATAAATGATTTGATTTTGATATTTTTCGGTAAATACGTATACAAGAATTAATACTAAGACAAACCCAATCATATAACACCTATTGCCTAATACCGCAACACTGAAATAACAAAAACACAGCCCGTTCCCGAGCCATATTTAACCCGACAATGGGCGAAATCCGTTTTCAATAAAGTCGCCTTTGTCCCTTCGTATCAATTATTTTCACACTGCGTTGCGCAAAAATTGCCGCTGCTAACTGTTATAACGTTATAACTAATAACAGTTAATTGCAACGCGATTAGGGTCCGGCTTCGATTTTTGATTGCGGTATTCGATTTTATTGCATTGGATGTTTTATACGACTTTGTGACAAGGAGTTACAAATGCTTTTTTTTTATTTTGTGTATTTTATTCTTCAAAAGCGGCCCGTCTCGGCTTTGCTCTGGTAAAACCATATTTAAAAAGTAGCCTACGTTACTTCTGAATGTTTCGCCTGTCTCTGTGCCAAATTTCACCAAAATCGGCGCAGTAATTTTTGAGTTTGTCCATTACAAACAAAAATACGAATCTTTTCCCTTTATAATATTAGTATGAATTAATTTCATGAGTATTATATAAATTATTAATCTACGTGAATTGTAAAAGGAAATATGTTTGAGAATAATTTTACATGTTTTTATGAAAGACATTAGCTATTAAAGTTTTAAACTAATTTATTTTGGGAAAAAATGCTATCTCTGTGATTAATCCTAACTAATATTATAAATACGAAAGTAATTTCGTTTATAACCTCTTCACGCTCTATCTACTAGACCAATTTTCTTGAAATGTATGCAGTTTGAAGTATGGATAAGGACATAGGGTACCTACCGTCCCGGAAAAATAACTGTTCCCTTGAAAAATTTACGCTGGCGAAGCCGGGGAAAAAAGCTAGTCTATATATAGTATATAGAACATATGTATGTCCTTAGTGTGGGCCGTTGAGTGTTGTCCATTTAATTTAATAGCTCTGAAGTCGTGAATTTTGCTTGTTACTACTTTGGCTGTATCTGTTTAGGTATCTTTATCAAGAATTTTTTATCACACTGACAGACTGATGAATCTACAAGGGTTCCAATTTATCATTTCGCCTTCGGAACCCCAAAAAATCGCTCTCAGTTACGCACACTATTACGAGGGCTGCTATTTATGTATCCGGAACTGGCCAATAATTCTAGAATATTTAAAAAGTAATTACAACATTTGAAAATAGAACTCTTCGGCTAGAGAATAAATATTTTTCATGTCCCTGTCATTTGTTTTTTTCAATTGGCGCCAATTTTGAAAATAGCTTGTCTTCATTGCCATGGATTTAACTCGTGAACATTTTCGCGCGATGATTTATTATGATTTTCGGCGTGGATTAACTCAAAAACAGTGCATCGAACAACTGATTTTAACTTTTGGAGATGAAGCACCATCGAAAACCACTGTGTATTATTGGTTTAAGGAATTTCAACGTGGACGGTCTATGCTCACGGATGAAATTAAGGAGGGTCGTCCTAAATCGGTAGTGGTACAACAAAATATTGATGCTGTGCGACAATTAGTAATGCAAGATCGTCATGTTACATACCGCGAGATAGAGGCATCTCTGGGCATTAGTATGACGAGTATACACGCGATATTACACGAACATTTAATTGTTAAAAAAATTTGTTCGCGTTGGATTCCGCACAACTTGAGCATAGATCAAAAACAGGCTCGTGTCGACTGGTGTAAGAAAATGATAAAAAAATACAACCGTGGCACGTCAAAAGCTGTTTATAATATCTACACAGGTGACGAAACCTGGATCTATGCTTATGACCCTGAAACTAAACAGCAGTCAACGGTGTGGGTCTTTCAAGATGAACCGAATCCAACAAAAGTTGTTCGTGCGAGAAGCACTTTAAAGCAAATGGTCGCTTGTTTTTTTGGTATCAACGGACATGTAGCTACAGTGCCACTAGAGAATAGTAGGACGGTTAATTCTGAATGGTACACCACCATTTGTTTGCCAGAAGTCTTTGAAAAAATACGAAAGAACAACCCACAACGCAGAATCATACTTCATCACGACAATGCTAGCTGCCACAAGTCGGCTGAAACAAATAATTTTTTGGAGGGTCAAAAGATTGAATTGACGGGTCATCCGCCGTACAGCCCCGACCTGGCACCCAATGATTTTTATTTACTTCCAAACATTAAAAATAAATTACGTGGTCAACGTTTTTCGAGCCGCGAAGAGGCCGTTGATGCGTTCAAAACACACGTTTTGGACATACCTCAATAAGAATGGAGAAAGTGCTTTGAAAATTGGTTTCATCGTATGCAGAAGTGCATAGATCATCGCGGAGAATACTTCGAGAAACAATAAAACCATATGTAATAATATATGTTTGTTTAATTTTGTTATTCCGGATACATAAATAGCAGCCTATGTACATACAAAGCAGTACTAATTCCATGATATCGGCCTATTGTCAGAACACGATACCTAAGTAAACTTTCACGTTTTTGTGTTCCGTTGTTTTTTCAAGTGTTCGTTTTTGGTTGTTGTTAAAACACGCGTGAATTTCGGTTATTAGTTAAAATTGGCGTTATTGTTGTTATAATGGGGACGATTGAACCGAGATCTTGGATAGATGTTTTTTTTTTTAAGATTTAATGACTAAGATTCTCTTTATGCGAATTAGCTAATATGTCTTTGACAACGTTTTATGAAAATAATTCGTGGCGTGTGATTGTTCCGCTTTAGAATACCACTCCATGTCTTCCCGCGGATGTCGTACGAGGCGACAAAGGGATAAAAAGCTTTGACAGCATATAAGCAACAGTTATATCGAGTAAATCGTTGACGTCGACGTCGGTTATAAACACACAGATGATTCTTGAAATTTAAAGGTTTAATTTTTACGCGAGTCCTGTGCTTTGGAGCGTATTGTAAAGCGCGATAGTGACAAGTCATACTTTAGCTTAAAGTATAATTTAACTCTTATGAACAACGAGGCCTACTTTTTAATAATGTCTTAATTTATGCGATCATTCGACATTTCATCTCAACAGGCGGTATGCTTTATTTCTTCCACTCCGATACTCTAAAAATAAATACCTAGGGTAAGAACCCTCGAAGGCGTTGGTTTGAAACTTTCTCCCCTCTTTAAATATATTCCCCGTTATTATAATTTCCCTTAATTGGGGGTGTTGGATGTTATAATCGCTTTTCAATTGCGTTTGATTTCATGAGGGATTCGCAGGTTAAGCGCCGTCGGCTGACGTGGCCTAGGATAGGTTCTCACTCTCTCGTCTTCACGTGTTTCCGGTTGCATTTGGAGATGTGAGGTCCTAAAGCCCAAGCCTCGAATTGATTTGGGTAGGATTTAACTTCCGGCAGCCTGTCTGGCTTCAAACCTCTTTAGGAATATTATTGTCGTTTATAAGCTGTTAAGGCTATGACTCCCGTAGTTGCCTTGTACGACATCTACGGGATATTATGAAGTATTATAGGGCGGCACCACAAGCCACGTATTATTTTCATAACCCAAGATTAAACGTTGTCAACTAGTCACATTAGTTGACATATAAAAAAATGAAGCAATATAATAATAATATCAAAAAGATTCTTTTATTATTTTCGGACTGAAGATGAGCCGGTGCTGGCAGCACTGCCATACAACGTAGCAATCCTGCCAGCCTTCTGGGCACATTACCTATTGCCGGGACTAGTGTTATTGTAAATATTTAATTTGTAAATTTTAAATTTGATTTATTTAACTTCAATTTTATCTATTTAGTGTTATTACTTTCATTTAATAAAAAAAAATTTTAAATAAAGCATAGGTTATTTCAGCTATTTGGCTCTGTCTCATCTTCACATGTATTTGCATTCGGGGCTGTGACGCCACGAAGCTTGCATTCAGCGTTAGGAGGTAACTGTAAAATTGACCAATCATCAGATTCGGTAATTACCTATTTAACATGTGCGACGTCATTTCTGTCTGACGTCAACACTTCTGGGAATGCTATTTTAGCTCATCACAGTATTTGGTTGGATGTTGCATCGGAATCGAATAAACATAATATAAGTATAATTAATGTTTGTAATACAATTCAAATATAAATATATATATATATATATATAAGTATATGTTACCGGCCAAACCCGATTCCATGAGAAACTAGTTTTACCTAAGCTAAACTAATTATTCCTACATGCGATAGGAGAAACTGGTATAGCCTAGGCTAGACTAGTTCGTCCTAAGCCCGATAGGATAAACCACTTTAAACTAAGTTATCCTAATAGAAATACACACTCTCAGGATGAACTGGCATGGCCTTGTCTACATTATAGAATATCTAGAAAGACAAAATAAATAGGTAAATTGAATAAAATACTTTTTAATTAAAATTAATAACTTCATTAAAACGATAACGGTAATACAAACAATCACATTCTAACAATTAATAAAGTATTTTTAATAATATTAAAACAATATAGTATTTTTAATATTAAAAATACTTCACGTTATAGTATTTTTAATACATTATAGTATTTTTAATATTAAAAATACTATATTTATAATACTATTTCGGAGATTTAGTTTGTTGGACTAAACTAAATAAATTTACACTAGGTCATTCCAGTTTAACCTGAATGTGTTTATTTCTATCAGGATAAACTAGTTTTGCCTAGGATAAACTAATTTTCCCTATATGCGATAGGACGAACTAGTCTAGCCTAGGCTAAACCAGTTTATCCTATCGCATGTAAGAAGAATTAGTTTGGCCTAGGCAAAACTAGTTTATCCTGGAATCGGGTTTGGCCGGTAACACATACATAATTTCTGATAACTAATACCGACCTAAATGACGCTTAAGATCAACCATAACACCCCTTCATAGGTAGTTTAAATTAATACGAGAGTCAAAAACAAAACGCTTTATGATTAATGGGTATTACAAAGGCTATACAATATATTAGGGGAGGTGTGCTTCTGACACTGGGGTGGTAAGAAATCGCTGGGGCGCTGGGCGGTGGTGCAAGTGACGAAATAAAGCGGTTAAATGTGATTTTATTGGTTTTATGACGACATGCGTTGTGATCACGCCCGTCCACGATTGAGCTCGAAGATGTTTCGACACGAATGGCCAACATTTGTACTTGTACAGATGTTTGTCTGTTTCTGTGTTTGTGTTGTGAAAAGAGTTCGTAAGGCTTTTTATTCGTAACAGTGGTTGTGATTGACGACAATTTTTTTTTTGAATTGTTGATAACTTTAATCTTTGCATGAAGGTTGGAAACTTAAATCTTGGCACGTTCCAAGGTACCGTATTTTAGCACTTCGTATGTGAATTTCAAACTATATATTTTTTCGGGACGAAAGGTAAGCTATACCCTTCTACGTATTTCAAATTACATGTATGAAAAAATTAAAGAAGATTAATTGAGTATAAATAAAGCGTGAAGTCGTAACAAACCAAAAAAATAACTTACTTTCGAATTTATAATATATCTAGCAATATTATGCATGATACATACCTAGAAAACTTCATCTTGAATCACTTTATCTATTACAAAAAACCCGCATCAAAATCCGGTGCGTAATTTTAAAGATCTAATCATAGCTAACTACTAAAATTACTAATAGGGAATGCACAGACAGTAGGAAGCGACTTTGTTTTATACTATGTAATGATAATGATAAATTCAAATTTAAAATTCTTTATTCAATTTAGGATGATTCACTTATTGACGTTAAAAAATTACTTAAACTGGTCTATTGCCGACTTCCAAAGCGCAGGTGAAGAAGAGCGGCGCAACAAACAGTTTTTTTTGTGCGCGGGCAACCATAGAGATCGGACGTCAAAAAATCAGCTGTACAATAAATAATCTAAAATATCGTTAAATATTGCAAATTAGGACGAGATTGACGTGTAAATCAAATATCAGAATTCTCAAAATAAGTGTTTTTAAATATCGATGACTACATAAACCAACAAAATCTGGGCAAATCATATATCGCACCAAAGTGACGTTTCGGCAGCAAATTAACAATAAATAAAGATATTGTAACATTATTTTGACGTTTGTGACTTGCACCACGCCCCAACGGAGAACATTGCCTTGGCATTGTATTTATAATAGCAGCGATTACGTTCATCGCCCGAAGACTTTATTTCGAATCGAGTGCGAGTGTTAATTAAATCGATTGCTTCGATTCCTTCGATTTTGCGTTACTTGGGGCGTTCACTTTGTATATGTCGTGGCCAAATTTTCGAATTGGCTGTAAAGTGATATGGCTGGGACATATAAACCCGACTCGTCCTGTTTAAGTTAGGTTTTCTTTTTCTTCATAGCGTATCGTGTGTGAGAAATTGCCTTTACCAAAATGATATTAGTTTCCACAAGTCCACATTACATGATAACTAAACTGTAAAGCCTGTAATCATATTTCGGGCATATCAAAAGAATATTAGGTGCGTAAGTAAAAAAATATAGTAGTTTAGGAAGATTACAAACTTATTTTTTTTCAAATGAAAGTAATATTATTAAATATTATTTTTGTTAGACTTTTACTAGTAATTATGTTCATAAGTGTACTTACATAATGAAAAACTGACCATTTCCCAAATAGGCGTTTTGTTTTATACTTAGACTTCTGGTTAGTTAGACGTTTTGCTACATTGGTGATTAGCTACGTAAACAGATTGCTCATTATACGTTCTGCTACTTAGACTTTCTGATCGGGAGGCTCCCAATCGTCTCTTTTTTATAAATATTTAAACTCGTTTCTCGTTACTAAATGCTATTATAACCTGTCCGAATTGTTGAACGACAAATGTTTTGATTTCTCCACCGAATAATGTAATCTGATGGTAAGTAGGTACATAATTAAATAGGTGTACTTTTGCTGCAAGTTATTAGCACAGATATCTCATGTAAACTCGCACTACCTTCGCGTGATTGGTGACAGCGAACCGGACGCACTACCTTTGCGTGGTTGGTGACAGCGAACCGGACGCACTACCTTTGCGTGGTTGGTGACAGTGAGCCGGACGCACTACCTTGCCGTCATACAGTTTGATACTAGTACGGAGAGTAGTGGCCAAAGGTCAGCATCCCATCTAGCCAATGTATAATGCAAATGTAAACATATATTTGTGTCTAGGCTAAGTTATTGTGTGAAAATAAAGTTATTATTATTATAATTAAATTTATAACACAAACAGGCATCTAATTGCCCTCAATGTTTGCTGCGCCCTTGCAGGGCGTCACTTGTACTATCAACTTATGCATGTAACCAATCTATATAACATGTTACATACAATAAAATGTGAATCTGAATCGACTCCGCGACTCATGCTTGTAAAGACCAATAAAAATATATTTAGGTAGATGCCTTTATTTACTAGGTTCTTTATAATGACTGTACTTCATTACTAAACTACCTTTTCTACCACAGATTACCGGCAGCCAATGCTGAACAGCCCCTGGCCAATAGCGAAGCCGATCGCGAGCCGACCAATCCCGGTGCAGCATCAACATTTGCAACATCTTCTGGCGCACTGTCATCATCCATATTTAGGCAAGTCTATCTGCTTCAATTTGATTTATTTAGGTTATTTATTATCTGTATAGTATTTCCGAAAAGTTTGTATCTCTAATGACTTCTCTATGGTGGGAGACAAGTGATAGAAGATGCTAGTAGTTTGTAGCTTTGGTAAATATCGTTTAATTTAGAATATGACGTGAATAAGTCTGCCTGTGAAGGCCTAATTTCTGAATAAATAATTTGATTTTGATTTTGGCAATTCTGGGATACCGACATCTGGTGGTAGGTCGCATTCACACCAGTGAACTAAAAACGAATTAGTTTGGATTGAATATTATCTACTTTCGAAAGTCTTTCTGTTCCGTTTTCACGGCTAAACCGCTGTACCGATTTTGATAAAATTTGGTATGCATGTAGTTAAAAACACCCGTTCAAACATAGGCGACTTTTTTTTAAAATCAACCCCTAAATTACTATAATGAGGGGTGAAACTTCATGTGAAATTCACGCGAGCGAAGTAGTAGGCAAAAACTAGTGTTATTATAATTTTTTTGTAGTATATATGGAACGCTTATTGACTAAAAGAAATGTAACTTGTTCTCATTGTCAAACGAGTACCGTATCGATTTTTTTTTGTTTTAAAACGTCTGATTTGACTTGATGGAAGCTACCCTCTTGTATAGCACAAAAATATTTGGACATTGAACTTTTATTCTTTGCAACATTCTGAATACCCCATAAAAACACAATAAACTATCTTTAAATCCACCGAACAATTGTAAAAATTAAATTAATCCCAAATAAAAAACGTGGACCTCCCATAGACAATCCCGCGTAAAAAATACTTTTGGCATCCCTAAGGCTATAGCTTTGTAGTTTATAACGTTACTGTGCTATTAATAACCGCAACGTTAAATCGTTATTGTTGCATCGCACACCCAATTTGATAATTCGAAACACAAACTTCCCATTGTTGCTATAATCTGTTAGATAAATAACGGATGGTATTAAGTTTTGTATGGGATACTTTATTGGGTGAAGAATTATTTAAGTTATAAACTGCCAGGATCAAAATCATAATATTTTTAAATTATGAATGTATTATTTTTTAACTGAAGTTGATCCGAATGTTGTATTTTTGTTGCTTTTTTAAGTTGAAGCCCAGTAATGGCGTCGCTACTGTGAAAATATATTGACATGAAAATGGCTTTTTAAAGTTTCGATTTAGGTAATCGAGAGTAATAAACAGATACGGTATACGTGCTTACGGGATAGACAGAGCTAAGAACTCTAATGCCACGTTTAGCTATATGTGAGTTTATCCTAATCGCTTATTCCAGTCTAATATCTTGTCTTTATGTAATGTAAGTTAAGTAACTATACTTTTAAACTTTCGCGTTGCATAATTATATACTAAACAACAGGTAAACGCGCACATACCTTTTTTACTTCCCAGACATTTTCCCGTGGTCACTGGGCGACTAAAAAAAGTTAATGCGCGTTTACCTGTAAGTCGAAAATTAAAAAAAAAACAGCCATTTTTAAGTCAGACATTGCCATTTTTAAATAGGTAAAGAGGAATCTTTCTTGATACAAAATCAGGTGTTTAATACTGTCAAAGTTTCGACACTAAACACGGAAACGTCATACCACAAAAATTACAAAAATATAATGCTCCCAATAAAAGACCTTCGGCCGGCGTGCGAAACGGTACAACTCATTTTTTTCCCATTTTATTAGTTACCACATTATTAAATCCCATTATTGTTGTATTCAATGTGCTATCATATTATTTGAATTATATTGATCGTGGATTAGTATTGTGTTTTTTTTTTGTTTACGCCACCATTTTTATTGAGTCTGAATGACCAGTATTATTAGATTTTTGTATTTTGAGTCGACGTTAACCTTTTTGAAGGTTTTCTTTGTGGTATTCACAATTGATCCTTGAGTGACTGCCTGACAATACGTGAATTGACCATAGGAAGAGCTTAAAAATTATATCAAGTGTGTGGGAGCATTTTGATTGTGGAAAAAATTAATGCGAAATACAAAATCAACTTAATAAGATCAAAAACGAGATTTGAACTATTCGGCATATTAAAATGTAGTACATATGGCATATTGTTACATAGATATATTCTGTTATATGCTATACTAGCCGGCGACTTCGCCCGCGTGAATTTCTCACGAGATCATTTATTTTTTTGGGATTCATTTTATTTTATTTCAAACGGAAACTAATAAACTTAAAAACTGTGTAGGTACCTAGTTAATAATATGCTATTTCTAGTTTGTTCGACACTGATCTAGTTAGAACAAATGAGGCGCACGCGCAGCAGGGATGAAAGGTATATATGTAATAACTGGTGATGCTTCAGATCTGACGAACTATAGGCCTATCTCACTCGCCACTGTAATAGCCAAAGTACTGGACAGTCTGCTTGACAAACATTTGGGAGCGCATATTGACTTGCACGATAACCAATTTGGCTTTAGACCTGGCCTGTCTACCGAAAACGCGATCCTATGTCTCAAGCAAACTGTGCAGTATTATACAAAGAGGAAGACACCAGTTTTTGCCTGTTTCCTGGACTACTCAAAAGCGTTTGATTCCATCGCATATGATGTACTCTGGGAAAAGATGGCTAACGACACTACGCTGCCTCGGGATGTTATATCAATATTTAAATATTGGTATAGTAACCAGAGGAATAGTGTGAGGTGGGCTGGCGTGCACTCGGACGTATATAGGTTGGAATGCGGGGTGAGGCAGGGGGGAATGAGCTCACCGAAGCTGTTCAACCTGTATATGAACCGACTGATTGGGGAGCTCAACAGCACCAACATAGGTTGTCACATAGACGGGGTGTGTATTAACAACATTGGATACGCCGACGATATGGTGCTGTTGAGCCCTTCGATCGGTGCACTGCAGAGGCTGATAAACATCTGCGAGACGTATGCGGAATCTCATGGGCTCAGATATAATGCCCGCAAAAGTGAATTTTTAATTTTCAAGTCTGGGGCTAAAACTTATACCACTACGCCAGTACGGGTGTGTGGCACAGAATTGAACAAAGTGGATAAGTTTAAGTATCTGGGCCATTGGATAACCGATACGTTAAGTGATAACTTGGATATTGAGCGCGAGCGCAGAGCGATGGCTGTGCGCTGTAATATGTTAGCCCGCAGATTCGCGCGTTGTAGCAAGGATGTTAAGGTGACACTTTTTAAAGCTTACTGTCAGTCCTTCTACACGTGCAGTCTGTGGGCGGACTATACGCAGCGCGCATACAGCGCTTTGCGCGTTCAATACAATGACGCGTTCAGAATATTGTTTGGGCTGCCGCGTTTTTGCAGCGCGTCTAAAATGTTTGCCGACGCCAATACTGATTGCTTCTATGCAATTATTAGAAAGCGATGTGCGGCTCTTTTAATGCGACTACGTTCCAGCTCAAATAATATTATCCGTGTCCTAACCGACCGATGGGACTCCCCATTACTGTCTCACTGGATTCGTCTTCACACCACGGTGGATGTACAAATACCGGTGACCAGGGGGTGGGATCCTAGCTGGTAGGACGTACTGTTTTGTGTCTTATGTGTGATATTTTTGGATAAGTACTGTTTTCTGTTACTAACACTAGTTTTAAGTTACTTTGTAAATTACTAACAATATATGGATTACGTCCGAAATAAACATTTATTTATTTATTTATTTATTTATTATATATAATTTTCAGTACGTATATGTCAATTTCCGTACTTCAAACTATATGTATGCATTTCAGAAGTGACAAACAAACTTACTTTCGGATTTATTATATTAGTTAGGATACCATTCAATAAATTTGACAATGCAATGACTTCAATTTTTACAATTATGCGGCCAAATCAAGTATAATTTTCTAAATATATAATAGAATAAAGGAGAAACAAATCGAAGAAACAAAGATCGATAAATAGTCGAATACCATTAAATTTTAAAATGGAAAAGTCCGCCATTTTCGTCATAATAATGGGAATAACAAGACGATATTTGTCTATGTTTCTAAATACGTGTAGGTATCACAGTTATAATAAAGCTGTATTATTTTGTTCACAGTGAGACCTGCGCAGGCGCATACACAAGTATTCCCTTTGCCCGGTGGTTTCCCATGGGCACACAGTTCGAGAGGTAAGTACTAAATTTAAAATTCTTAATTCAACTTAGGATGACAACAACTGATAATTTTCTTAAAACTAAGTCTACTAGCCAACTTTTTCAAAGCGCAGGTGAAGAAGAAACGACGCAAGGTACCTTACCGCAGCTATTAATACATATTTCCTGTATCCGGGAAATCAGACGAGGAATATGATTCCCTTATTGAAGTGATTTCCCAACCTCCTTAGCTACTTAGCTATAATGAGCATTGAAGCCCAGGCACTGCTTTCCTTATTTTGACATTCACATAGCAATTATTTGGGTTGCCCCTTCTGCCACGACCAGGCGGAAATGGCACAGCCAGACATTTGACAAATTGGAAAATTAGCCAATCCTCTCTAAGTATGCTATTGCCTTTTAGCTGCCAAGATTGCGTGTTTTAAAGACCTGAATGTCGAATCTATCCGCGAACACTGAAAAATGTTGACACCACTTCTTCATAGTTGTATTCCCCACGGCTGAGGGTCGTGGTCATTACGTGGAATAAAACACACGTAACAACTTTCTTGACATTATTAATGGAGTGATTTGCCATTGCCTTCTCCATTGCGCACACAAGTTAATATAATAAACAAGTGTGCAGGTTTCCTCATGATGTTTTTCCATCACCGGAAGCAAGTGGTGGTCGAAAACTATTTATACATGAGTCAGATTGCTATACAAACTCATGTGAAATAAGTAGGATTTGAACCTAGTACCTTTCGATCCACGCTGGCGGGGGTAAACATAACACCACCACCGACAAGTTGGCTCCACAATTCAGTTAAATTAAGTTAATTATTTTTATTTTCTTCAACTTGATGTAAATAATAAAATATAAATTGTTAACACAAATAATTACTGCTCAGGTAAACCGCGCCGGGGCATGATGAGGAGGGCGGTGTTCTCGGACCTCCAGAGAAAGGGTCTGGAGAAGCGGTTCCAGGTGCAGAAGTACATCTCCAAGCCGGACAGGAAGAAGCTGGCGGAGAAACTGGGGCTTAAGGACAGTCAGGTGAGATATTTTTACAAGAAAGATTAATTTATCCTACTTATTATGTTCCACTAATATTTACTAACAAAATAAATGTGAAAGTTTGCATATAGATGTGTAATGATTGTAACTCAATCACGCAAAATTTACTACGGTTTGAACGTTGGTACAAATATTTTTGTCGGTAGTTACTAAGTAACTTAATTATTTCTCAACCAATAAACCACAAAATAGTACTTACCACCTTTCGGTCGAGTCCTCGAATTAATTCTATCAAAACAATATCACCACATTTTAAATTTCGAATGCCGTTCAAAAACAAACTTGGAACGTTTAAATAAAATTGAAAATTGAGCAAAGCTGCCAGTACTCAGGGGTTAGAAACATGGGGTGTTACAAAAAATTGTTACCCCTAAGGGTATAAGGTGGGGTCTGTCATCCGCAGCCGACGAAGGGGCGAAGGCCCGCCCCTGGCGCAAAAGGAGCTTTAAAACAATTACTGATATTTGAATTCCGAACTGATTCAGATTTTTGGCTGCGGATTATTCGATTCCTTTGCTCATTTTTATGTCGCGAAGGTATTTATGAGTATATTTCGTTCGTGTCAACTTTAGCCGGGAAACTTCAAACTATACTTGCCTACAATGAATAAAATAAAATAAAATAAATATGGACAAATCACACAGATTGAGTTAGCCCCAAAGTTCGAGACTTGTGTTACTAACTCAACGACACTATATTTTATAACATTTACATATATAGATAAACATCCATGACCCAAGTCAATCAGAAAAAGTTCATTTTCCATGTTTACTTGACCGGGGATCGAACCCGGGACGTCCCAGCGTAGCAATCCGCCGTGATGACCATTAGGCATCAGTGGCCGTGGTCGTACACATTAACAATAATAAATATAAATAATTTTCAAGGAATAATTGTCTAAATTAGATAAGTAACGCCATAAAAAATATTTCATATAAATATTTATTCATTAACTAGCGAGGTACGCTTCGCACGAGGTCAGATTCAGATTCAGATTCAGATTCATTTATTGCAATGTCACAAGTGGAAATGTTAGGTGTTACATAGATAATAAGTAAGTACAGGTGACGCCCTGCGAGGGCGCAGCAAACATTGGGGCAGCTAGATGCCATTTACTTAAATATTTAACATTGTTAATTGTCATGCATTAAATGATTAAAATTATTAAATTATTAAAAATGATTAAAATTAATAAAATGATTAAAATTAATAAAATGAAGGGGAGTCGAAGGTATCACTGATCGATTTGATCTTCAAAGAACTCTGCGATACTGTAATAGCATTTATCCAAAAGAAAAACCTTGAGATGGTTAGTAAATATGTGTGGTTTTTTAATATTTTTTATTTCATTTGGAATGTGGTTAAATATTTTTATTGCCATATGATAAACCTTTGGCAATAAATTGTCGAAATAATAATGAAAATTACAACAAAATCTGTTGCGTGTATTGAAAGAAGAAAGCTTAGAAACATACAGATGCGGAATGAGATTTTGTTTCATATTATGTTCTTTGTTGCATTCCTAAATATTTAATTATGTTTCCTCAATTTTCCAAAACTGAGGGAGATTCCGTCTTAAACGTTTCAATAAACCGTCGGCGACCCTATAACCGGCATTTACCGGAAAAATGCGGAAGTAATCGCTTTTCTCCCCTCCTTAGTTTCTTTTTTAAATTGATAAGTCGCCGTGACAAAGGAAATCCTATTTATAAGTCCTCTCTGAGTATTCTATTCTACTTTATCTGTGTTTGATTTAAATAAATCGTTTGTTGATATATTTTTTAGATAATTTATTTACTTTATCTATGCATGTTCCCGATTTCGTTCGTGGCTGTAACAAATAACCTTAAAATTTTGAAAATTCGGCTGTGATTTTACAACCGGCCGTCTGCCTGATGTCAACCCTCCTTGGGAATGCTGGTGTTGCCTATCAGCTGCCTAGACTGTGTGTCTCTTAGTCGCCTCAAAATCAAAATCAGATTTATTCAGAAATTAAGCCTTCACAGGACTTATATTTACCAACGCTACAAACCGTTAGCATTTCGGAACGACCACTGCTTAGAAGAACAATATCCAAATTTAGATATTTAATGGACCTCAAGAATTAAGATAGATATTCATTAGTTAGTTTAATTTGACGAGCTCGGTGGCGCAGTGGTAAAGTGCTTGCCTCTAAACCGAGAGGTCCCGGGTTCGATCCCCGGTCGGGTCATGATGGAAAATGATCTTTTTCTGATTGGCCCGGGTCTTGGATGTTTATCTATATATGTATTTGTTATAAAATATAGTATCATTAAGTTAGTGTCCCATAATACAAGTCTCGAACTTACTTTGGGGCTAGCTCAATCTGTGTGATTCGTCCTAATATATTTATTTAATTACTGAAAGAAAATAAAAATTTTGTTATCAGTATCAAAGAATTCGCCATACAATAACGTTTAGCCTTTCCTGGAGAGAGAGAGAGAGAGAGAGAGAGAGAGAGAGAGAGAGAGAGAGAGAGAGTAAACTGTCAGATATTTCTCCCCAGCAGTGGTCGTTCCGAAATGCTAATAGTTTGTAGCTTTGGTAAATATAATTTAATTTAGAATATGACATGAAAGAGTGCGTCTGAATGCCTAATTTCAGAATAAATGATTTGATTTTGATACTTTATCAACAACGGGTGAGACAGGCCTCGAAATATTATTGAATGAAAATACAAATGTGAAGCTTAAAATTGAATTATTACTGGATATATTACGGTAGGGTGTGGGTAGGAGGGCTAATTATCTTCCGTTTGATTGTATAAGATTCATTCAATCAGTAATTACGTGAGGGTAACTCCGATAATTAGTACAAAAATAAGCATTCAATTAACGAATTCCTTATTGACAAGGCGTGTGGTACCCGTCCTAGGATATAATCACTTTGTATCCTCACGTGGATGTCCTACGAGGCAATTAAATGATAGACAACTTAGTAGAGGACAAAAACTTTCCCAAATTTAACGTCACACTAGTCAAAGATTCAAGAGTCTTCAAAATAAACATATTTAAAGAAAAACTACAACGTTACTCTTTATATACACACAACCATAGACAATATAGACTTGTCCTGTTATTCATAGATAAGTTAAAATACTAACTAAGCTAAAATATTTTTTGTCACCATCTCGCTTTATAATATTTTCAATGCATAGGCAGAGACAATTAACATCTTTTAGCAACTTTTTTATGAATAACAGGGATAGAAGAAAATAAATGTAATTTCTTGATGAAAATGTTATCTTAGTAATAGTGCTCACAATAGTATCTAATGTGCAATGTTTTACTTATAATTAAATAAAAAGAATTCCCAGATTCTTTCTATAACGGGATCGTATTGTCCTTATTGTTTTTATTTCATCCTCAAAAAACCAATACAAAGTCGTAATAACATAATCCAGAAACAGAAAACGACATTTTTATAACCCTGCGAACTCAATTTCCCGCCAAAACCAATACCGAGGACAATATCGCAGAATGACAGATAATAAAAAAATAATATTCTTAGCTACGGCGTCTTGAGACAAAACGAATCGGATATCGAATATCGCGTACGTTAGAAAAGGATAGTATTATATTCTGTATTGCGTCTTTAAATCCGCTTCTATTGGGTGATTCGTATCGGATGTAAAAGTAAGGGGCGGGGGATTATTTCGCTTTTTAGAAACAATTTTCTTGTTTGTTCCGGTATTTTACGATTCCTGAATTTTATAGGCCAATATAGAACAGTCTTGGTTATGGTATGTTTTGTTTAGGGTTGGGACAAGTCGATGGATTTGTTTATTGTTACCCTATAACGGATATGAAAGTTCAATCGAGTGATTTGCTTTGATGTCTGTGGGGTTACAGTTTGAATACAAAATAGTTCGATCATATTCAAGGATTGATATATCGAATCTTGGCTCTAACGTAGATAAAGTAAGTTTTTGCCAAATTGATGAAATTAAACAGATACTCCAAACATGTTTACCTTTACTTTGCTTTTATTATTGGGCTTTCCGATTTGTATTTTAAGTGTCTGAGTACATGAGTTTTTTGTAAATGTTGCGTTCTCCTAAGAATAAATAAATAAATATACGACAATATGTTTAGTATTCGTTTCACAAATTCAATGCAATGTCATGTTTTAAGTTAATTCACAAAAATACATGAAAATAGTAACATACACGTCAAGAATATATATATTTTATTGGGATAAACTGGCATTAAGAAGACATATTTTTCGTGTGTGTGTGTGTGTTATTGACACTGATGTCAGATTTTATCCAAGTCGCCTAAAGGCATCTGACATGACCGTCATAAGGTGGCAAGTATTCGCATACTAGTAAATTTCCTAGTCTACTAGAGTGCAGGTTTCCTCGCGATGTTTTCCTTCATCGGAAGCAAACTCTATGTAAACTACTATACATGAGTCAGATTGTTATACAATCTCATCTATTGATACATGTTAGCACTAGTATATTTCGAAACCAGGAAACTTCAGTTCACAGGCAAGCGGCTAAACCACTGGACCACCAATTAAAACCGCAAAACCGTTAAAAATTGAGTCTAATTCGTCACAACCACTTCACACTTGAATCAAAAAGGATTATCCGATATCCGGAATCCTCAAATAAAGACATTACCGGAGTGACACGGAACCGGGTCACCCTCGCAGTCTCTGTTAAATAAATTCTACTCGGCTGGCTCCCCGCTGTAGAGTATATGATGGTTAGACATGACAGACAAGACAACAAAACTTATCGATATACCTACACTTATAACATATGTTATAGATGGTACACTAGTCTGTCTTTTAATAGTGGAAAACGGATTTTATTTTTGCAATTACTATGCCAAACGTAATGAACGAGATTGGTTGATATACTCCCAGTTTTTCCCGCCGTTTTTAGAATAGGATGTTTTGTATTAATTTTATCTGCTTACTGATAAGACAGGATCTATAATGTAATTTAATTACTCCAAAACATGTATTTAACAAATTCACAAAATCAATTAAATATTAAGACTATGTAGACTTTATTGATAACAGACACGGCGCTCTCGTTATTATTGTGATTTCTTTCCATCATCATTAAAAACTCACAATTATTTCATTTTATAATGAAACTAGCGGCCCGTCCCGGCTTCGCTCTGGTATAAACGTAATAAATTATACCCCTAAACCTTTCTCAGGAATCACTCTATCTATTGGCGAAAACCGTACGAAAATCCGTGTAATAGTTTTTGAGTTTATCGCGAACAGACAGATGCGGTCAAGGACTTTTATAATATGTAAGGATAAAAATATTAACAACGTTGTTTAGACAATACGGAAATTGTTCATACAAATAAATCAATATTCTCTATTTGCGTTGGTATATGAGTATTAACATTTTTAATTTTGAATATTTATAAAACTTCAGCGCATATCATTATATTCTCCTTTCTCTCATCTGATCGTTTTCCCAGTTACATCCTCAGCCGTTGAATATCGAAGCCTATAGAGTCCGCTTTCCTACTTTTGCGTCTCCACTTCGCACGGTCGCCGGCATTCCTAGTTGTCAGAAATTTTCACTCATAAATCGCAAACATCAAACCTTTGCGAATTCCAATAAAATCAAAATGGCCGCCTCTAAAATTCATAAGCCTAAACCCGTCGTCGGCCAGCACCCACCAATTATTTAACGTCAAATGCAAGGAGCGCGGGAAGATTACGATACGGGCTCGCGGCGCGGGTGTGGCCCAGCCCTAGTGGCGTTCGATTTATAAATGGAACTGATTTATTTTTAAAATAACTAGTTTATGGCACTGGCAGCTCGAATGTTGCGGATTGTTTTTCGTTGAAAACGGAACGAATTTTGTGTCCATGATTTTGTAAGGCATAAACTGTTTTAACTCAAAATTTTTTTTGACTTGTTTAATTATTTTTCAGTAATGGACTCAAAGAACTTAGTATTAAAAAAAATAAAAGTATGCTTTATTTAAAAAAAAATAAAATTAATGAAAATACGGTCGAAAAAATCCAGTGGTTACTTCGTAGGCGCTGTAGCTCGCTGTCGTAGCACTTTCGTAGACTTTTGTAGCTTCTTAAGACTACACATGAAAAAGAGTAAACAAAATTGTTTTCACAAACCCAATGTGGCCAATGAAAGAAATATTTGGCGTGTGGTTCCCGCCCTAGAATTGGACCACTCAATATCCCTCTGTGGGTCCCGATCGCAAAATCAGACTAATTTCCTAAATGTTTAGATTTTTTTTCTTTGCGAACTTCGGGCTTTCGGGCATCGTAGCCGTGTTAGAATGAGACTATCAACTTCTTAAAACTTAGTTATTTGAATATTCGAACATGTTAAATTTTCTTTTGGTAACAAGTTTTGAATGCTCAATGAGCCAGCAACTTGGAACTATGATTAAAATAATATTGTTGTTTTACTTGGATGTTTATCGATTTATATTTTAAATTAAAGTATCGTTGAGTTTGTATCCCCATCCCATACAAGCCTCGAACTTTGGGGCTACCTCAATCTGTGTGATTTGACGATTTAAATTTATTTTGACATCTTCGATGGTTGATAATATCTTTTCATCTGCAAAAGCTGTATATTCTTCAAAATATGATTTTAATATGCAAAGTAAAACATGTATAGTAAACAAACCAACGGTCTGCTTAAAAAAAACAGAACGCTCACAATAAATAGAAATTAAAATGCGCGTTGAGAATTGTTTTTCATTTATTCAAATGTATGGAATACCAGATGGACTTCCAACACCGGGCAAGGACGATAAAAACATAAAAACTTGTCTACGGTTTTTGTTTTATTATAAGATAAAATTATTAAAAAATATCTATGTGTTTTTTTATGTTGCAATAAAACGAAGGAATATTTTTTTCAAACTTTGAATTTATTTGCTAATAATAATATAATTCAAGATTAATTTTATATTATATGTACTTACTTAGCTATATATAATAAAAATATATATTTACAAAATAATTTTAGTCATCACACCATAGAATTAGAATAGGTACTTAAACAGCTTTGAAATTTAGGTATGCTGGCTATTTTCCGCAATTATTTTTTTTACCTAATTTTGACGTAATTATAGTGAATCACACAAATTCACTTTTGTAGTTTTAGAACAAAAAAAATGTTATAATATGTAAGATAAAAGATTTTGTTAAAACAAATACAGCGCCCAATGAATCTGATTTTCGTTTTCGGACGCCATGCTTCGAAATTTCAAATATTCATATTTCGAATGAATATTCAAACGCCGCCATGTTTACATTCACGGCCGTTCCAATTTCGAATATTTGCATTTATTTATTTTGATCCCATTTTTTTTATTTGCGTGCGGGCTTTTTGAATTTTGACTTTTTGATTGACAGCCATATTTGCATTGTGGCGAACCAATATCCGTGTTCTTTATTCAAATGATTTGAATGCAAAATATTAGTACAATACTGATTTCGCTAACCCTTTATTTAACATTATATTGTTATTAATGCGTGTCAATACAAGTTTGCTAATATTTAAATGTTACTTATTTTGACAACAAAGTCTAAATGTTCTTATAATTATTTATATTATTTCGGACACAATGCAAATATTTTCGTCTAAATAAATACTTCAATAAATGAATACAAAACACAGTTGTGTCTCGCGTCTCCCCGATTTGATATTGTATGATGAAACAGACACAGTTATATTTTACTTTTATTTTATTCGGAAGTCCAACAGCGTTTTTCATACATTAAGAAACGTCTGGAATAACGACTATAGCTTACTGAAAACACAGATTTAACAGCGAATAGGCAAAAATAACATTTCCAAAGAGCAGAGTTATTACGGCAGACTTTTTAAAATATTAAGGTTTGCTGTTTACGCTGACACGTGAAGATGTGAAGGAGCTGTTGTATTATTGTTCTTAGAAAACTCATAATAACTTCCCCCCTTTAATGTCCCGATCAGGCGTCACCGGAATAACTTCATTTCGCAATAAAAGCGAATGAAACGTTCGTAATTAATTTCTGAAACCATACAATCTTTATAACAAAACTGTCTCTTGAGTATTTGCTTCCAGGGAAATATTAGGACAAAATGTGTATCGTTTCACTGACAGACCTGTTTTTGCGTTGAAGAGCAACAAAATCCATATCGATGACTTAATTTCGAACACCATCCAAACTACGGTTACTTAATTCATTTGATTGATCGTCTTAAACCTCGCTACCGGAACTTCTGAAGATTTGCGTAACAAATTTAGTTGTAAAAAAAAAAAAAAACAATACAAAGCCAAAACATCTGCTAAATTCAAACAACTTATTTTTCGAACTGTGTAATTGATAACTGTCATTTCACTAACGATAACGATTCAATTAAAGGAAAAAAAAAATGGCGTAGAAAAATAAAAAGAGCGATATTTAAAAGTTTGACAAATGATTCGAATTTGGAATCGGGCGCGTACGTACATCGATCAATAGCTGATTGGACACGACCAATCGCCAGTTATTCGTCGTGCAGTTTTGCAATTTTTTTTTTTTTTGAGAAGTGACTCAACATATTTTTTCCAACTAGTACGATTGCTAATGATTTTTTATCAGCACTCATTTATGGTATATTTTTCACACATCAGCTCCCAGTATATCACCAACTGGCTTTTGCCCACAACTTCGTATGTGTACAAAATTCATCCGTGGGAATTTCAGGAAATCCCTTCTTAGTGCTCCCCTATACTGTCCCAGGAACGTACACACCAAATTTCAGCTTTCTACGCTCAGTAGTTTCGGCTGTGCGTTGTCTGTCAGTCACTCAGTAACGCACGAGTTTTATATATATTGATTGCTAATGATTTTTATTACCACGTATTTATGGTACGTAATAGTTTCACACATCTGTTCCCCTTCAACTTGACATGGTTATGTGACCCGGTGAACGATTCGCGCTGCTGTCGAATCAATTTTAAAATATTTCTATATGAATGTCTTGAGTTTCCAATTTAGATCTTTCTAACTTCTTCTAATGTTACCAAAAATTGTAAGGCACACAATATAGAATACAGATAACAAAAACTATAATAAAAACTATAAATGTCATAGACTAATGTGCAATCTTTGATTGATCCAAGTAAATCTTAATTATATAAAAAAAAGTTTTTCTTACTTTAACTAGCTAATTACACACTCCTTTCGCATTCTTACATATTATAAAGGAGTCGCTGTTGCGTCTGTTTATATGAACGCGATAAAGACAAAAGCTAACGGACAGATTATTATACATTTTTTACTATGTGATTTCTAAGGTTTGAGTTAACGCTTTAGTTAAATATAATATGCTTTTACCCGAGCGAATCCGAGACGGGCCGCTAATTCTCTATAATTACCAGAATAATTAATCTATCTTAAATATGTAAAGGAAGCAAGATAAATTCAAATCGTAAAGCTGACAGGACCCCACCCGCGCGGGAATCAAACCTACTACCCGCGTTGCGTTGACACTCACGCCCGCGAGGGTTCACGATGACAAATCATTTCTATTATTCGCTTTTCGCAAAATTTTAGTTTTATTCCGAAAATACAACGGTGATTGTTATGATGTATTAGCACGGAATAAATTAACAGTACTCATTATCGTGTTATTGTGCAGTCAGTGGATGTACGAGAATTAAGGGACACGTAGCATATGCAACAATAGGATTCTATCGAGGACTTCTTTGAGAAACTTAACGCTATACAAAGAAGAAGATTTCTGTCTCTTTTTTGATGTTTTTAAAATTGAAAATTAGTAATAAGTGTAAATTTAAATACACAGCCTAGGCATCAATTGCATTCGCAAAGAGAATGATAAAATTTGAATCTTCGACATTCTAAAGTAATTTTTTACGCTGATACCGGGCTTCGCGGGGTCACAGCACAGAACACAACCGGCAACATGCGGAGATAAGATAGTCACAGTATATAAAATCGGACACTAGTTTAAATTAGTTTAGAACGAGGTCACCATAACAACAGATTTGCCGCCAAAAATTGTTCTTTGTTCAAAATCCGTGGTCAAATGTCACATGTCTTTTTAAAGCGAAGGAATAACCCCGCCCTCAGCCATCAATTTACTTGTCACTAACACAATGAGCGGTATCCGCGTATTTTGTCCGTATTTATTCCATAAAATTGTTAGGATTTATCGTAAAAATGTAGAAAAATGAGAAATCGATGTGTAGAAAAAAAGTTAATGTGCGCTCGCCCCTTTAGGCGTGTTTTTTATTGCGTTTTATTGACAAACTGCTAATTCATTGTAATGTGATATTGCATTTTTTTTTAAATGAATGAAGAAATATGACGAAATGTAATGATTGCAAGTGGTAAAAGAGATGATTCAATAATTGATTTAACGTAATTGATGTTTGTTATCCCACGTTTTGATTTAACGTAATAGATTTTTGTTATCACAAATTTTTAACCAACAAGTCAAAAATTTATAATTCACTTTAATTGAGTAAATTGTACCTAGGTACCTTAACCTTCCTCGGGAATCACCATAGGTTGTTGAGTTTATCGCGAACAGACAGACGCCGCAGAGGACTTTGTTTTATAATGTAAGGATTAGAGTGTCAAATAAATAATTCCTACTCTTGCCAACAGGTCAAGATTTGGTTTCAAAATCGACGCATGAAATGGCGGAATTCAAAAGAGCGGGAACTTCTAGCTTCAGGGGGTTCCAGGGAGCAAACCCTTCCGAACAAGAATAACCCTCATCCAGACCTTTCAGACGCCGAAGCTGACAAATCCAAACTATCCCCTCTCTCGCCCATGAACGACGACGAAGAAAAAAACAAAATGTTTGCGTCAACGTCAAATGACAGCTACAGATTTGACGACAAGATGGCGCCCGCGTTCCAACAATACAATCACATGGATGAGGATGAATATGAAAGTGACGCCAGTGCCACAGATGAAGAAATCAATGTGACATGACCTGTTTTTATTGATGTTGTTAATTAAGAATAGTATATTCTGTGGTTCACTTTGAGTTCATCATCACTGGTTATAATACCTCTAATGACAATCAACCTAATTTAAAAAGAAGTAAACAATACAATAAATCCCATAAAATAACAGGACAATCATTTAGCATTTCTTTATGTACATTAATTAAGTTTTAAACAATATAAAAAGTCCCAAACTTAGCTTAAAAGAAATATTTTGTTGACCTGAAAGACTGACAATCCCTATGTTTTGTTTTTATGCTGTCATTTTTAATTATTGCATTTTATTGTTGAGAATCCTGGCATTATTCGATATGTACTTGACTTTGTATTTAATTAGTTTAAAACTTAATGTTGTACAGTATAAATTTATTTAGTACGTTCTTGCCTAAATATTTAAAAATCTATGTATCAAAGACTATGTAAGATAAACCTAATTCATAATTAGACTATTAGTAAAAGTTACATCGTAAAATCTCATAAGAATCATATGAATGAAAATTTCAATTCTCACCTGTAAATATTTATTATTCGAAAATAGTTATATATAATATTTACGAAAATAAATAAAGAACTTCTGTGAGAAACTTAGAGCTGAAAAATATTATATATACCTACTTACATACATTGAATAAAACTGTAAGCGGGCTCTGTCTGTACATAGGAGATATTAAAGAAAACTAATTATAGGGAGTCCTTATGGGACTAACAGAAGCCAAAACAATTATTTTCAGAATTTGTCTTTGTCTTGTCTTTCTGTATGTTTGTTCACGCATCACGCTAAAACTACTGGATGGAATTTGATGCGTTTTTACAGATGTGTAGCGGAAGGTCTTAAAATCAGGTATTT
Organism: Plodia interpunctella; assembly: GCF_027563975.2. Lineage (NCBI taxonomy): Eukaryota > Metazoa > Arthropoda > Insecta > Lepidoptera > Pyralidae > Plodia > Plodia interpunctella. The sequence continues at coordinate 1,104,284 of NC_071321.1, forward strand.
AACATGTTTCATCGCGATACGTCGCTTAAATCCCGAGATATCGATCATAATAAGTTATGAGCGGACACACGAAATAAACGCGAAGCTGTGGGCAAAACTGATAATAAATATTTTGGCTCATACGAAACCGTAAGGCGCTTTTTTTGATGTAACTAAATTTGTAAATCACCTAATAAATAGTACTAGTACTTAGTAATATACATAAATAGGTATATTTTGTAAATAATTAAATTAATACGAGTTAAAAATGCAGTTTCACTAACCGTTTGTTAAAATTAACTAAACCGTAAGGTAGTATAGTTACTAGCAACCGAACCTCGTCATAATAAAAAAAAAAACTATTTTCTTTTCTTTTCCGTCAAAACCCTTCGATCCTGGTGAAAATAAAAACAATTGTGCAACAATACGATCGCAATCCGATCTAATTAAAACTAGTTTATAGTCGAGTTAGATCGATATCCGATATACATTATAACAAGCTTTTGCCCGCGTCTTTTCCGGGATGAAAAGTCTCTATACTTCAAATTATATGTATGCAAAATTTCAAGAATGTTGGTTGAGTAGATAGAGCGTGATGAGGTAACAAACATGCAAACTTAACTTCACATCTATATTATTAATTAGGATTATAATTAGTGGAAATAATTGTCTTTGTATTAAACATAAAATGCACCAAATGTATATATTTAATAAGTATTATAATATTCTCATGCAGCTTTACGAGACTTAAATGTAATTTTATGTGAAATAAATTGTCAAAGAATCTATTTCGTTTTTTATTATCCTACTAGATGTTGCCCGGGGCTTCGCCGCCGCGGGAATTTCGAGATAAAACGTAGCCTGTGGAAATCTTGTATAACGTAAAAAATAAAATTCATACAATAAATCACGATAGATAATGTTACTGTGATTGATCAATCTTGTTTTAGTATCTACTCGTACTTATGATCTTTAGTTACATACTTCTTCATAGTCGTATTCCTCATGGCTGAGGGTCGTGGTTATTACGTGGAATGGAACACACACAACAACTTTCTTGGTATTATTAATGGAGTGGTTTGCCATTGCATTCTTAATTTCACACACAAGTTAATAATAATCAACCAGTGTGCAGGTTTCCTCACGATGTTTTCCTTCACCGGAAGCAAGTGGTGGTCGATAAAAACTTCTATACATGAGTCAGATTGGTGTACAAACTCATGTGGCAGTGGGATTTGAACCTGGGACCTTTCGATCCACAGACAGTATTTGATTTCATTGATTTTGAACCTTTAATTTTAAACGATTTTAAATAAAAGTACATTAAGTACTGATTCTAGCGTTTTTAATATATGATATATTATTAGAAAGAAAAAATAGTAAGAAACATTAATGGTAAGACTTCTGGCACGATAGGGACCAACACTGTTTAAATGAGTTTCTTTCGGCATTACTTCTCGGCAGTGGTCGTTGCGAAATGCCAGTAGTTTGTAGCTTGTGAGAAATAACTATTTAACATAAAAATCGACTTGAAAAAGTGCCTGTGAATGTCTAATTTCTGAATGAATGATTTAAAATTGAATTTAATGAAAAAAAATATTTCTTTTCACGTCCCAATAGTCGAAAACCATATCTGTATACCACGCTCTCTCACTGTCGGTGAAAATAAATAAAAATGTCCCCAACACAGTAGGGCGTCGAAGGTGTGAACGCCAGTATAAATAAAATGGCTGCTGCGTATGACGTGGCACACCTTTGCCGCCCACTGGCTATTTCAGAGATTTTTAATCTGTATTTTTTTATGCGATCATAAATCTTTTTATAGTTTTAGATGAAATTAAATGTGACGAGAGAAGAACTCAAGAGTTTAATTTAGTTATTTATGGAACACTGTAGGTAGAAATATCTAATAGGTAGGTATGTAACATCTTTTCAGAATCTAAAGTCTAATTTTCATTACCTAAGTAACTAGGTAGCGGCTGATGGGTTATGATCAAAATAGGAATAAAATAGAGGTTTAGAACAACGCAGTAAATTATTTTATTTTCACTGTTGGCGACCATTTCTGAGAGAGAGAGAGAGAAAAACTATTTCTTTACAACTGACAATGTCAGTAACATACAATGAGTATGAAGGTATTATATCTAGTTTAAACACTCTAACAGCGGCACGAAAATAGGTATCTAGTAGTATAAAAAAATATATATCTAGTATCTATAAATTTTCTTGGTTTATAAGTGAAAACATTTTGTTAACCTGTCAGTCGCAAAGCTGTGTTCGTTATTATGAATGTACATAAATTGGCCTAAATTATGTAATTACTTTTACTCGTACACTAGTGGACAACAATGTCTTGACTTCTGACTTTTCCACCAGTAATCAGGTTTCTTCACCATGTTTCCATAGGTTTTTATTCACACCTCGCTACCCAACCCATAGATCTAGGAGTAATATAGTTGTTGCTTCGTTAGTATAGATTGATTTGATTGCCAATGTCAAAATATTGGCGCGAAATACTTTAGACCAATAAAAAATGTTCACCACTGACATCGCACGCATACATCCAAATAGAATGCCAGGCGATTATTTAAATTGGTTCGTGTAACTGTCAGTTCAAACGTCATTGACATGTGTTGTTGATGCGGCACGTGGCGCCACGTGGCTTATGGCGGCTATCGATCGAAACTTTTGGCGGGAACGTAATCTGTTGTTACGCTATTTGTTTAATTCATTTAATGATCTGTATCAAGGAATTTTATCTTCTGCTTGTGACTTTAAGTATTCATTGAGGTCAGTATTTACAATATCAACAACAGCATTCCCAAATAGGGTTGACATACGGCAGGATAATCACAGTTGAATCTTCAAAATTAAATGGTTTCGTTTTTGAGGGGACTGTTAGCTTTGGGGCGTCACAACCAAGAATGCTCTAAAAATTTCTCAACCTTCTGGAAGGCACTTTAATTATTAACTGACGACCTCGTTGGGCCAGTGGTAAAGTGCTTGCCTCTGAACTGAGAGGTCCCGGGTTCGATCCCCGGTCGGGTAATGATAGAAAATGATCTTTTTTTAAATGGCCCGGGTCTTGGATGTTTTTATCTACATACGTATTTGTTATAAATATATAGTATCGTTGAGTTAACTTGAATTAGTATCACATAACACAAGTCTCGAACTTACTTTGGGGCCAGCTCTATCCGTGATGATTTGTCCTAATATATGTATTTATTTATTATTTGAAGCGGTGTTGGTGTTCCAGATGTTAAGAGGCATGTTATTGAAAAGTCCCACGTTCAAATCTTACTCGTGCATGAGTTCACTGCCTCGACGCAACGGAGCAGAGGCCGCAAACCAACAGCCGAGTCCCCTTATGAAATAATAAAATTAATCTTCAACTACCCTCATAATCGCGGATGCATGGTAAATCGGCTAAGACGCCACGTGGCGCGTGACATCTGCTGCGCGAGTGAGACAGCTGTATGCGGGGGAGGGAGAAGACGAGTGTAGAAGTGATAATAGAATGCAATTATTAATTTTTATTCGCACTAATTCAGAAAAGTCGTATGCAATCTCATGTTTATATTAGAGTTTTGTGTTTTTGCGTGTGGTTCACGTCCAAGAAAACGATGGATCCATATCCTCCTATGGATATCATTTCATGCGTCTAAGGGACGAAACGAAACGATCGAAAGGTCCCAGGTTGGAATCCTGCTCGCGCCACATGAGTTTGTACACCAATCTGACTCATGTATGAGTAGCTTTCACAGACAACCACCTGTTTCCGGTGAAGGAAGATATCGTGAGGAAACCAGCGCACTTGTTGATAGTTAAGTTCGCTAGTGTGTAGGTAGGTATACGACTATTTGCTATTACATGTCGGTAAGCAGTCATATAAGTCATATCAGATGCCTTCAGGCGACATGTGTTACCAATAACACTCTCAAAAAGAAAGAAGACCATGAGTGAGAGAAGTTTTGTTTCATTTTTGATCTGAACAGTTTTTGAGTAGCACATTACAGAAATTACGGAAATATGCAAAAGCTAAAACTCGTGGCTTTCGACAAACTACACAAAACCGTCAAGCGTGAGTTGGACTCGCGCACCGAGGTTTCCGTTAAGTTATTTTAATTATTTAATCTAGAATATGAACAATGGACAGCACACTAAGCACTTCAAGTTTATATTCGCGAGTCCGATGGACACAATACTGAACAGGCACAACACACACAGTACCGCAGACAAACATTTATGTGATCACATTTACAATTGTTTGTTTGCGCTGAGGTACTACATAGTACAAAACAAAGTCGTTTCCCGCTGTCTGTCCCTATGTATGCTTAGAACTATAAAGCTACGCATTTTTAACAGAAAGAAGGAAGCAATCATGCATAATATTACACCCGTGCGAAACCTAGTTATTTATATAATCTATCTGTTTTACGTTATTTAATTATAAGGTTCAGTTTCCTTACGGACCCCTAAAAAGAGAAATCCGTTGCTAAAAATAACCACAGATAATAATAAACATGGGGTGCGCATTGTGCAAACGTCATTCGCAAGGTTATGGTTATCTTAAATCTCAATCCTTTGATGTGGGATACAAGACTTGGTCTGTGAGTAAGATGTTATGTTGTGGGTGTAGAACACATCTACAAGAAATAATCTTAACTTCGCTTTTATCTATTACAAGCCAAGTCAACCAAGTGATTTTAACACGGGAACAGTTATTTTTCCGCGATGAACGGTACCATACGTCCTTCTCCGTACTTCAAACTACATGTGTGCAAAATTTCAAGAAGATTGGTTGAGTAGATAAAGCATGAAGAGGGAACAAACAAACAAATAAACAAACATATTTTCTACATTTATAATTATGATTGATTAGTTACAACAGTTAAACCTGTGTCAGAAGGTTTATCACGAAAGAACCACATCTTTTAATATCGTGTACGCATCTAGCTTCCTGTGAAGGAAAACATCGTGAGAAAATCTGCACACTGGTTGATTATTAACTTGTGTGTGAAATGGAGAAGGCAATGGCAAACCACTTCATTAATAGTGCCAAGAAAGTTGTTTTGAGTGTTTAATTCCACGTAATGACCACGACCCTCGGCCATGAGGAAGTACGACTATAAGGACACATCGTGTACAAAAAAGAGAAACCGCAAAGACGCTACGTGATTTATGTTGCATGATTGTTCGCGTGTACTCTCAGGTTCACAGCCAGCGTGAAAGATAATCCACTCATTTTTGAAGTGAAAACTTCATTAGCTGCGTTGTTGTCACTTTTTGTGATGGGTATAAAATGTTAAACACGCGTCAGGACACGTGACCTGATCGAAAATTCGTAAGACGTGAAAAGTTTTTTCACGTCAGCCGGCACTCCCGGGCTTTTTTAAAGAAACCATAGAATTAGTTTCTCTTACTCCTAATCTAATGACGTGAAAACATCACCCTCTTTTTTCAAACGATGGTCACAAGTATCTATTATCTGCAACCAATACAAATACACTTAGCCAAGTATAACGTTACGTTGGGAGAATTCGCAACACGCTGCCAAAAAGCTAACAAACCATGATGAACTATAAACATACTATTTCGACGACCTCGGTGGCGCAGTGGTAAAGTTCTTGCCACTGAACCGAGAGGTCCCGGGTTCGATCCCCGGTCGGGTCATGATGGAAAACGATCTTTTTCTGATTGGCCCGGGTCTTGGATGTTTATCTATATAATATGTATTTGTTATAAAATATAGTATCGTTAAGTTAGTTTCACATGTCTCGAACTTACTTTGGGCCTAGCTCAATCTGTGTGATTTGTCCTATTATTATTATTATTATTTATTATTTAGACTATAAATAAATATATATTGGACAAATCACACAAATTGAGTTAGCCCCAAAATAAGTTCGAAACTTGTGTTATGGGTTATTAACTCAACGATACTATATTTTATAACATAACGACATATAAAGGTAAACAAAATTTCAAGAAGATCCGTTTAATGGATAGAGCGTGAAGAGGTAACAAACTTACTTTTTAATTTATAATATTAGTTAGGATTATGCGAACCAGGACGAGAAACTAGTCAAATACTATATTTTTTTTTATTAAAATAACATTTTGGCCTTTAAAAAAGGTCGACATCATCGGTAACCGGTATCGGGTTGCCGGTGTGTTTGCTTACCATCAGGCATCACAAATACATGTTTGCCTACTTATCCGAGAAGGTACTAGAAGAAGAAAATAAATTTTATAAAATTTATTTTCTTCTTCTAGTACCTTCTCGACTAGCGGTTGGATGTAAATTTCGTATATATATTCTTGGGGAAATGTTATCGAATATATCATCATCATCTAAACAGTACCCTCTTATTGCACCGTCGGCTAAACTTCCCAATACCTCCATGTAATTGTAACAACGAACACGTATGCTCACAAATTGATGTAACTCAATACTGAGAGCGTTTAACGGGCGCAGGGACGAATTTAGGGCGAAACTATTATTGAACTATGAATGAATAGATAAATAAAGGATAAACATCCACGACTTTCTCAAATCAAAATCAAATCATTTATTCAGAAATTAGGCCTTCACAGGCACTTTTTCACGTCATATTCTAAATTAAATTATGTTTACCAAAGCTACAAACTACTAGCATTTCGGAACGACCACTGCTGAGAAGAAATGCCGAAAGAAACTCATTCAAACAGTGTTGGTCCCTATTATGCCAGAAGGGCTTACCATTTTTTAAATATAAATTTATGTATAATTTTTTATCAGTAATATAACAATGTAAGTACACAATAAAGTACATGGTCAAAAGGTATACTGAAACATATTATGATTGTGATCAAGTGCTGATGAAAGGAAAATATATATATCTTATATTAAGCCTATGTTTGTTGTAGGATCTCCTTTGAGTATATATTATAAATAATTATACTCGGTATTCGACAAAGATTGTTTATTTAGGGCTGGTAAATTACGAGCAAATACATTTAAAAGTAACAACAGCTAAAAATGGCGGATGACAGAATTTGTTTTGTAGAAAAGAAACATCGCGCAGGCGCGCGCTCGTCGTCACAGCGCATGCGCGTAGACATTTGTTTTGTATGACTGCTTTTTATGAAGGAAAAGCTGTGTACTCATTACGCTTAAAGGAGATTATTTGGCAATACCTAATGATATTTTGTGTTTGGTTTTGTATGACAAACTCAAAAAGAGATACGCTTCGACCCTAACATGCAAACAACTCATTATTATTGTCGTTGAATTTTGTTGATAATAAATCAAATATTAGTTCAAACTTTACATTCTAAAGTAAAACATTTATCCCACAAAAAAAAAAATCCTGTAAAAATCTAGCCAAATTTCGATCAAGAACGAAGCAGTTTGTTTCTCTAAATATAACGATAAAAGTAATGAGATCTCTAGGTAAAAGATAAGCCAGTATTTTCCAGCAAAACAAGCAAGTTACTTACTGGCTTTTCTATATTAATATAGTTAGAATTACCAATTACACATATTTTGAAACGATAATAAATTTTAACTGTAACAAACTATCAAAATTATTATGACTAAGTATCAACCGAGGAATCGGCATGGCTCTTATCATGGGGTGCGAGAATAATCGGATAAGATGAAAAATGAAATGTTAAAATTGGAACAATTGAATTTGTGCATTTAATTTACTAGATTATTAATGCTGGACATAGAGATTTTAGCCACTTTTGTTGTTACTCTCAATCATCCTCACGTTTTCCCGCTTATATACGGAGCTGTGATGCCTCGAGGCCCGTGGTTCGCATAAAAAAATAACCACCATTAAATTTTGAATAAATTAAGCTATGCTTTTCCAACCGGGGCTGTCTGCATGACGTCAACCCACTTTTGCTGTTACAATTTATCCTGAATCCCACTCTGTGTAATGACGTATCCCCATGTTTACAAGCCGAGTACACGTAGGTATCTATATGTTTGTATTGCTCACATTCACGAAACTACCAGTGGATGAGGCATGGATTAAAATACAATAATTAAATTGATGAAAAATCAATCATGGCGGTGAAATAACCTCAAAATGAACTTTTGACACTTGATTTTGATACTTATACATAAAAAAGGATTTTAGAACATACTTATACGTATTCTTGTCCCTAATTTCAAACTGGGACAATATTACTACGTATAAATGTCAAAGTGTGTTTTGTTTGTGTTCATTGTTAATGTCAATCAGTTCATCATGTCAAAATCTCAAAACAGAGCATTGGATCAATCCTATGTGATGATCACCTGAAAGTGATTTATGGTTTCTGATAGTTGGACTACTGAAGAGTGACATAGGCTACTATTTTGCTGGAGCGGAGCCGGGAACCGCTACCATATTAATATACAATGAAATAATGTAGGTAGTTATTATATAAAAAGAAACTCTTGTTACTGCAAGGTGGTCTTAAAATTCATTAAATATGGAAAGAAATAAAATTTACTTGTTACAACCATCTTTCCCACGTCAACACGTGCATTAAAAAAAACGATCCATTACATTCTTGTTGAGATTACGTTCTTTTTATCCACAAAAAATCTGCTAAATACAAATGGCTAACACAGCCCACACGCAATCCGAAAAATAAAAAAAAAACGATAACCAACCCCATATAAACATCGCTATATCACCCCTTCTTATAAAAAAAGTAACGCGTGAACGAATTCAAATAAAGAACAATGCAACATTGACAATTGTCGAATATGGCGGGCTAATTTGACATTAAAAAACGCGCGAATTCAATTGTCGGATAATTTATTGATATTTTGATTTTAAAAGCGTTTTTATTAATGATGTTTTGTAGAAATCCATTCTGACGCAACTTTAGACCATAAATAATGGCCTTTTTGTATTTACACGCTACAGTTAGTTTTAAAAGTGCTAATGTTTACAAATTATCGCGCTGTTTTTGTGACAGACTGGTTTTCTTGATATCATAATTAAGTTTCATTCCGCTACATAAAGTTTTTTAAATCTGTTCTTAATTATTACTAGTTTCCATTTATAACGGTTTGAAAATAATAATAATATATTGTTATAATTATTTCGCGTTTTGTGTCATTTCATTAGATATTTGAGGATAAATAAATTAAATATAAAATATTATTATTCTATATTGAACTGTGATAATTTTTTTATGTTATTTTTTAGATACAGAAAGTTACCTAAGTATAGCAATTCAATTTTAATTTAGTGAGTGTATTTACTAAAATTCTTAACATTCGTGGATAAAGTTATCATTGATTGAAAGTGTAGGAAAATTTGTCAACAACGTTTATACTTATTTAGGATTTTTTAAGAACATCATATTGAATTTTATGCCTTAAAATATTGGTGAATAAATCAAAACATCGGCTAATGACGCGTAAAAATAATCCGATGTTACCTATTTATAAAACATGTCCGTGTGTCCATTGTGCACTAAGTTACGACCCCACAGTGGTGTATAATTTCGCAGTAACTCTACCCTTTCTGATATTTTCTGTCAATATGTTTTGTTGAATGCGTTTAAAGAGCTACTAAATATTTTTAACAGATGAAATTTATGTCTAAAGTAAGAAAAAACTCGTTAAATGCTTTTACAAAATAATTTTTTTTACAAAAAATATGAAATTCTCGCAAGTTTTGCCTTTTTAGTATTTTCACGGTCTTAAAAATAAAATGTTAAAACACATCTGTAATAAAATAAATCTTACTGGAAGTATTATGTAATCTGTGATTAACTTAGTCAAATTAACTGACAAAAACTCAATGTCGAAATAATTCAAAACACATTTTTAATTATTCCTCTCATACCTGCCAGTACCGCAACGGACCTTCAAATTCGAATTTCGAATGGAACAATTTACAGGCGCGTCGAGTGATTGACGCGGCCCCAGGCGCGGTCAGGCGCACGACTTCATTCCGGCCGGAGCTGGCAACACCGTGATTGGCGGCATGCGGAAATGGATATTCCATTTTAAATTTCGAATTTCTTGATTCTAGATAAAGACCCAGTATTGTTAAGGATAAATTAAAAGATTTAAAACTTTGAATATATATTTCAAATATCCTAAGTGCAAAGTGAAATCAGTTGCTCTTTTCTAACTATTGTAAGTTGTTTAATGAGGACTAAAAAATAATAAAGTAAGTAAATCAAAATACTGTACCTAGTGATGTCTTTTGTTAATTTAAAAACTTAGATAAGTACTATTATTTTTTAAGAATGTAGCCTTCTTAAAAGAGACAGAAATATGCGACAGGAAGCCGGAAAGCGCGCATAGTTCAATTTTACTAGTTAGTGCATGTAAATCAAAGACTTGCCATTTGTATGTTATCAGATCACATGCTTCTGTATATATTCAACAAAACCTATTTCATCGTAAATATTTTACCAAATTAGTGTTTTATTGTAGCTTTAACACGTGACGAAGGCCATCGCTTTGCTCTCACTCAGTAGCTATTGCGTTAGTGTTATGCACGAAAGATTTAATATCGGAAACATTCCTTTATATTATTTAAATTAAAAGCATTATTATAATTACAGAGCCTTGGCAAAATTAAAACAATAAAACTTTTTGACAGGACTAATTTTCTAAACCGCGTCGGGCTGTCATGTCGGGAAATTTTTTAAATTTCAAAATTGGAAAAGTGATACGCGTGCGTGCGGCACCTGACGGCTCGCCGCCAGTTCGCTATATTTTTTTTACCAACATATTTACAAAAGGCAAAGGCTTGTAGGTAAAAAAATCAGGCTGCAAAGAGAATTTTGGTGCTAATCCTAACCTAGACTTTGGTACGTACCTAGTCTGTGCGTATGGGTTTCATCTATATATGCCGCCAAACAGCAGTGCCTGCATTGTTGTGTTCAAAAAGAGTGATATGCAATTTTTAACTTAATATTGATGAAAATGTTGGTAAGGGGACTCTTATTTATTTATTAAATGATAATATGCAGCACTTTTTAATAATATTTCAGAAAGGCTGGTCGAGTAATCTCGTGACCAAAGGGCTGGAAGCTATTTTGGTTAGAGGCTCAGCATTGCAGCGCAAATTAGCAATGCTGCCAGCCTTTTGGGCACTTTGTAGCAAGACAACGCGCTTGATGGGCTATTTAATTTGTAATATATAGAATAATATTTAATTTGTAATATATATATATATATATTAGTTAATATTTACATGTAATAGTAGTTATTGTGAACTAAAGAAAATAAAATTTTATATGATTCATTTCTAAAAAAAATTAAAAGTTCTATCAATTCTAGTCAATTCACTGTCTATACCTACTCCATTTTAAATAGGTAGATATGTATTTTAACTATCGCCGAATTCGGACAAGCACTGACGCAAATGCATGAATGAACAATGCGTGGTTTGTATGAGTTTTAGTTACCGCAATCTAAAACCAGCAAGTTTGGCGAACTACTAGACTGAAATCTGATAAAATAACGTAATCGGTTGCTATAGGATGATGCTATATGTCTTTATTAGCAGGCCGTCGTCCCGGCTTCGGTCGTGTAAAATTATAACGTTTCGAGAAAAGATTGGTACCCTTGCGCTTCGCCTGGCTCGTCTTGGCGGGGGCACTACCGTGCCACCAGATTAATTGTACTTACAGCTAAACTTATCAAGAATCGCACACTATCTATTGGTGAAAACTGACATGAAAATCCGTGCAGTCATTTTTAAGTTTATCGTAAACAGGATAGACAGTTACTTTGTCTTATAATTTATAAAAATAAGGATACATGCAAAGTTAAAATAAAATTTTAATATTTTTTTATTGTAAACTAGTAGCGACATCTATGAGCAAATATAAAAATAATAATAGCGCCATCTGTTATCGAGTAGACGATCTTTTTCCATAATAAAACATGGCTAATAGATGGCGTTAAAATAGTTTTATTTACCAACGAAATATCACTTTTTTTTTCTCTACTCATACCCGAATGGTTTACATGGATATTATAAAACTGGTCTCTTGGCACACTTTGTATATCGAAATAAACAAACACACACTTTGGTAAGCGTTTAATTTGTAAAAAAAATACAAAAACAAAATCCATCTTAAAATCTATTTATACAGTGATGTTTATCATTAGGTACATTTAAATCTCTTGGTAACGATATAATTCTCTTTAGATCTGGTTAGAAGGTATCACGTCTATTACACGAACCACAGAGTAACGAAATAGCTGTGCAAGCTTTTATAAAGGGTTATATTCAAAAGACCAGCAACCAACTGACATCATAAACAAAGTTTACTCAACGAGTTTTGATAATTCGTTAGGTAAACCTAACTTTCATACAAATAAATAAATATATATAAATATATACAAATAAATAAATATATATAAATATATACAAATAAATAAATAAATATATTAGGACTAATAATAGAAATAAATAGAATAATAAATAGACAAATAAATATATTAGGACAAATCACACAGATTGAGCTAGCCCCAAAGTAAGTTCTAGACTTGTGTTATGTGATACTGACTCAACGATACTACCTATATTTTATAACAAATACATATATAGATAACCATCCAAGGCCCGGGCCAATCAGAAAAAAAGATCATTTTCCATCATGACCCGACCGGGGATCGAACCCAGCACCTCTCGGTTTAGTGGCAAAAACTTTACCACTGCGCCACCGAGGTCGCCACTGCGACAATGAGTTCGTCAAGATAAATCTGTGTTTCACATCTCTTCCAATGCTAAACACTCAATGTGTTGATGTAAACATTGATGTACGGACAGGACAATAATGACTTAAAAATTATTTTACTGACTTATCATAACTTGTAGAACAAACGTTGTAACCAATATTAGCCACTAGCTGCACCCCGGAGTTCGCTCCCGTGGGAATTTCAGGATAAAATGTACCCTATTCCAGGTTATGCTCTGCCCGTGTAATAAATTTTATAACAATCGGTCCAGTACATGTAACTAAAATAAATATATACACACATCCTCACAAACTTTCGCATTTATAATATTAATAGGACAGTCCTGAGAGGTTACTGGTGATAAAAATAACCCTATATACACATACGAAGTGAAGGCTATCTTAATATTAACAATTCTAAAATGTAACATTTTCGTGGTTGACATTTTTCTAACCAGATTTAATAGAACCAAAAAAAAAATGTTTTCACAATAGGCTAGTTAATATTTTGTATTTCAAGTTTAGGTACAGCAATCGGTACATTAAATAAATACAAAAAAAATATATTATTAAACATAATATTCTAATTTATTTGTGACGTCATATATATGTAGTGTCCAACCGAATGTGTCTCCAGCTTGAGCATTGAAGTGTATTTTAGTAATCATAGTTCTGATTTTTGCCAATAATTCAAGCGAAACTTTCAGTTTTTTTTATGTATCTGCGTCTACATTTAACTGATCCATGGTATTTTTTTATTATTTAAATATATTATTGTTTCGTCGAATTTTCCATGTATTTTTTCAGTCGTACAGTACATAATATCTATAATATTACATATAAAAAAGTACAAATCAGTATACAGTCAATTGGAATTTTCATTAATTATGATTACGACACAATATATAAATTGTTTGAATAACCATATAGCCTATTGCAAAATGTAATTAAAAAACTGTCGCACAGCCTAAAGGCACACAGTCTTATTAATAAAAGTCAACAAAAATATGCTTGTCCCACTCTTTCAAACGCAAAGAGAAAGAACACTTTTTTTTAAATCAATTAAAAAGTTAATTACACGAGCATTATGAACTCCGCCGCGTGATGTCATTAATGTTTAATAAATTGTACCATACACAGTAATCAATTAATTATCCTGTTTTATAAATAAAGTAATGGTAAAGTAATGGTACAATGTTATTTTTATAAATGTTTAATTTAAAAGATATTATTCTTTATTCAAAAGAAATGTCGGTCACGAATGAAACGCTACACGTTGCGTTCAAACGCTCGTGAAATTCACCCTAAAACAGTTACAAGTAATCACAAACTTTTATTAATATGACTTTAAAATTCACTTTACAAATCATTGTTAAACTTAACTACGCTCCAAATAAGGATCACATTTCATTATCATTACATAATAATCTATCAATTTTACTGGACCAGAAGTGAAAATGGATGCAGTTTTCACAGGTGTATAGATGATCTAACTTAAAATCTGGTTTCATCGCGACACGTTGCTTAGAACCCGATTGAATGGGAAGATTGAATTGATAAATTGGAATATTTGGTCATCGTGTCTCGATTCTTGACTCTGACCACCCCGTGAACGATATAGACGAAATACTGCACGTTTAATCCGATTTTTGGACATGAATTTTTCAGAAATTTTTAGAATGGTCATACAATTTCAAGACAACAAAAAATATGTGAATTTAACATAATTTCCTATCTATAATATCACTCGATTTATATCGAAAAAGGGTGATTCGACCGCTGCGGCCGCTGTCATTCCGATCCGTCAATTACTTGCGGAAGGAATCATTTCGAAAATCAATCATTCATAAAATTCACATTACCACTGTACAGATCGATTATTATACATTAAAATAGTAAAACTTAATTCTTGTCTTTGTTAAAATTTGAAAAATTGTAATGACAGCGCGGTCGCAGCGGTCGAAACGCTCTGACAAACAAAAATGTCATTCACAATCTACATTCGATGTAGTTACATAAAATATAGTGTGTATTACAATCAGAGCACCTATTTATATCAGGGACCGGACATTGGCTTTCCCCTTAAATGCCTGCGGGGGGAGGGGGTGTAGTTTTCATCACACTATTAGCCTGCTATCTGAACGTATAACCCCTTCGTATGATTTACCTCAAAGAAAGGGTTTTGGTAGTCGTTGATATAGCGCTTACCAAAGCAAATTGAACGGGTTACAGCACCGAACGGCTTTCGAAAGCAAACCCATTCCAAAAACCCCTTCAAAACCCGTGAAAGGGATAGCGGTCTGGTCCCTGATTTATATATCTGTAGTCCATTCAAGCCGCTCTAAATTAAAGCCTTGAGATAATCCAAACAAATCATTATATTTATTACTAACTTCGTCCCGGGGCTTCGCCCCCGTGGGAACCCTGTGCCATTTCAGGTTATATTCTACCCGTGTACCAAATTTCAATGTGTCAAGTAGATTTTGCGTGGAAGAGACAAACATACACACACACACATACATCCTCACAAACATTCCCATTTATAATATTAGTACGATTTTTGTTTAGTCAATATTTTTAATATTTTTGCAATAGTTTTAAGAACAATTGGATAACATCTCGAAACTTCAAGACACGCACGCATCAGCTTAATGAGCTGCTAGTGTGTTATAAATATAATAAAATAAAATAAATTTAAAGTATGTTTTCAAATATATAGAGACACATATGTACATTTATTTATACGTGAACAAGTCTTTGGAAAATAAATCATAAGATATCGTAATATAAAAAAACACAGTCACACAGATTAAAAAGTAAATGGATTGTTGCATTCATGGCCAGATACATTTCTTGTATTGTATGTGTCTTTTGTGATGCCAATAAATGATTTTATCTATATAACTATCCTTTTATGTACAGTCAACAGCACATCAAGTTACCCTGCAATGGCACGGTACACTGACACGCAAAAGCATACAAAATACGATGTGTAATGATATTTGTAAATAAATAATACAAAGATCGGGAAAAATAATTATATACTAATGTCAAAAAACCAAGATTTTTTGTTTATATATTTTGAAACAGGTGCTCTGAATGGAATATATTTCGCACGATCAACGCGGTATATCACTTATAGATATGCTAATGTTAAATCTGAATTGTGTCTCAATTGTTTCTTCATAGAAGTTCTTAATTACACGAGATAGGAACTACAATCGAAAAACCATTGAGACTCAATTACAATTTCTTCGTCCAATATTATTGATATCTCTTTCTAACATTACAGACGAAAGCAATATTATTGGACAGAGTATACCGCGCGGCATCACATTAAAAGCGCATAAAATACGATCACACGCATCTATTCAAATGCATTTTTCTCGTTGCAAATACTTAACTGTACTCAAAAGCCTTATTCTAATAACACATCACGCCTTAACACTATGACTAAACGTATGGCAATCATCTTTCTTCACACATAAATTTTGAACCGAATCACTATTCTCCGATTCAACGCACTTCAAATCCAAGCCGTCAACATTATCACTATGTTTAAACACTATATGCTTCTCTAAGCTAGCTTTTTGGACACACCTATACGAGCAATGCGGACATTTAACACTTTTCTGTCTAGGTCTGTACGGTTTAACCTGATTCTTTGCGTCTAACTTCTCTCCGTCCTTCTCTGTCAAATGTCTAAGTTTGTGTTTCGTCAAGTTCGTTTTCTGAACACATCTATAGTTGCATATATCACAGCTGAACGGCTTCTGGTCTGTATGTAAGTACATGTGCTTGACCAAATTCGGTTTCTGTACGGTTCTGTAGTCACAATACGGACAGGCAAACGGTTTGTAACCTGTGTGAGTCCGTTCGTGTACAACCAAGTTGTTCTTTTGGGCACAACGGTAGTTACAATATTGACACCGAAACGGCTTCTCCTTCATATGCACTAATATATGTTTTGCTACATTATTCTTCTGGCCAGACTTGTAATCACAGAACGTACAGGAAAACGGCTTTTCACCTGTATGAGTTCTCTCGTGGATTTTCAAAATTGCCGGAGATTGGCATCGATATGAACATTGTGAACAGCTGAATTTTCCCAACTTTTCCATGTCAGTGCCGCTGTCTAGACAGCTTTTCGAGTGCTGTTTCAGTGCTCTTTTTGATGGGAAAATAGCTTGACATTTGTAACACGTGTATTCACCTTTGATATCCATCGACACGTCCTCAGAATACAGTTTATTTGTAACGTTCGAATCGTTTTCGCTTTTCTCATTAGTGTCCGGATATGTAACGTTACTATACTCTGTGTAGTACACTTTGTTTTGATCCGACGGTTTCAAATTCTCTTTGGGCTGTTCGATTTTCGAATTCGAACAGTCAGTTTCCGGCGCCTTTTTCAATTCCTCCGCGTACGGGCTGTTGTTTTCAAATTGTCTATTGACTACAAGGTTTTGAGGGTTGTCTCTGGTCATAGCGTAGTTCTGGTATGGTTGGCGGGCGTAGAGGTCTATAGCGTTCAAGGCGGATATACTTGGTATTTGATTGTTGTATATTGAATATATTTGACTGTCTTGGTTTATGGGCTGTGGTGAAGGCTCTTGTATGTGACCTGAAAAAAAAAATTAAGTATAATTATTAATTTTTCATCACTACACTACGCTACACGCCATTAAATGTTGTCTGTCTTATTAACTTTAGACACGAAAATTTTGTTTCATAAACACAAACTAACAAGACAAAATCGTATGGCATGTGGTTCAGCCCTAAAATGGGACAACACCATATTCTCCCGTGGATGCCGTACGAGACGACTAAAGGACACATAGCTAGACAAGGATAGGCAGATGATAGGTAACAATAACATTCCCATGGAGGGTTGACATTAGACAAGCGGCCGGCAGTAAAACCACCGACCCCGGGGTTCGTGACGTCACAACTCTGAACGCAATCGAGAACACGTGAAAATTAGAAGCTGTCATGCCATAATTCATCAAATACTAGCCGCCTGTCCCGGCTTCGCTCGGGTAAAAACATAATAAATTATACATCTAAACCTTCCTACGAAATCACACTATGTATTGGTGAAAACCGCATGAAAATCCGTGCAGTCGTTTTTGAGTTTATTATAGCGAACAGACAGACGAGACACATTGCTTTATAATATGTGGCCGTCCAAATGAAAAGGGACCTTATGGCGCCCGGCACTTACGCCATTATTGCCGTTGTTTTGTATTCGAACAGCGGCAATATAGACCTAAGTGACGGCCGCCATAAGGTCCCTTTTGATTTGGACGGCCATATGTAAGGATAAGTATTCTACATTCTTTACAACCAACTTCAACGAACAACATATTCTCTACTAGATGTTGCCCGGGGCTTCGCTCCCATGAGAATTTTGAGATTACATATAGCCTATAGCATTCTTGGATAATGTACTTTTGGAATATAGTGTAGTAGTATCGGAGATTACCCGTCTCAAACATACAAACTCACAAACGCTTACCTCTTTGTAATAATAGTATGGATATATTATCTATAACGCATCCATTTAGGTAAATAGGATTTCAAAAATTGATTTTCAAATAAACAGTCGAGGTCAAACCCACAAAATACCAACATTGTTTTTTAAATGAAAGCTATCAAATTATTTAAAAACAGGTCCTTATTGAACTTACAACCTTTACAATATAATTTATTCATAGAGAATAGGTCACAAGTTTGCATCTAGCGCAAAACTGTGTATATTAAATTTTATTGTACTGTTATTTTTGTTTTCTATCTAGACTGTGATCAAATCTACACTACTAATTATAAAGAGGCGCTTCGTCGCAAAGTACGTTTCGCAAAATGTCCCGTAGTACCAAATTGGTATTTCGTCACAGAATGCCTTTTTATATTTTCTAAGTCTGTTAATTCATAAAAAAATAAAGCATACTTAAAACTATGTTTCGTCCCATTCTGTCAATGTCAAAATTTGTAAAGTGTGATAGTGACATACTTTAGCTATAGTATTATTTGTGTTCTTAATTAATAACATTGTTAATTGGCAAATAAATAAATATTAATATGCTGTGGGAGCTGCTACATCAACATTTGAAGTTGTAATAAAAACATTACATGCAGATGCCAGGTTTTATTATGAGCCAATGTGTTCCTAAATAAAATAAAACAATCATTAGGTCACCCCAAGGAGGCGTAACCTTTCACGAAAACTATCTAACGCTAGAAACAACATCGGCGAACGCGAATAAATTACGTTGCGTAGTTTGTATGTGAGTTTTTTACTACCACAAGGCAAAGACAGCAATGTACGTTGAATTCGCCGGCAAATGTTCATCGATTGGCTACATATTTGTAGCATATAATAAGACAACATTTTTAGTTCCTGGTATGCTTTTTTTCTTTTTCCTATTTATATATTCTAATTATGACATTTAAAAGTTTTGTCTAATAAAGATTATTTTTATTTATGTGCGAACTTGTGCTAGACACAACGTCAGATCTATATATTAATTATTGATTTTGAAGAAACGGCTGCGCTAGAGTTTTTCACGGCGCTACTTCATAATCTGTGCTACGGAAGTCGCAGGTAGACTTAGTTTAAACAAAATTGACTTCAATAAGTCAAATTCAAAATTCTTTATTCAATTTGGGATGACTTCTTGACTCATTCACTTCCTGATTCATCACTTATTGACGACAAAAAATTACTTAAACTAAGTCTACTGGCGACTTCCTTCACTGCAACCTTTTCTCCAAAGACGTCAATTAACAAATGTAGGTTTTATACCTACATATATTAAAAATTAAGGGGACAAAGTGATGTAGGTATATCATCCTAGGTAGTAGGCATGGGTAACTCCGGATGCAAAGATCCAAATGAGTCGAAACCGCAAGAGGTGTCGATACGCTTACTTACTCCGAGCAATTCTTATTGACTCCGCGGCTAATCGACCCAGAGATCCCGAGACCGCCAGGTTTCGTTCGCGGCGCCGCCTTACTAATGTCCGACTGACGCGTTGCAATAAAATAACTTTACTTAAAATTAGATTGACACAGTCCTAAGCCTGTCAAGTACTAAGGGAAATGAATCAATTTACTTAGAGCAAAATTTATTAAAAACAATGATATTTATTTATCCATCCTTATTATCCTTCCAATGTCCCTTATTCCCTACTTCTGTTTTGTTTTTTATCTCGCCTCATCTCAATTGTTAAAGGTATACTCACCATAGTTATAAAAAGGGTACTAGTACTAGCTAGGTTAATACTAACTTTATATGTTGTGTTGTTTTAGGTTTCCCCTGCTCTTGGACACCGGTCAATTGCCGTTGTAGAATTTTGAACCGATTATAATTCTTAGTAATAATTACAGTGTCTTTCTCAACCTTGACATTGGCAAAATCATCGTTTGGCCAAACGATGGAGCCATAAAATTAAAAAGTGAAGTGAATTTACTTAGGTTCACTTAAATCTAAAGGCCCAGTGGTCCCAGTGTCAGTTTCAATATATTCTGTATTGAATGAAACCGGTACCAAACGGACGTCTCAGGAGTCGCCTGTGAGCGGCTGCGCCGGAGTCGATAAAGGAGTCGGAATCATTAAGTGGAGTCGGTACCAGATTCGGACTAAGATTCGGTGAGTCGAAACACGCCTCGGAGTCGAGATTACCCATGCCTACTAGGTAGAAAAATAAATAAATAATAAATAAATAAATATATTAGGACAAAATCACACAGATTGAGCTAGCCCCATTGTAAGTTCGAGACTTGTGTTATGGGATACTGACTCAACGATACTATATTTTATAATAAATACATATATAGATAAACATCCAAGACCCGTACCAATCAGAAAGAGATCACTTTCCATCATGACCCGACCGGGGATCGAACCCGGGACCTCTCGGTTCAGTGGCAAGAATCTTACCACTGCGCCACCGAGGTCGTCGAAAGAATAAGGAATTTTAAATTTGCAATGCTATATCCAAAATGTTATAAGCACTCACCATTCAAACTGTTGACATTTGTTAATCCCTGATTGATATTTTCATAGAAATAGCCATCATCTTCCTGCTCCGATTTAATATGAAACTGCATTGGTAACAAATGTTCATCAACTCTTTGTCCATCATGCAAACCAACGTTATTCCCAATACGTTGGCCCATACGCTGAGCCAACACCTGGTCCAACCTTTGAGCCAAGCTTTGCTCCAACGTTTGAGCAAAATTCTGATCTAACACTTGGCCATCCTGCATCATGGATAACCTTCTTTCCTGCGCTAATATTTCTTGCTCCATATTATGCCTATTCAAATGATGTGACAGATCAATTTCTTGACCAATTTCTGATAAGTTCTGCGGCAAATCACCAATTCGCAAGTCCTGCTCCATATTGGGCAATGTTTGCACCAATCCGTTCTGCATTTCCAATTCGTTGGCCAAACTCCTTGCCAACGTTAGATCCATATCGTGTCTGGTCAAATTCTGTTGCATTTCCGTCATATGCATGATGTCCAGCTCTGTATTCAAATTTCTTTGTAAATATGCTGGGATGTCGTTGAAATTTATATTTCGTCCGATCTGGTTGGATTTTAGCATCAATGTAGATATTTGGCGTGGGGACAGAGGCAGTTGGAGGTTATGTACAATGGATGTGTTCATCGTAGACTGCATAGCTTGGTGGATCTGCTCCATAGATATGGATGAGTGTTGAGGATCCGGCAACTCCAAATGATGTTGCTTTTGAAGCTAAAACAATATAAATAAAAATCATATCCAAAATAATATTATAAATGAATTCAAATTCAAATTCAAATTCAAATAATTTATTCAGAAATTAGACCTTCACAGGCACTTTTTCTCGTCAATCTTTAAATTTATAGTTATTTCTCACAAGCTAGAAACTACTGGCATTTCGGAACGACCACTGCTGAGAAGAAATGCCGAAAGAAACTCATTTGAACAGTGTTGGTCCCTATCATGCCAGATCGGCTTACCGTTATTGTTTCTTACAAAAAAATTTTTTTTTTTCTTTTCTTTCAAATAATATATAAAAGTACATAATGTACATAGTCAAAAGGTATATCAAAACAGGTTATGATTGTGATCCGAGTGCTGATTATAATATATATATATATATATAGAAATGTGAAAGCATCTGTCTATTCTGCTTTTATGGCTACACCATTGGACCTATTTTGATGAAATTTGGTATGCATGTAGTTAAAGACCAACATTCAAACATAGGCTACCTATATTTTTTAAAATCAACCCCTAAATGACTATAATGGGATAGAACCCTCCAAATAGCACTAATAACTTTCACTGGATCCAATTTAACCTCGATTTTCTGCAGTTCAGTTGACTGCATTATGAAAACCGTTTATTTAATAAAACACACTAGTAGCTATTAAGCTGATTCAAGTGTTTCGTAAAGTTTGCAGATTTTATCTAATTTGTTCTTAAAACTGTGAACTTGAAGGATTCTTGGAGCCATAAACCTCTCACCGCTTTTTTTGCCATTTTGGTTACAGGTGGAGAGGTTCAATTGCAAAGCAACGAAAGTTATTAACGATATTTGGATGGCATGACTAATTCTGATCTCTTTGTGTCCTAATACTAACTAATTTTATAAATCTGAAAGTGAGTTGGTTTGTTGCCTCATGTTCTTCCTGTTCAAGTAAATCATTTCCATGAAAATAATATATTAAGGCAATTAATAACTTATAGTACCATAGTTCACAAAAAGTTATCACATATTGATGAGACACTCGGCAAAGAGGATATAATGCAAGAAGAATGTGATAGTGTATTTTGATACTAATATACATGTATATAACTTTTTAGAGGGAGTAAAGCTAAAAATTTTAACCACACAGTTGTGCATAAATTTGGAATAAAAAACTTTGAACAGCCATGTTTTTTTTTAAATCAAACTCAGTTGAACAGTTAATTGTAGCTTAATTTAGATCAAGCAAATGAAATGTTAGACCACGTTATAATAGATTTTAAAAAGATGTTGGCTTTTCCTTCACATAGTACACAAACAGGATAATTTTTATCAGTTGACAGGAAATGAGGAAATTTAGGGAAAAAACCATTAAATACTTGCTGTGACAGGAAACTGAAAGTGTACTTTTTTAGTAGTACATACCTACAAGTGATTATTTTTAAATTCACACCATAATATAATAATGTAAGTACAAAGAACTCACTGTGTCTGGGTATTTATAAGCTTTGAAGTTCTCCTCGTCAATAACATTTTGATCTTCCCTCTTCACAAAATCCATTTTCGTAGAAAAAAATATCCAACAATCATAAGAATTTATATAAAATCTATAAAAGCGATCGTTGTGTTTCCTAACCTAACATAGTATTCATAACTTAAACTGTCTAAAATTTGCACTGGCGCCGACACTTAGACATGTCGTAAACGAAACTATTACTATTTTACATATAACACCGGTTGTTTAGACAAGAATTAATTAAGTTTTATTAAAAAAACGCGATATTTTTTGCGCTTGACATTTTTTATGTACGCTAACGAAAGAATGGAAGCTTCTATAGACAATGTAGAGCTACTATCAACGAACATCTGTCGGTAGGGTTACCCTAATAAGTAAACTCCAAAAAGTCGAGTAACTATCTTTCTATCTATTCGAGCCTTATTGCTGCACTGCTCACACATGCTGCGCACACGAAAAGATCTCTGCATGCAATAGGCTACGCGATACATACTTTTATTTTTATAGCATATCAAAAAGAGATGGTAATAATTCGTCAAAGACCAGCCAGACAGTTGCAATGCAATGATTGCAACTTTATACCAAAATAGCATTACGTAAAGCAGTTTCATCCGGCAAGTTTTTTTTGGGAAAACGTTTTATTATAATGGTAACATTATATAACAATAGACAAGACGATCATTTTTATTCGTCTGGAAATGGATTAGTACTTGAGAAAGTTGTAAAGAAAAATAGGTTGAATTAAATTGACTAGGTTTTCTTAAAAGCTATTTCAACGACAAGTATTTATAATCTAATAATTATTTTTTTTAATATCAAAATAAATACATAGGTAATCAAATATTTAAATCAAATAATTACGTAATAATCACCATCCGGTTTTTGTTTGATTCTGTTCTAAAACGGTTCGGTTGACCGACCGCCGGCCGGCTGTTTATTAAATTTTGACCTCTGTCATTTTTGATGTTTTCTTCTAGAATTTCATCGTTTGCTCGACCGGTGTCAACAATTATTGCAGAGAATTATCATTGTAAAAGTTTCGTTATTCGTGATAATAAAAGGTGAGATTGCATTGAAACAGAATCAACTTCTTTCACAGTTTGCAAATAGTAAGTTCTCGTATTTACAAGGTTAAATGGGTCAACAAAACTTATTTAGGGCTACTTCTGCGATGGAGCGGGGAACCCAAGGTCCGATTTTCTACCATAAAAAGGGGTGGAAAATGAGGCACGCAAAACGGGTAGTTCCCTTAATGTTCCGTATTGAAGATGGGATACATTTTTATAAAGCGGAAATTTTTCATCTCATTTCAGACTATTGTCCACAACATCAACCATGTCCAAGTCAGCACTAGTCATTCTCGCGCAAGGAGCTGAAGAGATGGAGACGGTCATCACTGTTGATATGCTCCGTCGAGGCGGTGTAAGTATTAACACTTAGCGTACTTACCAATATTGTTGGATCTGACATCGCTATGAAACCTATGCAAGATTTTAAGTTAGACCATCCGTTATACAACTGAGGAAACAATATCAAATTTTTTGCCAAAGTGCCCGTGTGTATTGGATTGCTGCATAGTGTTGAGCGCTATCACAGAGAATCCTCATGAGGCTGACATAGTCACACAAAGTGCACTGAATCCTTGTCAAACATTTAGAAAAAAAAATCAAATTGCGTCCAGTTTACGTTTTGCGTGAACAAACATAGCCCATTTACAGTTTTTATTGTATGTAAGTATAGAGTATAGATGTAGATAACAAATTTTAAAATAAATTTGTAGGTGACAGTGACGATGGCGGGCCTTGACGGCAGGGAGCCGGTGCTGTGCTCGCGGCAGGTCACCCTGCTGCCGGACAAGTCGCTGGCCGACGCTCTCGCCGAGACGCCACAGTATGATGCTGTATGTTACAACATACTATATTTATTTAAAAATGTTAATATTATATTTGAATACTAGCTGTTTACCTGCAAGTTCGCCCGTTTGAACTTTAATTTAAAATACACACGGCGCCATCTAGTGGTTTTATTGTAAAGTTTTTTTTATTAGAATTTAGCTTGTGAAGTCCAGGTTTAGGTAAAAAATTAACTATTACATTTTGCAGATTTTAATAATTTTATGACTTACGTTTCGACTCTCTTTGGGAATGCTACTGCAACAGAAGCGTTTTCAAAGAGTGCATATTCTATTCCGTATCTATTTGCAGGTGATCCTGCCCGGCGGTCTGGAAGGTTCAGACCGTCTGTCCAAGTCGAATGTAGTGGGAACTTTGCTGAAGGAACACGAGAAGTCTGGCCGGATCATTGCAGCTATATGTGCTGGTAAGAAAGCTTACTTATTTCTTGCTTCTCTCGGGGACTATTCACCACAGTTAGGGTAGAATTAGTAGGTTAGGATAAATGAATATAATATTTTGATAACGTTTTTCAAGCAAATCTTAATTCCAACTAATATTATAAATGCGAAAGTAAGTTTGTTACCTCTTCACACTCTATCTACTCAACCAATCTTCTTGAAATTTTGCACACATGTAGTTTGAAGCGTGGAGAAGGTCATATTGCACAATTTACAATACGGACATTTTAGCTTGTACAAAACATTATTTTTTTCAGCGCCAACGGCATTTGTCTCCCACGGCGTGGCCCAAGGTAAACGTGTGACGTCATACCCCAGTACCAAAGACAAGATCACTGGTCCCTACACGTATGTGGAGGGGGAGAGGGTGGTGGTTGACGGGAATGTCGTCACTAGCAGAGTAAGTCTATTAATAGTAGATTAGTAGCCAATCTAATCTAGGGCTGTAAAGCATCAATTTCAGCCCGAGATATTTAGACGCAAGAGCGCAGCGAGGGTGCAATTGATGCTTACACCCGAGCTAACTACACGTGCTTTACATCTCAATTGTGAGGTAAGTAGAAAAAAACGTAATTATAAAAAAAATCCCAAAAACAAACAATATTTAAAGTAAAAGTTTTCTATTCCCGCCTTTTTTCATTAAAAAGAACCAAGTAAAGAACGTTCAAATTTTTTTAAGAACGAAATTGAGCTTCGCCGTTCGATATTTAAAATTGATAACTATTATACTCATACGAAGACAAGGCTGAATAGCGAAGCGACCTCTGGTCATTGGGCTGAATGCACGATGTCTATTGCCAGTGTGATGGTTAGATGTACGCGAACTTTTTGAAAGAGTGAAGTGTTTTTTTTTTAATTACTCACCGCCCTAGGGCTTTTCTAGCTACATTATTACCCTAGAGCGCTAATTGGTCACTTCCAAGCTCCATTTGGGGGTAATAAGGACCTACTTACCGAACATACGAGATGTAAAAGATTTTTCTTAGATTCACCTGTCCCGTTGTCTGTAATCAAATCTTGCAAGTTAAATTTCTCCTACTTCCAGTTGTCCTACAGAGTTTCCCACGTCGCTTCAGTTTCCATGACAATGCGTTATTATATGCATGACCTGATGATGCACCCAGGAACTGCTCCCAATGGGGGAGCTCCTCAACCGTGGTTTACAGCACGGATATCTTTTGTCAGGCGTTAAATGCTACAAGATCTCCGACGACAATAAATGCTTGTGGCAAAAATGACATTATTGTAAAAAAAAAAACTATATTTTCTTGCTTTCAAAAAAAATGGCTGCTTTTCAGATGGATTGCAAGAAAATTGACAATGATAACATAAATAAGCATTCTAATTGATTAGATATAGATTTTAATCTAATAACTTTAGTATGAGCTTAATTTTAAGCTCTTCTGATAAGCTCCGTAGCCAAATGGTCACCACGCGTGACTGCTCCACTGGTCCCGGGTTCGAGCCCCGGTCAGCTCAACATGGAAAATTATCATTTTCTGATTGGCCCGGGTCTTGGATGTTTATCTATATATGTATACGTTATAAAATATAGTATCGTAGAGTTGTATTAACAAGACTAGAACCTACTTTTGCTAACTCAATCTATTTATATATTTATTTATTAAGGTATACACAACAGGTTACAATCAATGTAAACAGATATATAACAGAAGTTATGAACCAGACTGTGACCTAAAAGCGTGTACACACAACATGACAAACATATTAAAACATAGTTCCACAAAGCAACAAAGTGCTAAGCAAACAATTTTTTTTTCTGTGTTTTATCCAAGTGTATTTAAAGATATCTGCTGTTTCAGGGTCCCGGCACAGCATATTGGTTTGGACTGAAGTTGATCGAGCTGTTGACAGGCAAAGACAAGGCAGACCAGGTTGAGAAGGGAATGATCATCTCTGGTTACTAACCGGGAATATAATGATAATATTCAATAGTAGTTTTAAGTGTTTTTTTAAGTTTTGTCAGCGATGACAGTCAGTTTATAAAAACTCGAAGGTTTTACTTCACTTCTCACTATCGAGTTGATTCGAAGTGAGATGCAGCGAACCAATCACATTGCAGTTTGGTTGTCGTTGCGTCACAATAGCGCGGTGTGATTGGTTCACTCCCGCCATCAGTTTCACCGCTTTCTGATTAGATATTTTATTTAGTCTCTGACAGATGTGATTGGACAGTTAGCCGTATCCAATTATTAACTCATTAATTTCGAATAAGTGAAAGGTTTCTTTAAATAATAGGTTAAAAACCGGAATAGTAAGTACTCTTGGTGTAAAATGATATTTTAAGTTATAAAAAGTAATAAAAGTGTAACTTTTATACGTTGAATAAAATATATTCATATGTTTGAATTTTTGTATGTTATTGCATTGAAAAATTTGCAAACATTTCTTTAGTCATTATTTATATATTTATTCAAATGTTATTGACAAAGTCAAAGTGTGCACTCAAGACTGCCCAGTGGTTAAGTGAGCGAATGGTACCAGGTTCAAATCCTACTCGTGTCACACGAGTTTGTACACCAATCTGACTCATGTATAGTGGTTTTCATCGACCACCACTTGCTTCCGGTGAAGGAAAACATCGCGAGGAAATTTGCACACTGGTTGACAGTTTAGCTCACTAGTACGAATGCGACTTGCCACTAGATGTCGGTAGGTAATCATAAGTCATATCAGATGCCTTTAGGCGACGAAACGAAACGATCGAAAGGTCCCAGGTTGGAAACCTGCTCGCGCCACATGAGTTTGTACACCAATCTGACTCATGTATGAGTAGCTTTCACAGACAACCACCTGTTTCCGGTGAAGGAAAACATTGCGAGGAAACCTCTGCACACTGGTGGACAGTTTAGTTCACTAGTGTGTATGCGGCTACCTGCCACTAGATGGCGGTATAATAAAAGCCATGTCATAGTCGTAACACCCCTCCCCCCTCCATTTAGTACAGTCGGGGACACATAAATCTGACTCCGAAGTAACTTAAGGAGGTCAGCTGTTTCTACCCTCAACTGTACACGATAGGATGGTTCTCAGAGTTTCGATCGCTCCGTTCGCGCTGTCAATACCAATTTTCTTATGGAATCAATTTCAAAATCAATAATTCATGAAATTGACATTACCACAGCACAAATTAATTATTTTAAAGTCAGTAAAATTATTTATTTTTTAAATTTGAAAAATTGTAATGACAGCGCAGGCGTAGCGGTCGAAGCGCTCTGAGAAACACCCGATACCCATTTTGTATGGCAGGCGAGAAGGGAAATTAAAGACAATATGCGATTTTATATATATATATATTTCATACATGCATATACAATATTATGTACTGACAACTATTATACGATAAAAAACTTACATCTAACACAAATAATTTAATACAAAAGTATAAATGCATTTGACTTTGAGAGTATTTTTTTGCCATTTCAAAAGATTTGACAAGTTACAAAAAACAGAAAATTTTACACTATGTCATTTCTATGAGAAATTTGAGCGTGTTCCCATTGTTCCGTTGCGTTTGCAACATCCTCCGTCATGTTGACATCCGTCGACGGATCAACGCAGAAGAACTTTTTTTTTGTGGTATGGTTCTCCAAAAGGAAATAAAAAATTATACATACATTTATATTGAAAAAATGGTAAGCCCTTCTGGCATAATAGGGACCAACACTGTATGAATGAGTTTATTTCGGCATTTCTTCTCAGCAGTGGTCGTTCCGAAATGCTAGTAGTTTGTAGCTTTGGTAAACATCATTTACTTTAGAATATGACGTGAAAAAGTGCCTGTGAAGGCCTAACTTCTGAATAAATTATTTGATTTTGAAACGATGATTTTGCCAACAAGATTGAGATTGACAAGGAATATAGTATATTTTAATAACAATATTGAAACACTGTTCAGTGTATAACCTAATAATATAAATTGGAAATTGTACAAGGTTTCGACGTACGTCAACTCATGTCAACGTCAAACCCTATAGAAAACAACGGAGTAGGACGGAGCTGCAACGTGGTGCGTCGTCGCAACGGAGCGCGACCGAACAATGGGTACACGCTCTTATTCTTTTACTGTTTAAAAACTCGATAGTGTAGTGAATTATAGTCTGTCCTATGAAGAGTAGAAAATGGGGCGCTGTCTCCTGTTCGCTGGCAACGCTCGGTGTTTATCAACCAATCTTGATCATTCCATTTGATATTGCAACGGCACAAAAGCATAGTTCCATAAAAATAAATTTTCTACTTTTTATAGACAGACTTTAGATAATGTATTAAATATCAAATTATATTTGTTGTCAGGGGCGCAGCCACCACCGTACCATACAGAGGCCCCTAGCGTGTGTAAACAAAAAAAAATTCAAAATTTTATCCGTAATGTCATACAGGAAAAAACATAAAAAACTGTTATACAGAGTGACTGTCATAGAGTTTTAACTTCAGAAATGACAAAAGCAACCATGAAACTTAAAAAAAAAAACAATCTATTTATACCCGGGTCTATTATGAGTTTTTTTTTTTTACTCCTCATTTGGGGTCCCCCAAATAATTTTGATACGGGTAAAGCAAGTATTAGTACAACAAACTTAGCTAAAAAGTGGTACAAAGCAGTCTTACAATAATGAGATTATAAGTATATCACAAAAATAACTGTTAAGTATTTTTGGCAAAATATTAATACTAGTATTTTTACAAGCAGTTATTTTTATTGAACTGAAATATAAGTTACAAAAATTACAAGTGGTATTCGAACACGGGACCACTACCATGAGATCACACACGTTAGCGCCATAATCCAAGACCCAGGTCAACGTAAAAAAGATAATTTTCCATGTTGCCCTGACCGGGGATTGAACCCGGGACCTCCAGTGTAGCAGTCCGGCATGGTCGATCAAATAATTCGTTGTGGTTATAATTACATATACATAGGCAATTAATATAATCGTGATTTAATACTAATTAAATGTAATATCTCATTAAAATCTATTTTTAACGTATATTGCAATATTTCGCACAGCGCAAGATAAAAAAAAAATCTAAAATTACTTTTTTTACGCACCTACTTACAATAAAAAATTACGTGAACATATTTCAAATACAATAGCCATGTTACTTTTTGTTTTTTTTTTAAACTATTACATAAATATTTTTAAAAAAATTATATAAAAATTTAAATAAAAAAATTTTTAATGTAAATTAAATTTCTACTATTAGTAGAAATTAAATGTAAATAAAAAAAGTGTTTTTTATATATAACAAATACATATATAGATAAACATCCAAGACCTGGGCCAATTAGAAAAATATCATTTTCCATCATGACCCGACCGGGGATCGAACCCGGGACCTCTCGGTTGAGAGGCAAGCACTTTACCACTGCGCCACCGAGGTCGTCTCACACGCGTTAGTTTTAAAACTTCATTGAAATTTAAATAATTCCACGTGTCAGGATTAAAAAAATACTCGTTACTTTTAGTGCCACATTCATTTAACATCAATAATTAAGATACTCATTTTATACTAAGTTCAAATATTACAGGGTAACGCAAAACCTCCTAAAGACTACATAAAAACTACAGCAACTTTTATTCAACGATGTGATTCGTAGTTTTTATCTAATTTGCGATTCTACACATTAAGATGTGTATGTAATAGCCAAGCAACACAACAATTTTTGTATTTATTACGTTTAGACAAAACTCGTAGAACAAAAGATGCTAGTCTCTATGTACCTTATGCGCCTTTGGAAGGTTATGCGTTAGATACCAGTAACCCTTTATATAGTAGACTAGCTTGTGCCCGCGGCTTTACTCGCGTGAATTTCTCTGCGACAGCGGAACCGACATGGTTTTCATACAAAATTTTCACCTCACATTAAAGTAATTTTGAAAAAAAAAAAACGTAGCCTATATTTGAACGGGTGTCTTTAACTACACGCATACCAAATTTTATCAAAATCTTCAGCCTGTAGACCTACAAATTTCTTACATCCAAATCATAACGTGAAAATGTATAAGCTTAATAAGAATAGAATTTTTCAGCGGAACCATTGCGCGGTAACTTTCTGTGGTCGAAAGTTTGAAAAGCAACAAAATGTGTGACGAACAGAGAAGAAGCCTTATGCATATTTTACCAGTTGTCCAGAAAGTCGTATCCCGTTTTTGGCAAGGAGTCGGTTAAAGTTTCAGTCGATTGGAAGTCAGCAGACGATGCCTGACTCGACGATAGGAGACCACGATTCTCTTCCGATATATCTGTAAATATAATATTATAAATATATATCTATACTATTATTATAAAGAGGTAAGTGTTTGTGAAACTACCGAACCGATTTCAAAAATTCTTTCACCATTAGAAACATACATCATCCAAGATTGCTATTAGCGAAGCCCCGGACACACTTCTAGTATTAAATAAATATATATGTATAGGACAAATCACACAGATTGAGTAAGCAATGCCCTAAAGTAAGTTTGAGACTTGTGTTATGAGATACTAACTCAATGATACTATATTTTATAACATACTAGATTTTTGACCGCGGCTTCGCCCGCGAAAATAGCCTACATGGGTACAGAAACAATTCCCCCTTTTCACTTATAAAAACACCACTTTGCAGAAAAAAAATCAGGCAATCTAAGAGACAATAATGGTAAGGCTTCTTGTAAAATCTACTCGAGCGATTGTTATGAAATTTGGTACACGGGTAGAATATAACCTGGAATAACACATAGGTACTTTTTATCCCGAAATTCCCAAGGGAGCGAAGCCCCGGGGCGCGGCTAGTGCTGTGTAGTATAAAAAAGGTCTAATTTCCGTGTAAATTGCTTGTCTATGACAACGCTCTGTTTTTAATTGTGACTCAGCGCTTCTATGCTAATATGAACTATGAACAATCGAATTAAACTTTAGTGCAGTGCATTTTAGACGTGCCATATCACTGACTGTTGCAATAACACATCACGAATGACACACAGATAGACGTGACTAGCCTAATGTGTTGTATAAACAACTGATATGCTTGTTATTAGATTATTAAAACATTGACTAACACCTATGTTAGAACAATGTTGAGTTTTAAAATGCCGCCATGCCGTCCTCGCCCGCGTGATATACCACGGGAGCAATTATTTTTCCGGGATGAAAGGTACCATATGTTCTTCTTCGTACTTCAAACTATATGTATGCAAAATTTCAAGAAGATTGGTTGTGTAGATAGAGCGTGAAGAAGTAACAAACAAACTTACTTTCACATGACTTAACGTAGATGTTGGATGAACATGACGATAGTGTTAATTATCAACAATAGCGTACACAAAGATGATTGACGATTAGCCGGCGGCCGGTCGTAAAATCACAATGAAACGTAATTTAACTTAGAATGAAGAATGTTTCACTATGCTAAGTTAATTACATAATGTTTTGTAAGATCTTTTATAATAAGATAATGAATTTAAAAAAAAAACAAATCGCTGATCCTGGACTTTGGAGCTCGAGAGACGGGAAAAAAACACGCGTGTGGTTAACGACCTAGAATAGGATCGCCCCACAGCATCCCGAGAACGTCGTACAACACGATTTACCAGCCGATAGGCAACAACAGCATTCTCAGGGTGTTGACGTCCATCCGGCGACCGGTCGTAAAATCATAGACAAATCAGTTGATTATTTTAAGCTGACAAAAGCTTTCTGAGCGATCACTAAAGAGATTACTCACCGCTACTAGACTTGACGACGCTGCTCCGGTATTCTTTATCAAATTTGACGTCGGCCGGGGGACTTTTGAAGTTTGTTCTGAAGTAGTTGTCAGATGACGCCACTATCTGCGTGGGCGCAGTCGATGGCACCAGACATTCCCGCTCTTCATCCTGAAATATGTATATATGCTGTTTAGTAATTTTGTAAACATTGCACATTTTTTCTATACATAGGAAAAAAATGCAGAGATAGACCTTTTGTTATGGGATACTAAGTCAAAGATACTAATATATACCCACTAATATTATAAATACGAAAGTTTGTGAGGATGTATGTGTGTGTGTGTGTGTGTGTGTATGTTTGTTACTCTTTCACGCGAAATTTACTGGACGGAATGTTATGAAATTTGGAACACGGTTTGGTAGAATATAAAGAAGGCCCAGAGCGCAGCTAGTGTTCTATAACGATATACGATAAAGATCTAAGGCCCAGAACTCCGTATTGAACTCGAAAAGCAGATACTAGAATTTCCCTACTGAGACTAGCACAGTCGAACCAAGCCAATGGATTGGCTGTATGATATTAATATTCATTTTTACATTATCTGTATCCCCATGGCGTGAGCTGTCAAAGTGGTGGGTGGGAAAATCTTGTTCATATTGAATATTATTTTTCTATAATATATGTCTGTACATACCAATTATTATTATTATGTATAGACAGTACCTTCTAGAATAAGAAAAATAAAGGCTTTTGTTAAATGATTTTCACACTATATAATTAGTTTTACAAAGTGATTGCCTATTTAAAACTACGAAAGTCAGTGTCAGAACTGTTGTACATATAGATAAGTGGTCGCTGTCCAATGTTTAGCGTCATGTTTGACGACAAGACGTCAATAAGTGACGTATATCATGTTAAGTTGAAAAAATAATTTTGAATTTGAATTTAGCTTTCCAAAAGGAATCCATTTTGAAAAAAAAAGTGAGAATCTCTGTCTTATGGAGTCACAAATTAAAATAACTAAGAACTTGCCTTGTTCTTAAAATTCCCCATCAACTTGCTAATAAAACCTGGCGAAGTAGCTTCCTCCTTTTCTTTCCTCTTCAGCACATCGTGAGATTTCAGGGCATTCTTGAGCTCGGACACCACTCTAGAGTGAGACAACGCTAGTTCTGTCATGGCCGGGACGGGTGATGTGGGCTCCTTTTTTTTTGTCCTGTGTTCCGATAGGATGCATAGGTTTAGCTGACTTTTTGTTTGATAGATAAATGGTGCTGAATGCTCATCTCTGTAAAGATATTTATTAAATATGTACCACATTTTATTTAATATAAAAAACATTACAAATGAAAATCATTCATTCAAAAATTAAGTGGCGAATTAACGCAATTGCCGCCAGGGGAATTAAAATTTCGCCGCCCTTGAGGTATTCTTTGACGGATGGTCATGTCATTCAACGTATATTTGCATGCGAATGCATTCATCTATATTATATATAATATTATTATAAAGAGTTAAGAGTTTGTGAGTTTGTATGAGGCTGGTACCGACCGGCGGTTACCGAACGGATTTTAATAATCCGAACCGATTTTAAAAATTCTAAAGTCTTAACTCGAAAGGTATATTACCTTTCTAAAGGGTGAGAGAATTTTTAAAATCCAAGATTGCTATAGGCTATATTTTATCTCAAAATTCCCACGGGAGCGAAGCCCAGGGCATCATTTATTTTTTGTATGAAATGAATTACAAATAAAAGTTCGTCATTTATTTTCTAAGCTGTAACATTATATTACCACTTTTCCAATAATCCCGGTATTGTTTATACGTATGTATTGTTCTTCTCTTAGTTCCTAGGTTGTGATAGATAGACGAAAATGAAAATGAGATTCATTCTTAGTATTATAGTACTGAGATGACAAGTTTGACCATGCAGGCGAAGTCGCGGGAACAATATAATCATCAAACATTGGAATTATTAATTGCAGTAATTAACACTTTCACTGCAGAGAATGAGGCTTGTGTGTTTAGCGTTAGACCGTATTTTTTTGGCGTGTGGTTTCCGCCCTAGAATAGAACCATTACATATCCTCCCGTGGATGTCGTACGCGACTAAGGCCTTAACAGCTGATAGACAATGACCACATTCCCAAAGAGGGTTGACGTCAGGCAGTCGGCCGGTTATAAAATCAGAGCCAAATCTTCAAAATTTAAAGATACATATTGTTTACACGCGTGGACGGGCGCCACAGCCGTGAATGAAACTGGGATTACGCGAAGATAAGAGAGAACTTAAGTCGGGTAGTTTAAAGTTCGCATTTAAATACTTTAAATATTTATACATAATGTATATGTAAGATAGACATCCAAACCGCATAAAAATATGTGATTAAGTTTTTGAGTATATCGCGAACACACAGAGAGACGCGGTAGAGGACCTTGTTTTATATAAGGAAAGATGAAAGAAGTACTGTGGAGAGTAGTAGTCAGAAACAACCCGATAGATCAGAATATTTTTCTTTATTTTTAATTCTTTATTTTGTCTCTTATCCATCAAATATAAATCCAGAACGCCACTACCACTTTACAGTACTATATTCTCACCTGTAAGAACCATTCTCATCCTGTATCAACTTGGTTCCGTGTTCTCTCCCAAAGAAGGACATGAGATCATCCTTGCACACTGGAGGATCATCCAAATCAAACTCTAGATTGTCCAGTAGAGCATATTTGAGTGATATCTCCGGTTTTATTATGGATTCGTTTATTATTTCCACCTGGAAATCATTTACGTATTATAATTCTGCACCAGTTTCTAGAACATATTCAATTAAATCTTTAAATCCCCATATATTATATACTAGTTGCGCCCCGGGGCTTTGCTCCCGTGATAATTTTGGGACAAAAAGTATACCAGATTATATTCTACCCATGTACTAAATTTCATAACAATCTGTCTGGTAAATTTTAGGTGAAAGAGTAATAAGAAACAAACAAACATACACCCTTACAAACTTTCGCATTTATAATATTAGGAGGATTTTAATAAGGGGATTTGTCTATTCCTAAAAGTACAACACAAACCATTTGTATAGAATGAAAAATAACCCATAAAATTCAAACAATTTAAGTATTATGATTATGGTAGAAGATTTCCCATCAACCAAAGTGGTCAGAAACATAAATACATCTAAACATAATAAAATAAATAAATATATTAGGACACATCAAATCACACAGACTGAGCTAGCCCCAAAGTAAGTTCGAGACTTGTGTTATGGGATACTAATTCAACAGTACTATATTTTTATAAAAAATACATATATAGATAAACATCCAAGACCCGGGCCTATCAGAATAAGATCATTTTTTATAATGAAGGAGGTTCAGAGGCAAGCACTTTACCACTGGCCACCAAGGTCATCATAATAATATAATAAAACTATAATATTAATGGGGGGTCATAGAATTTACATCTGAAAGACCAAAATTGTCTGTTTTATTATTCATTGTGAAAAGTAATTTTAAATTACAAATTAAAGTTCTTAATAACAAACAAAAATATTACCATGCTTGCGAGAAAGACTTACTTACTAGACGACCTCGGTGGCGCAGTGGTAAGATTCTTGCCACTGAACCGAGAGGTCCCGGGTTTGATCCCCGGTCGGGTCATGATGGAAAATGATCTTTTTCTGATTGGCCTGGGTCTTGGATGTTTATTTTTAACTCAACAATACTATATTTAGTTAGTATCCCATAACACAAGTCTCGAACTTACTTTGTGGCCAGCTCAATCTGTGTGATTTGTCCTAATATATTTTTATTTATTTATTTATTTATACTTAATAACATATCATATACCATTTTGTTAAAGAAATACCTAAATGAATTTTGACTTTTTTTGAATATTGGTCCATACAAATTTTAGCTGAGTTAACACACTAAGAAGAAGGTCTAGACCCTGACGACTGAAAAGCAAATATAAGATAAATGGTTCCAAATAATGGTGTGGGGACAGATATAAAACGGGAATATAATAATGGTTAATCCTACAGTTGACAAATCAAGCCATACAAAGTATTATAAATGTAAAGGTCTGTCACACTTTCACGACTAAATCGCTAAACAGATTTTGATTAAATTAGATTTTGATTATATATATATAGTTTATGACTAGAGGCCAAAGCAGGCAACAGCTATTATATTAGTTTCGTATAAACCACACACATTCGACTGTTTTCGATTCAAGTAAGGAAACGATCGTGTTTCGCTTCATTGAATAAAAGGAAGTAAGTAATGAAATTAACATACCTTTTCCTTTTCAGTTAACGTTTCCCAAATATTTTCGTAAGAATTCTTCGCTTCGACAATGTCTTCGTGTATTTTCGAAGCTAAAGGATTCATCGTACGGAAATAATCTTCGGCGGCGGCGGTCAACGCCATTTTCACTGAACACACTAAACACTACCTACTAATTACTAAGACGTTTCGTTATAAATTAATAGAGATTCATTAAGGAAATGCTTATCAACATGACTCAGTTTGCACCAATGTTTATACGTCCATTTCCTACAAAAGGTATTCTGAAAATAAATAAATAAATGGCTGTCATTAAACTGTCATTTTGATTTGAACTTTTGTGTTTATTTTTAAACTTATAGCATATGTTTTAGGGTCTAAAATCCTCATCTGCGATTAATGTTTACATTGCATTATTATAGTAATTGAACCTTCCCACTTGTATTAAAAAATCACTTCAGTGAATCGGTCATTTTTATATAATACTACTTATTTCACTAATCTAATTTCATCTATCAAGCTTAATTTTCTAGCTTTTAAAATTTGTTTATTTTATATTTTTATTTTCTATTTTAGCCACAGTAATTTTAAGTATTAATAAAGTTAAAAAAAGTAAAGTTACGATTCGATTAAAAGTATTGGGACTATATAGGTATATGTTACGCCCTACGGTCTTTTTTTTATTCGATTAATTACCGGTTATTGGGTGGACAAACCAAATGTCAAAATGGCTTTCATAGCCCTTGTTTATTTAGTAGTTTTTGTGCATATAACGCCAACAAATGTGTTTTAAACGTGCATAGTGGGTGCTGAAGTGATTATGATACACAATACCGGGGCCTATGGGCCAAACGAAGCCCCAATCAACAAGGGTGCCCCTATAAACATGACGCATCTAAACGTACCTACGATTCCTCATAACTTGAATAATTTGAGTAAAATACCTCAGCAATCGCCACATCCTACTACAGGAAGTTACAATCTACCAAATTATCCACCGTACGGGTACCAGTCTGTAAATATGAGCCACCAAATGCCATCATATCAGAACTACCATTCCAATCTTTTACAAAGTAGCTACATAGGTCACCAATCATCAAGTTCCTTAGTCCACACAGGCTGGCAAAATGGGATGTTGCCCATGAATTTGAATATGCAAAATCAGCAGCCGCCTAACTCAATAAGTCTCCAACATTTTGACAAAAGACATGACAGTGAGTATAAAAATGATGATATATTTCAAAAATTACCTTTAAACATTCCTCAAATCCAAAGTAAATCTTGTCCAAAAGAAATACCAGCTTTGACTGATATGAATTATGACCAACAAGAATCCTGTAACAATAACTTTAAGTCAACAGAAAACTTGGATTTAGATGTAAAACATCCAGATATATTGGAACATGATGTTACAAGGCGAAAAACTTTAGAAAACACAATCAAAATGATTGAAAACATATTAGTTAATACGACTAAAAATAGAGAGCAGGAATTGTGTCGAGAAAATACCACAAAAAGGGCATCAGAAAATGAAACATATGAAAATTGTACAGATAACGAATTAAAAGTAAATGAACAGTGTAATGACCCATTAGCTTTGGAACAGGAGGATTCTGACATGGAGAAAGACATAAAGCCAAATATATGTAACGAGAAATTAACTGTATCTATCAAAACTGAGTCTCAATCAATGGAGGTGGATAGTGTGTTTCTTCGTGATAAAAACGGAGTAACAAGAGATGTTAAAGACTCCGTGATAGTTGAAAGTGATACTAGTGTTATGGAAGCTGCTGAAGCCATCAAAGTTGGTACGTAATCATATTTTAAAGAGTTTGTTGCTTATTGCACAAACTGCTTTTGCCCATGGCTACTTCTTCTTCTTCATCGAGTCTGCTGCTCTATAAGTGAGCAAGTATACTGAAAATACACTACATAGGATTGATCTAGGGGTGGGTCATCAACACATTTTCATGAACAAGTCTATGAACATTTATCGATTATATCGATTCAACTAGTTGAATTTGTTGGCTTGTCGACGTCACATTTTCGTTCAGTGCACGTTAAAAATTTAACAGTATGTTGAGTTCTATGAATCAATCAAAACTTATTCTATGCTTATAAAGTTTAAAGTCGCTTGAAGTTAATTAATTCATTGTTCGTCCTGAAGTGAATAGTGACTCGTCTACCAAAGGATATTTATTCAAATGAAGTCTATGTTTTAGGGAACAAAGTTCACATTTGTTTAGCCGTCTAATAATTCAACTAGTTGACGCATGGACAGTGGACCATCGAATCGTCGATGCATTGTTATCCGCCTATTGGACTAGTCTGTCCATGTGACGCTCACATAGTGATCACAGATGTTTACTAAGCGAGATTTTCGTTTTGTCAAATGAAGAATGGTATTTTATTTTACAATAATTCCAATTCGTCCTTAGCTGATACAAAACGGGGGGTGACGAACAGGAATGACTGCAAATCTCTCTGTATGTGTGTTTTAAGCTTTTTTCTTTAAAATTTTACAGGTGCGACATCAAATGTGGTCTATGAATGCCCACATTGCAAGCTGTTGATTCAGCATCCTAAAAGGTTCCTCATACACACAAAGTGGCATGTGTTTGGCCTCACACGGTGTAAGCGAGTGGAACTGGCCAGAGTGAAGTCTGAAAGGTAAGGATTTGATTTATGCTGCGGGCAATAATGTCACATATATGACGGAATTTCTCTTATATTTAAAATTGTTAAAATTTATTGACGTCAAAAAATTTACTTAAAACGTCTATTGATTCAGGCGTATACAATTACGAGAAGAAAGAGACAGGGCTAACTCCAGCCAACTGACGAGTGAGGACATCGAGAGAGGGGCAGCGTTTTCATGCAAAGACTGTGATAAGTTCTTCGGATCGAAGAGCGGCTTAAAGAACCATAGACAGAGGTTGGTTGCTTATACAGATGTTTACATTATACGAATGGTTGAGGAATTGTTGATCCGGCACCTTGGGCCGGTGCTTCTAGTTCACATTAACACTTCTAAAACATGATGATGATTCTAAATTTCACCAAATCGACGCAATGGTTAGCCGTGAGACTGACTTTCGACTGATTTTGACTGCTTTGACTTTATAGTAATAAGTATGTGTAGCATACGGCAAGGTTACATCACCCATCCTAGTGCACGACTGAACATCACAACGACATTACTGATGCTCCACCGTTTTAGCTAATCAGTAACCGTCCGAGCCCCACGCCATACCACAAGTAACTAAGCCCCGCCTCAGCGCTACGGCTCATATTGCAGGGGAGAAAGTCTACATGGACAAATTGCGTTTCAACTACTTGTTTACATATGAAGTTTTCAGCTTTAGTAGATCTACTAAAGCTACATATGAGTTACCTAAGGTTACATATGAGTTGTTTTGTTGGTGATTAGCACAGGTATTAACCTAGTACAAGATCAAGTTACCACAAAAAATATTTTTTACACCAATAAACACAGTGATTGGATAACTTCGCTTCGCACTTCGCGATTAGATAACTTGTTGTTACTTTTTGATTTTGGTGGTTTGACAACAAAAATTAACAAAGTACCAATAAATTATCTAATTGCTAAAATAAAACCACTAGGTCGTAATAATATATTATCCGATAGTGTCGAAATAGGGCGTTAATATTGAAAAATGCTTGTAACAGAGTTCATCCCACCCGTTCGCGACAGTGCAAGATCTGCAAGACGCCAGTGCTGGGCTGGGCGGCGCTGCGCGCGCACGTGGCCGGCCACACGGGCGACGCCGGCTTCCAGTGCGCCGACTGCCCCAAGAGATTTAAATATGCACACTCGCTTGCTAAACATCGGGATACACATTTGGTAAGTTGATTTTTTATTTATGTATGCGGCCTGGGCCTTCGCTCCCGTGGGAATTTCGGGATAAAATGTACCCTGTGTATTGTACCAAATTTCATAACAATCGGTCCAGTTTCTTTTTGCGTGAAAAATTAACATACAAACATATATACATATACACATCCTGATAATATAATTCATTATAATAAATGCTACCTATATAAGTTTTTTGTGTACA
Source organism: Plodia interpunctella (assembly GCF_027563975.2). Taxonomy (NCBI): domain Eukaryota; kingdom Metazoa; phylum Arthropoda; class Insecta; order Lepidoptera; family Pyralidae; genus Plodia; species Plodia interpunctella. The sequence goes on from NC_071321.1 coordinate 1,145,665, forward strand.
TCAATTGATAAATAAATAAATAAATTAAATAATGTTAGTAGGATAAGATGTATCAACCCTGTAGAATTATAGGTAAAACAACCCAGGACTAGAAAGCTGATATCATAAACAACGTGTAACGTTTCATATAGTATACGACAAAGTTACGTGCCCCATCCTTGCACGCAATTGTACATCACGACCACATTACTGACGTTCCACCGTGTTATAGCTAACTTAACTGAGCCCCGCCTCAGCTATGACTCATGTCACGGTTGTGGAAAGGAAGTGAATACACTGGAGATTGGGAGGACCTAGCGTGGTTATCGTGCGACAGTAGCTTTTATGATATTTGTGGTTGATGAGTTTAAAATTTTAGTGAAAACGGTGTTACCTGAAATTGGGATGTCATCTAAGTAAAAGTGTAGAGGAGTGGCTCGACCTTCGTCTATGGAGGTAGTTAGCAGAAGGCTGTAGTACTTAGTTATAATAAATATAAAATACCATAAGACCCACAATGGGCAATCGATGAAAATTTTCCAAAGTGTTTGAATATTGAAAAAATAATAAAATGTTTTTATGCATTCCGATTTCACAGGAGAAGATCCACGGGTGCGATCAATGCACGAAGAAGTTCGGATCTCAAGCATTACTGAAGATGCACATGAAGACGCATGCGCGTGCGCTGCGAGGGACCACCTTCAGGTGTACTTACTGCGGGAAGGGGTTCTACGAGGCTTGGAACCTGCAGGTAAGGGTCAAGTGCAAAGAGTTCTACTGTGGCGACATCTGCCACGTCACACGCACAACGCTGCAGATACGAAAAGCCGACCAAACACAACAAATATACACGCCTCCACGGACAGATGGCGCTACGGTCGACTCACTACGGAAACAAACAAGCCTAGAACGCGCAAACGGTGCGTTTACGATTGGAAGCATATATACAACCAACGACGTGACACCGCCTGGCGAGAAGATATTCCCTTTGTGGCGGTTGAGCATTAACTTCTCGCTCCCAAAATGGTACCTATAATTACATCCTACTGTAATGTTGTACGAGGGGGTTTATAATGAAACACCTTGTTGGTTATATAGGTTCGAAGATAAACTGTAACTCACTTTATTATCTACTAGATGTTGCCCGGGGCTTCGCTCCCGTGGGAATTTTGAGATAAAATATAGCCTATAGCAATATTGGATAAATGTACTTTTCTAATGCTTTAGGAATTTTTTAAATCGGTTCGATAGTTTCGGTGATTACCCGCCGCAAACATATAAACTCACAAATGCTTACCTCTTTATAATAATAGTATAGATTAAACATGGTTTATATACATGTAAAAAATAGAATAAAGAATGGTGGCGGCGGTATTCAGGTTGTGTTAATCTAGATTGCGTAATCTAGTTTATAACAAAGAGTCAATGAATTAATATAATAAGGTTCTTCTTCATAGTCGTATTCCACATGGCTGAGGGTCGTGGTCATTAAATGGAATGACTATAAATACACACAACAACTTTCTTGGCATTATGAATGGAGCGGTTTGCCATTGCCTTCTCCATTTCACACACAAGTTAATAATAATCAACCAGTGTGCAGGTTTTAATCGCAATGTTTTCCTTCACCGGAAGCAAGTGATGGTCTTTTTTCAAATTCAAATTCAAAATTCTTTATTCAATTTAGGATGATATACATCACTTATTGACGTCAAAAAATTACTTAAACTAAGTCTACTGCCGGCTTCCAAAGCGCAAGTGAAGAAGAAGCGACGCAACAAACTTCACCGCAGCCTTTTCTCCAAGGACGTCAATTAACAAATATAGGTCTTATACATATATTAAAAATTAGGAGGACGAATTTTCATCATTATTAAAAATGACAAAATTTGAATGAATAAAATAAAATATGTATTTCCAATAATTATTGAAAATTGTCACACAAAATATATATAGAAATAAAAAGTTAAATGTACAAAACGTACGTAATAATGTCATAAATCAATTACATATCTTATGAGGATACTGCACCACGCTTGGGCCAGACATTATTGTCGTTCACATAGTCATCAGAGTTGTAATATGCCTTTTTACAAAGTACTTCTTTTATATAATTTCTAAATTTTTTGGTTTGGTCTATAAAAACTACTATACATGAGTCAGATTGGTGTACAAACTCATATGGCACGAGTAGAATTCGAAACTGGTACGTTTCGATCCACAGGCGGGCGTTTCAACCATTACACCACAACCGCTTCCACACAATACAGTTATATAGATATTATAATACATAAGAAGGTTACATAGATTTAATGAGGACTTTTGTCGTCACGCCACATCTTTCCCCCATTTTAAGAGACAAAAATTGCAATTACAACCTCTAACTATTCCTTAAAATGAAACTCAAATGATTTATTGCTTATTATCATGTGTTTATATATATATATATATATATATATATATATATATATATATATATATATATATATATATATATATATATATATATATATATATATATATATATATATATATATTAGGACAAATCACAGATTGAGCTAGCCCCAAAGTAAGTTCGAGACTTGTGTTATGGGATACTAACTCAACGATACTATATTTTATAACAAATACATATATAGATAAACATCCAAGACCCGAGCCAATCAGAAAAAGATCATTTTTCATCTTGACCCGACCGGGGATCGAACCCGGGACCTCTCGGTTCAGTGGCAAGAACTTTACCACTGCGCCACTGAGGTCGTTGTTTACGTAGCTATATTTTGTTGAAGGTACATCAAGTTCAAACATGAACCCCGTGAGGGCATAGCATATGTTGCGATAGGCATCCTTGTATTTAATGTAATTTTCATCTATTATGTTTAAAATAACTTTATTGCATAAGAAAACACAGACACAAGAAACGGAAAAATCATCAGTAACGACGGACTCATCCCATGGAGGGACCTCTGCGGTCAATTGTTTTGTAAATATACTTATTTTAAATTTTGTCAACAGGTCCACGAACGAACGCACAGGAACGAGCGTCCGTTCTTGTGTGAGATATGCAACACTGCGTTCGGGACGAACTCCAGCCTCAAGAGACATCTCAAAGTTGTGAGTATTGATGAAAGATTTATTATTTTATTCGAACAGACAGACAGACGAATATTCTAAAAAAAATTATTTTGGCTTCTATTAGCCCTATATAGACCAAATTATTTTTATTTATGTTTGTTACTCTTTCACGCAAAATCTACTGGACGGATTGTTATGAAATTTGGTACACGGGTAGAATATAACCTGGAATAACACATAGGGTACTTTTTATCCCAAAATTCCTACTTTCATAAAATTGACAGTGACCCCGATACAGATTAATTATTTTAAGCTTGAATAGTAAAATTAATTTTTATATTAGTTAAAATTTGAAATAATTAGACAGTACGGCGGTCGATACGCTCGAGAAATGACCTCTTATTCTAGGGCGGAACCACACGCCACCCATTAATCATTAAGGTCAATATACACGGTTGTCGAAACGCTTTAGAAATGTCCTCTTATTCTAAGGCGGAACCACACGCCTATTAATTTTAAGGTCAATATATGTATATAAAAATAAATATACATATTATTCATTCGGATAAAATGTTTGCTTTTAGTCGCACAGTTCATCAAAACCACACGAGTGCCCCACCTGCCACCGCTGCTTCATGTCCGCCGTTATACTGGAGAGGCACGAGAGGAGAGTACATGGCGACCCTGAAGATTTCAAGTTCCAGTGCAATCAGTGCACTTGCAGGTGAGAAACAGTGAGAAACTTGAGTGTGGCCGCGAGAAACATAGGAATAATGGGTAGTTAATTGCAAATTTACTAATGAGCAAATTCCATACTTATTAGAAACTAGATGTTGCCCGAGACTTAGGTCCCGTGGGAATTTTGAGAATTTTAGCCTATAGCAATCTTAGATAATAAACCTTTCTAATGGTGAAAGAATTTTTGAAATCGGTTCGGTAGTTTCGGTGATTACCCGCCTCAAACATACGAGGTAAGCCTTTGTGAGTTTGTATGTTTGAGGCGAACTGATTTCAAAAATTATTTCCCCATTAGAAAGGTACATTATCCAAGATTGCTATAGGCTGTGTTTTATCTCAAAATTCCCACGGGAGCGAAGCCCCGGGCAACTTCTAGTTAAATTATAAATTATTAATTAATAAGTCAGATAGCAAAGCAATAAAAATAGTGAAATTATGTGTTTCTTCCTTCCTCAGGTATCTGACATCGAAAGACTTACAGAAACACGTGTACAAGGTGCATCCTAAGAGCAAGCGGAAGAGAAAATCAGAGAGCGACAGCGAATGAACCTTACGTGCAATGGAATAAGGTGCAATTTTGAATAACAGCTTTTATTGCAGGTTTGGATATTGTAAAACAAATTACGTTTCACTTTTGGCGTGTAGTAAATGATCTAACTATTGTGCTTACCGTGCATAAACTTTATGTTTTAAAAATGGCGGTCTCTAAGCATAAATCTATTCTTTTCGGCCAGTAACTATGAGTATCTGGTAAATCGAAGAGTTTTTCGAGTTCCGGTCCCCCTACTGAATACAAGATTTGGACAAATATTAGGCTTATTTAGTAAAAACACATATTTACAACTACCTAGTTAAATTTTGTGACATTAAGAAAAGATCTATACCTGAAGCCCAGAAAATAGTTAATAATTGGTTGTATACGCTAAGCTACGACGCAACAGAAGAAATATTATTGATTGAAAGTTGAGTCTAAATATTCACTACCCGACCCACTTCCGACCACTGGTTTAAATTTATGTTAAAAGTACTATCTGGGCTCGGAAACCCTGTGAACCCTGGAAAATTTTTGATTGATTTCTATGTTGAAATTGACTTGTCCGTTACAGGCTTGCCTAGTGAAGAAGTTATAGTTAATAAGATTAATTTGTTAAATTTCTGCAATGTATGTAAACCTATCTTGTAAAATGTTATACTTATTGCAGCAAATAAATTCATTTTATGTTATTGCTATTCTTATGTTCTCAAAGTGTATATATGTATTTATATACATATATATAAATAGGAATTTTGAGAAATTGATCCTAACCATAATATTAGTAAATTTTTTTGGAAGTACCTTTTTTTTAATCCAATACAAAATATCGTTTAGATTTGTTTTATACTTACTGTATATTTTCTATTCTATAAATCCCTCATATATAATTTCTTAATACTTCCTATGTATATATGAAAGCACCAGATAAAGTTTTATTATATGTAAACATTTATACAGGGTGATTTCTTATACATTGGCACTATTTTATCTACATGCTCGGTCGATGGCACTGAACAACCTTGAAATCGTAAAAAAAAATCAGCTGATCCATACGTTTACCACAAATTGGGTATTACATTTTGTATAGAAGAGCTGATTTATTTTTTCGCAATTTTGGTGTTTCCCCCGTACTAAATGTTGTTCAGAATCATGGACTGAGCATGTAGACAAATTGTTGTCAATGTATAAAAAGTCACCTTGTATTTTGTGTTATTTTTAAGAAGGTTTTACTTTACCTATTCTTCTTCGTAAATGTTCGCAAAAGAACGTCGTACTTTGTATATATGTATTTTTAAAAAAAGGGGGGGGTGGGAGTCTACCACGAAACATAATACACGTAGCACGTCGTTACTTCTACAAATTCTCTTTTTCACACGATGCGTACACGATACGGGAGAAAGAGACAGCATGTGGACGTTAGTAACGAGCTACGCGTTTGTATGTTTCGTGGTAGACCTTCTGTACATTAGATATATATAGAGAAGAAAGAATTCCCGCGGGATTATGTGGAACCAGTAATCGGCCACGTTGTTGTCGTCATCGACGGTAGCGTCGCATCCAAGGAAATTCTGTCTTGGACTCTAGATATTTGTAATTTTTAATTATTGTTGTTTTAAACGTATACTTGAGTTTTTTTGTGGTTATTTATTTTAAAAAAATCACAATTAGCCATTCTTTTATTAGTGGTATATATGCTTTGTATACATTTGTTACCTTAATAAAAAAAGTCGTGCATGAGATGTTAGGGTAAGCCTTATAATCATTAAAAATATTAAATGAATTAATTAAACTGTATTGTTCCGATTAAAATAATGTAATGCTAAAACATGAAAAACATTCTAAAAGAATTCTCCCATTATATGGGCGACGAATGTATTAGTCTATGGCAACATTTATGTCAAAAATTTAAATTAAATACTATATGAGAAGAATCTCCAGTTTACATGCCTTCTTTTTTTTTTCTTATTTAAATAGACAAGCGACACAATGCCTTGTACTGCCAGCTTGTTATATACTATTATGAAGTTTTTATGTTACGACATTTTAGTTGCCACTTCCATGCATGGAGTGAATTAAAAACATAGAATGAGCTGGTTACTTTTCCCGCGCAGATTGTAAATGTCAATGAAATCACTTTTATCATCATTATACACATTTTTAGGTTCAAGTAACAAAGGTAAGGTTAACCCTAGCATCCTGTATACTTATTTAGAAAAAAAATCATTGTCTCTTATTAGGGAATAATATTAATTGTATATAAGTTATTATAGTTTATAGTGTTAATATAACCGAATAGTTAATATGGTTCTAGATTTTTTTAGATAAATGTGAACTTTGAAAATTAGATATAATTATATGAGATGGAGGCCAAATATGAGAATCAGTAGTTTTGAACAGTAGCCGTTGTGTGTTACATTCCACATGACGTGACCACGACTCTCAGTCATGAGGAATACGACTAGGTATATAAAAAAATCACTTTTCAGGTCTAAATGATTTTTATGAGGGTCACCACTAGCGATTTACCGTTCTCGAAATTATCGAGAATTTTCCTGTCCGGAAATATTCTCGGAAATTCCCGACATTTTATTCGTCGTTCCCGTGAAATTTTATTTATCTATAAAGAGTAGAGCTTGTCCTCTTGGCTGGCAACACTAGGTCTTTACGAACCAATCTTGACCATTATATTTGGTATTGCAATGACAAAAAATGTCGTTCGATAAAAATCAATTTATACTGTACACAATTAGCCATATTTTGTTTTTTAATCATTATTTTTCCAAAATGTATGTTATTTTGTATAGGACTATATTTTTGTTGATAATCGTTCGAATAATATATAACATTATTACTATTATAAGTTGTTGTTAGATGTAAAATTATGTGTAAATAGATGTTTAAAATCATTAAATATGGAATTTAAACGTATGCTTTGTTGTTTTTATTAAATCTCTACCCATCCTCTACAGCTAAAGCTGCATAAATGACGAATCGATAGTCTATATTCTTATATTCAAGTAAGTTAATTGCTCATATAGTGTACAGTGGTGTCAGAATTTATTCAAGTCGCCTAAAGACATCTGTCATGCCTTACGACTACCGCGTTTAGTGTGGCATGTAATCTGCACACTAGTGAATTTGAAATGTTTACCTTCACCGGAGACAAGTGGCGGTTCGTCAATGAAAAACAATAATAATCACAAGAGTTTTATTACTAAACGTAATGACTTACTTATAAACTTATGTCTATAATTAATTTGTTGTCTAAAAGAAAAATAAATCTTACTTTATCCAATACAACAAAAATCACAAAAACATTGATAGATGATTAATATTCGTCTTTACAGTGGGCAGGAAAATTAACAACAAATTGAGATATCGATGCCATTGACAGTTTAAGGTAATTCATAACAATCCATCTAGTAGATTTTGCGTGAAAGAGTAACAAATATATACGTCATCACAAACTTTAGCATTTATAATAGTAGGATCTCCTCTGCAAAGGGATGTTCTGAAATTTGTGTCTATTTATGCCCTCACCAGATACATGGTAGGTGATTTCTGATCCTAGCTAAATGAAATAGTATATTTAATTATCCTTTACTTTAAAAACGAATATTAATATATTTAATACAATTATGAGTTTCATTTGTACCATAACATGAAAAACATGGATTTGGTGATGGCGATAGAAGGCCAATATAAAATGACAATGACATTTATTGTATGGAATCGTGTCTGATGCATAATATTGCATTTATTACAATACAACTCCATACAACACTTATGCATGCATGCATGCACACAGATACGGTCTGCACCGGGTCTTAAAGCATATTTTTGATAGTCAACTTCTTTATAAAAGTTATATTTCTCTTTATTTGGAAACTTTAACACTATCTATTTGAATATTGCCAGTTGTTTTACAACATTAAGTCAGATTGTACCGTGAAGCTTCAGGTAATACTGGAGGGAGTACTTATGGATCTAAAGTAAATGTATTGCCAACTATTTATTTGTAGCCCGACCTCTGAAAGCTATAACTGGGTGGTTCGCAGAGCGTTGCGAATGCTGCGGTCGCGCTGTCATTACAATTTTTAAAGACAGACAAATATGAGTTTTACTATATGACTTTACATTAATTACTCTGTACTATAGTAATGGCAATTTTACGGATGATTGATTTTGGAAAAGATTCCTTCCTCAAGAAAATTGACGGATTGTAATGACCGCGCAGCCGCAGCGGTCGAAACGCTCTGCGAACCACCCAACTATATGATGACTACACATTATACATAAGTACCTCCCCACAATACAGATGAAACATACAGGATGTAACACTACCTTCGACATATCCGTTAGGTATGCATAGGCTATCCCAATAAAAGTCACTTCAGAGTAAAAATTTGACTGGGAAAAATAATAAAAATCAGTACAGCGAACATCGCGCGGCATCAGTGTCAACCAGCGAACCAGCAGTGAGCTGTGAGCCGTGAGTTTGGGGCGATATGATGGGAACTGTTCATTGAATGTTTTCAACTTTAGCGTTAGTATAGGGAATTCTTTAATGAGATTTCTTTGGATGAAATGACGGTTACATGATAAATTATTCAAATCTGTACAAAATGAAAATTTTCAATTCAACTTTGTACCTCATTATCTCGGGAACTACTGATTTCCCAGGCACGGTTTCTCAGGGAAAAGTGTTCATATTAATGGGGAGATTACGTGGATTTCGGCAATGTCGGAGGTAATGTTACACCCTGGCACAGATTACTAATACCCCAGACCCTGTACATACAGGGTATAACATTACATTCATACAAAACTTTTTCATTCATGCGTTTACATTCATACAAAACTTTATGGAACCATGTACATACATAGTACCAAAAAGTTTTTGGGTGTGCTTGCTCCGTTATTACCTACATCTTCACGGGTTGTGCTAAACGCTATTTTCAGTGCGGATAAAAGTGAAAGAAAAAACATAAGAATTTTATGTTCAAAATTACAAACACATTAAGGTCCAATACGATGAACTAAAATAAGCCTTCAAAGTATAGGGCGTAGAAATTTCAACTCAGGGTCCAAGTAAAAATATCTCATCAACATTCAACAGTCAAGATTTTGAATAAAAAAATTAATGTTCTGGCATCAAAAAAGGGATTTACCTTATTTTAAGATGGATTTCAGTTGAATTTGGACCTTATATACTAACAGTAGAAGTAATTAATTACATACTTTGTTATTCATAAAAAAGAGCATACTATAAACTAAAGTATGTTTTGTCTCATTCTGTCAATGCCGAATTTTGTAAAGTGGAATATTGACAAAATATACTTTAGCTTGAAAGTATTCTTAATCTTTTTTATGAATAAGAAATAGGAAAAGATTAAACCTAATCGCTTTGCCCTGCCGCCTGGCGTAGTAATACATATATTTTCTCCTTTATCCAGTCCTTATTGTATGGAGCATAAGTGTTTGTCGACTTTTGGTATACTAAGCAGCTAAGATCCGCCAACTGAAAAGGAAATCCATATATTGCATACATATATCATTATAATCCATATTGTGTATCCAGACTAATATTTTAAACACTATCTATCACTAAATACTAGGTACTAAATTAAAAATCCAGTTGGAATCCCTAGTGACAATTTTATTTATTCTCTAGATCTCTCTTTCATCAGGTTCCTGGTTACTACCAAGACTGTGACGTCGTCAAGCTTAAATTGAAATTGGCGTATAAAAACTATTTTTATTCAGCTTTGATTTTACAACCACCCGCCTGCCTGACCTCAACCCTCCCTGGGCCTCGTACAACATCCATAAGTGGTCCTATTCTAGGGTGGAATCACACGCCACATTAGCGATAGCAAAAACACATAATATATACAACGATACTTTACCTGATCAACAAAGTCGAATAGTTGTGATATGTCATAGGTTATAGTGGGTGTATTTGGATTTCTTCTTTTCAGATGTTCTTCATAGATCTTGCAAACACCCTCCATACAATCATTCACACTTTCGTAGTCCGAATATGTCCTGGTTTCGGGCCTTGGACCGGGTTGAACCAGCAAAATCGTGTGCGACTGAAAACAATATAACCTAAGATACCGCCATTTTTTATAACACAATTACACATTTATTATAGTATATAACCATATTCTTACCATTTTGGATGTAAATTATTATACTTTTGTAAGTGATTTACAAGAAGAATGATGTTTTCGATGTGAATCAATGTTTTTCGAGAAATGTCCTTCCAGCCGTTCCGTTCCGTGATGAAGCTTGCGTTCAGAAATTCAAGCAAGAATGTTTGCTCCGGTAGGTAGTAAACCAGTTCGAAACAACCGATGTAGCGAAAAACGGCGGTTCAGCGCCGGTTTTAGTTAGCTAGTAGTTTGTTGCTTTTATAAATATTATTTCATTTAGAATATGACGTAAAAAAGATGTGAAAGCGTTTCTGAATAAATAATGATTATATATGATTTATAAAGGTAGGTACAACTACGGAAAAAAAAGGAGAAACTTTGACAGTGACAGCCGTCCATTTCCTGTCATTCATTCATTTGTATTTATTTTGTTTGTCTTTTTGAAAGAAAGTAAACCAACTTTGATTCCCGCTGAAATAATTTTCTGAATATTTCACGCAATGCACAAATTGTGATCAGTACTTTTGAAGGATTACACTAACTAAAATGCATAAGAACTCTGATTTAGTTGAAAAATTCGAGGAAATATTGGAACAGCAGAAGGCTAGAAGGTCTATAAGGCTCTATAATTCCAGTTACAATGAAAATAAGTCTTGTGTTCACAATGATTGCCCTAAGGATATCATTCGTCATATTTCCGCCCAAATAAAAGCCATACAGAATGCAGATTGTGTGGTGAAAAGTAAAAATGTTAACAAAGACCTGGCAAAATACAAAACGAAAAGCTTTTTACCTGTAAATTTGATACAGTCACCTGAGGTATGTAATTTTTTACATAGTTAAATAATAATTGACGAAATAGTCTCTTTATATGCTAGTGAATAGTAGTATTGTTAATATAAGATATATAAATAAGTATTTAAAGTAGTCAGTAATATTAGAGGTTAGCACGACATTTTAATATCGCATTATTTGTCTAGTAAATTAATTTCATAGTTTATTCTATACTAGCGGCCCATGCCGGCTTCCCTCGTGTAAAAATACAATAAATTGTAAACCTAAACATCTTTTGGTGAAAACTACAAGATAATCTGTGCAGTAGTTTTTGAGTTTTCGTGAACAGACCAACAGATGTAGCATAGGTTTGTTATAATATGTAAGAATGCATGGAATTTCATCATAATCTCAACAGAGGTTGAGGTGCTGCTGAAAGTACTACATATGCCTTATGGGGGGACATAGAGAAGCTCATTCCAATGTATTATACCTATTATGTAACCTGTGTTCACGAAATAAAAGAATTGAATTGAATCAAATTGAATTGAAAATCAAAATACAGACTAGAAGCCCAATTTGATGAGATTCATACAGCTGTTCAAACACTTCTCTAAAGGAGAAACAGCCACCAGCATTGACGATACAGGTGGGGCTGTCACAAAACTCGAGACTGTATCTATAATTAACTTCATTTTCCAAAAATTGCTGCCGTTAATTTAACCTGTAACACATCCTATGGGGTGTCACTACTAAGAAAATATGATTATGAAGAAGCAACTTGCTCAGAACCACTATAACCATTATCAATAATTTGCTTGGTGTTGAGATTTTTCATAATAGCTACTATGATATATGTATTAAGACATTAATTTCCATGTAAATTAACTTTTCCTTGTGGATATAATTTTATATACCTACGGCTAAAATTGTTTTTCTAGGTACGGCAGAAAAAGTCAGCTAAATTTGAAACACAATTTGTGTTAGATACACAATTAATGAGTGTTATAGAAGATGTGGAAGCTATGAATTCTCATAAAGGGATTACACAAGAATTTGAGACATCTTTTGATGATTCAAATATAGATAATGTAAATGACAAACTTAAACTACCTGAAAATATCATTGAAAGTAATTCAACTAATAAAGATAACGAGAATCCCTTAGAAAACTTAAATAATGATAGAAATTGTGGTATTGATGATAATATACAAAATGGCCATTCAGTACTTGTAACCCATGAGAATGATGTAAATATAATCAAAGATGATCTGTCTGTTAATAAAATATCATTAGATGATAATTGTACTGCTTTACTTGATGAGTGTATGCAAGTGGAACAGAATATAAATATACAAGACGTTTTTTCTGATGTAGATATAAGTCCTAGCCCCATTATTAAAATTAATAATGGAAACAAATCAACAAACACCTCTCCTTTAGTGTATAACCTTGATTTGTTTGAAAAGTTTGAAAAATTTGCTGTTCCTATTATTGAGGAGAACAATGACATAGACACAGTTAAACATTTAATCAATTCACAAATATTAGGTAGAGAATTGATTTTACAGACAGATTTTGAAACAGAACCAGAATTTAGAACAGAGGAAAAGCATAGTCCGATTCTGAAAATATCAAAAACACCAAAGTCAGGCATAGAAAAACAAGACTTTGCATCAAACAAGTTAGAAGCAACAGCTGTTGACTTTTTTGATGTTAATAAGAAAAACTACGGAAAAAAAAATAAACAAAGTCAGCAATATACAGACATGTATAAAGAACAGAAAAGAAGAATAACAACAATGAAGAATGAACAAGAAATTGATTCTAAAAATTTGGCAGATGAAATTCTATTTAGTAGTGATGAAGAACTTGATATAAACCCAACAGAACTAAAAGATTTACCATTCACATGTTCCTTAGAAACATCATTTTATGATCATTCAGATGTTCTTGAAACAAATATGTATGTGGGTTTTCAAACAGCTAGTAATAAGTCAATCCAAGTATCATCTGTCTCTTTCTCTAAGGCTAAAAGTTTTTTAGATGATGAAAAAGATATCAAAGTTTCTACTTTAAAAGACTTAGTGGAAAAATGTGATATGAACCCTAAATCAATATCTGATCCATGTCATGATGATAATTTCAAAAACACCGGTGGCACAGATGTTCATCTGAAAAAATCAGAAGATTTAGATTTCGATACGACAAGGGCTAGTGACACTGAATTAGTTGGATTTAAAACTGCCAATGGAAAACCCATAGATATATTGAATGAAAATATAGAAAAAGCGAAAACATTATTCAGTGATATTGACAAAAATGAACTTACTAAAGATTTATTTCAATTTAGCAGTAAATTTGATGGATTTAAAACTGCAAGTAATAAAAATATCAATTTATCTGAAAAAGCAATGTCAAGATGTAAAAGAGTTTTTCAAGACATAGATTTGGACAACGATTACTGTGACAAAAACTTGCCATCTGGAATTGAACCTTGTCATAAGAGAATAAAATACAGTTTAGAAAAAGATAAATGCAGGAATGTAGCTATTGAAAAAGAAGTACACGAAACAGATATTCCTAAAATAGACGAAGACATTTTACAGGAATTTGAAGATGAAATGTCCTTTAATGAAAATAAAAACTGTAACTTTGAAGGTTTCAAAACTGCAAGTAATAAGAGTATTAAAATTTCTGACATTGCTCTTTTAAAATCAAAGAAGATTTTTGATGATATCGACTTCCAAAATATGTCTGAAAAAAATGTGAGAACTGATTATGAAGCATCTTGTAAAGAAGATAACAACTTTACAAAACACCCTAATGTTGGCTTTAAAACAGCTAGCAATAAAATTATAAGCATTTCTGATGAAGCCCTTGCTAGAACGAAAAATGTATTTCAAGATATAGATATTTCCAATATTGATAGCATAAATAATAGTACCGATAACAAAAACAATCTATCAGAAGATCGTTACACAGGTTTTGTAGGTTTTAAAACTGCTAGCAACAAAGAGATTAAAGTTTCTGAAAGTGCTGTAGCAAAATCTAAAGATATATTTCAAGATATTGAAGTCTTTGAAATAAAAAACTCAATCCAAAATAAAAATGATAGCAACACTACTGTATTGAAAGATATTTATCAACCGTCAACAAGCAAAGAATGTTTTGTTGGTTTTAAAACTGCAAATAACAATAAAATATCTATATCTGAAGCAGCGTTGGCAAGAACGAAAAATATCTTTAAAGACTTAGACGATATACCAGATACTAGACAAAAGCGTGGTACAAAATTAATTCAAGATATGAGTGGGAACTTACATCAGAACTTTCAGTCATCTGATGCCATAAAATGTAATGTCAATTTAGAAATGGAGAATGAATTGAAAATTGAAGAAAACATTTATATCAATAACAAATTTACAGGATTTCAAACAGCTAGTAATAAACCAGTTAAAATTTCCAACAATGCTATCGTTAAAAGCAAAATTGTTTACCAAGGTATATTAAATGACATTTCAGTTGAAAATCTTGATGCTGATAACAATAAAGTACAAATACCACATGCCGTGTTGGCAACAGAGAAAAACATACTACAAGATTCAAATGAAGTGACAGAAACAATATCATTTCATGGTTTCCAAACGGCAAGTAATAAAAAAGTAAACATTTCGACTGAAGCATTAGCTAAAAGTAGAAAGATTTTTGATAATTTGGAAAAAGATAATGACGAATCAGACGAATCAAGAACTTTTAACACGAAACCTTTCAAAGGCTTTCAAACGGATAGCAATAAAGAAGTAAAAATTAATGCAGATGCATTAGCCAAAAGTAGAAAACTATTTAATGATATGGAGCTATCGATAGAAAACACTATCGATAAACCAGTAATAAGCAACTTTGATTTTGAATGTGAAAGTAAAGATAAAGTCACAAGTTTTGCCGGTTTTAAAACTGCTAGCAATAAAAATGTTAAAATATCAGGTGCAGCTTTGGAGAGAAGTAAAATGATATTTCAAGATATGGATATAATTGAAGATACTGAATTTAAAGTTGTGGATAATAGTACAAATCCAGTATTTGTAGGATTTCAGACAGCTAGTAACAAAGAAGTTACAGTATCAAAAGAAGCATTAGCTAAAAGCAAAAAGTTATTTGAAGAAGCACAAAAGGATGTTAATGTTGCACTGAATATAAAACCACAATTAAATAATAAAAATTATGTTGATGAAACTTCAAATTTTGGCGGATTTCAAACAGCTGGTAATAAAAAAGTTAAAATATCCGCTGAAGCTTTAACAAAAAGCCGAAAGACATTCCAAGATCTGAACTGTAAAGAAAATGAGTTCGATCTTTTAGAAAATAGCAAACAAACAGGTTTTAAGGGTTTTAAAACTGCAAGTGACAAGAACGTCGTGATTTCTGAAGATGCATTGAGTAGAGGAAGACAAGTACTTAACGACGTGACAAAAAATGAACGTAGAAAAGATGCCAGCTATCCGACTTTTAGTTTTAAAACTGCTAACAATAATAACATCGAAATATCTGAAGAAGTTTTATTAAATTCTAAAAAAATATTCATTAAATTTGATAAAAATGAAAACAAAAATCTCAATGTAGACACAAATATAAAATTAAATACACATGATTCTAATGTCGATAAAACTGAACATGATTACAACATAGATAGACTAATAGACACACAAGTAATAAAGAATTTCGATGAATCATTGAACACGGAAGATTTTAGATCACCAGAAAACAAATCAAAAAGATCTGGAAGTCCCATTCTGTCTTGTCCTAAAGCTAAAAAGCGTAAATTCACAACGCCATACAGAAAAGACAGCATACAACCAACACAAGAACATTTAATTAAAAAAATTGAAACATATGAAAATGATTATAAGAAAAACAAATTATATACATTGAAAGATTTAGAAAAACTTGAAAATAGTATGAATATATCTGAAATTACAACAGATTTAAATCTAGACAATATAAAAATAGACGATTTTGAGTTTACGGGCAAAAGAAATGATATATCCGATACAAAATTGTGTATAGACATGTTGAAAATGCAATTTATGAAAGTAGTCAATAAAAAAATACTCCCAGATGGATGGTTCGAGAACCATTACAAATTAATACTATGGAAATTGTTGAGTTACGAAATAAAATTTCCCAAAACTATGTCAGGGTTGTGTACAGCGAAAAATGTCTTGGCTCAACTGAAGTATAGATATTTTAGAGAATTGTACAATGCTGAAAGGCCGGCTTTGAGAAAAATCTTAGAGAGGGACGATGTTGCATCTAAACCATTGATTTTGTGTGTACAAGATGTTTATAATTATGGTAAAGAAAAAAGGTTAGTAATATTTTTTTTTTTTTTTTGCCAATTTCATTTGCCCTTATTAAATGTTTAAAATATCGTAATTATACATGGTTACTGGTGTCTAACGCATAACCTTCCAAAGGCGCATAAGCTACATAGAGACTAACATCTTTTGTTCTACGACTTTTGTCTAAACGTGATAAATACAAAAAGTTTCCTTTTTAATATCGTTTCCATAAAACGTTAACTCTATGTTCGATTCCGCTACATAACGCTACTGTACTGTCTCGCGTTGCTCGGCTATTACATAGAGTTAACATGTGTAGAATCACAAGATTGTATTTTTTTTTATGAAAAAAAAAAACTACGAATACCGAAAAGTCGTAGAATAAAAGTTGCTTGTTTTGATGTACCCAAGTAGTCTTTAGGAGGTTTTGCTTTTGATACCAGTAACCCTGTGTTTACCGTCTGTCAAGAAAGAAGAAAGCCTGTGAAGAAACTAAACGAGGGCGCTTGTCTCCTGTTCGCTGGCAACACTAGATGTTTATCAGCCAATCTTGACCATCCTATTTGGTATTGCAATAGCAAAATATATATATCATCAAAAAATCTGTTTTCTTCACTTTCTTTGTATACCTGAACTAATTAATATTTATTTATTTCAGTGGTGCCAACCAAACGGAGCTACTCTTGACAGACGGTTGGTACAGCATTAGGGCGTGTTTAGACAAGATGTTGGTGAAATACGTCAACGATGGTAAAATAAGAATTGGAACAAAAATCATCACAAACGGAGCTGAGTTGATGAATTGTGAGCAAGGAGTAGCGCCGTGGGAGGTGAGGCATAAAGTTATCCTACTAAATATTATAAATGCGAAAGTTTGTGGGGATGTGGAGGATGTGTGTATGTTTGTTACTGTTTCACGCGAAATCTACTGGACGGATTGTTATGAAATTTGGTACACGGGTAGAATATAACCTGGAGGAACACGTAGGGTACTTTTTATCCCGAAATCCCCACGAAAACGAAGCTCCGGGGCGCAGCTAGTTACCTATATATTAATAACTGATGATCGCGGCTTCGCTCGCAGCAAAAAGTAGCCTCTGCCACTCTCCAGCTCTCGACTTTCGCTGGTTTTTATTTGTGCTTTTTTAAAGAGTAATAACTATACCCCATTGCTCTGTCGTGCTCCGTTGCGACGACGCAGCACGTTGTGGCTCCCGTTGTTTTCTACAGGTTATGATTAAACTCTCAAAAATCTCGTAGTAAAAGGTTTTTCGTTTGGTTAATTATACTTTTTTCTCCTTTCATCAGCACTCGATCACAATCATAATATTTTTTTGACCATTTACTCTTATCGTGTACTTACATTGTTATATTACTAATAAAAAATGATACATACTTTTTGAAAAAAAATTGCAAGAAACAATAATGGTAAGCCGATCTGGCATGATAGGGACCAACACTGTTTGAATGAGTTTCTTTCGGCATTTCTTCTCAGCGGCGGTCGTGCCGAAATGCTAGTAGTTTGTAGCTTTGGTAAATATTATTTAATTTAGAATATGACGTGAAGAAGTGAATTTGATTCACGCACGCCGAAACTTCATATTTGTGTTCGTGTTTGTGTGTTGTGTCAAATAAGTTGTGTGTCGAGTCGACGGAGGTCAAAATGGCGGAACGCGACTGAGCAATAGGTAAATGGCTTTAGGTGAAAAACGGTCTATAACAAGAATTTTGGGGCTTCGCCTACAGGACACATCTTTAGTTCGCCTAAAGATATTCGGCAACTCAACGCGTCGCGCACGCTGGGATTCCCGCCTCGGTTACCATGGCGACGGCGCCATCTTGTCTCATCTGTCTGATGTCAAACCCGATGGCGGGAAAGTGGCGAAGCTACGGGTGGTCGTTACGAGGGTATATCCAGCGCTATATGTTGAGAAGTTTGAAGATGGCAGCACTGGTATGTTTGATTTTGGTATACATCGCTGGTTTTCCATTGCGGTAAATAAAAGCACTCGTACTCACTACGCAATATTCGACAGTGTGCAGCTGGCGTTATACTAGAAGCTCCGATCGCGGTTGGCTGTGTGACCTTGGGTCATTAAAGACAAGAATCAGACTTTAATTGACCGAGCGAGCGAAGCGGTCTAACATTCTACTTGGGGCAAAAATATATATTTTTGTATGTATATATGTTTGTTAATTTGTAACGCGATAACTTTCGAACCGTTAGAGATTCATGAAAGTTCAGATTTTGATGAAATTTCAAAGGTATTATATGTAGGGTCTGTCAATGGAATTTTTAAGTTCGTGGGGGGCATCAATATCGGTTCAGTAGTTTTTGAAATAATCACAATTTTGTAAAAACTAATCAAAAATTTCTTGTGTTCGTGAGGTCTAAGTTCGTGGCGAACAACGAGTGTTTAGTAAGATGTTTGGATATTTATTTCGTCATCACATTGTAGTGTGACGAAAAAACGATTGAGCCACAGTGACCCACTGTGAAAAATAAAAATACATTTTATTTTTGACACAGTGACCCGCTCAGAACGCTTAGAACATATTCACCAAATGAAGTATGAAGCAGAAAGACAGGCGCTCGTGGAGAAAGTATACGAAGAAGTGGAGAAAGAGATTTCTGATGTGGTAAGACAAATAAATAAATCAGTACAAAAAATAAAACGTTAGAAAAATTTTTGCACATTGAATAAATTTAGATAAAAATAAAATTAGGCGATAGAGTCACAGCAACAGAGTAAGAATTTGAAAAAAAAAACTGTCAGTTTGTCTGTATGTCCGTCTGTTTGTACACGCTATAATCTTCGGAAGTACTGGACGGATTTGAAACTTTTTTTGTTATTTTAATAATTGAAAAAAAAAAAAAAAAAACAAAAATTGTTCGACCCGCATTGTACGAAGCCGCGGGCATCAGCTAGTACTAACTAATATTGTAAATACGGAAGTAAGTTTGTTACATCTACGCTCTATCTACTCAATATTTTGCATGTAGTTTGAAGTGTGGAGAAGGACATAGGGTACCTTTCATGCCGGAGAAATACTTAGCTGTTCCCGTGGGAAATATACGCGGTCGAAGTCAAGTCGGTAAAAGCTAGTTTTCAATATTTTCAGGAATCGCCAGATACGGAAGATTTTGATGTTGGCAAGCGTTCGCTAGACAGCGGTTCTCAAATAGCGAGGATGTTGAAAATTAGCAAGGAACCATCACAGTTTATGGTAAATAAATAACTAAATAAATATTTAGGACAAATCACACAGATTGTGCTAGCCCCAAAGTAAGTTCTAAACTTGTGTCATGGGATACTAACTCAACGATACTATATTTTTTAACGAATACATATATAGATAAACATCCAAGACCCGGGCCAATCAGAAAAAGATCATTTTCCATCATGACCCGACCGGGGTTCGAACCCGGGACCTCTCGGTTCAGAGGCAAGAACTTTACCACTGCGCCACCGAGGTCGTCAAGTAATAGGATAGTCTGAAATGCTAGTAGTAGCTTTGGTGAATATTATTTAACTAGCGGCCCCACCCCGACTTCGTTCGTGTAAAACCATAATTAAAAAGACAAAGACTAAAGATTATTTATTTGCAAAAACATGAGTTTACATTTTGTTACAATGTGGTGTTAAAAGAAAAACTTAATCCTACATGTTTCACCGTCCACGGGTATGCAAATTTAAATGGAGAGCTATGCTATCATCCCACTAAACAAAATCCTTAAGGTTTCGTCTGTCTCTGTGCTAAATTTGATCAATATCGGCCCAATAGTTTTTGAGTTTATTCATTACATATAAAAATATAAATCTTTTCTCTTTATATATATTAGTATAGATTTAGAATATGACGTGAAAAAGTGTCTGCGAAGGCCTAATTTCTAAAAAAAGGATTTGATTTTTGATATCACTTCACTACATAGTCTAAAAAGTCTTTTCACGCTGTCTGAATTCTTCTTTCTCTTTCTCACTATCTATTTAAAATATCCTACGTCTAATCATAATCAAAAAAAGTTTTAAAGATCTAAGCATACATGCGGGCGGGATGCGACTTTGTTTTATACTATGTAATGATAAAGTTTGTTATATATTATATGTTATATTGTTCCTTTACTTGTGGAGTAAATAAAGATTTTATTATTTTTATGTTTCTCCATTTAAATTCACGGCACTAAGTCCGGTCCTTTGAGAGGCTTGCGTGGGGATGGATTCATCACGTAGAGGCTCTTTGGAGAGTTTTGATGTTGTGTGTGGATCTCCTGCCAAACCCCGCGGATATACCAGTGAAATATATTATTTTTATTATATAATAGATAAATCTTTAATAATGATTAAAGATTTATCTATCTATTTTGTAGGCGAACCTGACAGACTCACAAAAGCGCCTCCTCGAAGCCTATACATCATCAAAGAGGGACAGGATATTGCAGGATATACAAGACAAGATTCGTAGTAGAGTGTCAACGGTCGGCAGGAGTGTGGTGCCGCTGGTGAAGGTCAGGGTCGCTGGGCTCCGCAGCGGGGGGGCTCATAAAGGTATGACTGGAGGTGGCTGTGACGCCGCGATACCCAGTATTTTTATATATAAGTATTAGCAAGTAAAATTGAATCATGAAGATTCACAGACATAGAGCACATACAGTTTTATTATATGTGTTGTCTTACAATGTTTTTTTTTCTAATAATATATAAAAGTACATAATGTACATAGTCAAAAGGTATATCAAAACAGGTTATGATTGTGATCAGAGTGCTGATTATATTATATATATATATAATATAATCATCACTCGGATTCGATTCGATCGAATTTTGTGTTGACTAGCATGCAGGTGTTTTAGATGCTATGTCTGTTAATCTGTATGTGTCTATATATAAATGAATAAATGTGTTTGGTTCGCTGCGTCTCACTGCGAATCGACTCGATGGATTGTGAGATGTTGATAACGAAAGTCGCAAGTACGGACACAGATGGCGCTAGTGGATCGTGAAGTCTACTCACAGAATTGATAACAAAAAGAATTTTAGTTGGTTGTTCTTCTTTATATTTCTTTTAGTATAAGTGTGTGTCTGTCTAAGTTTATTTAATATGTGGATTTTATTATTGTTTGAATAATCTATAAGTGACACCTAAAAGTGCTGACGCTAGTGAGTTGCTATTTTTGTTATTGCATTTATCTGTTTAGCCGATAATCTTCCATTCAAATAAAATAAAATTACCTATATTTTATTTTCAGCTCTGCTGTCGATATGGAAGCCCAACGATGCTGTATCTGAACTAATCACAGAGGGCGCTTCAATCGAGATTCTAAATGTCGTTCCCACAGCTATAAGGTGAGATATAATTGTATTTGACGAGCTCGGTGGCGCAGTGGTAAAGTGCTTGCCTCTGAACCGCGAGGTCCCGGGTTCGAGCCCCGGTCGGGTCATGATGGAAAATGATCTTTTTCTGATTGGCCCGGGTCTTGGATGTTTATCTATATATGTATTTGTTATAAAATATAGTATCGTTGAGTTAGTATCCCATAACACAAGTCTCGAACTTACTTTGGGGCTAGCTCAATCTGTGTGATTTGTCCTAATATATATTTATATATTTATTTATGTATGTGATACTGGCATATATTTCGTTTGGTTAATTGCATTTTACGTCTCTACGGTATACTTTTTGACTATGTACTTTGATAATTATTAGAAAAAAAAATTGCAAGAAACAATAATGGTAAGCCGATCTGGCATGATAGGGACCAACACTGTTTGAATGAGTTTCTTTCGGCATTTCTTCTCATCAGTGGTCGTTCCGAAATGCCAGTAGTTTGTAGTTTGAGAAATTACTATTTAATATAAAAATTTAAGTGAAAAAGCGCATGTGAAGGTCTAATTTCTGAATAAATGATTCTAATTTGAATTTGAATTCAAAAGTTCTTTATTAAAAATTACAAACTTCCCATTATGGTTTATTTAATGATGTTGCAAAACATATATTCAATATTCTTTATTTAATAATATACTTTAATCACTTACATATTACTAACACAATGGATTCATATTGTCCGAAAATAAATATTTTAATTTAATTAATTTATTTATATTGACGTCAAAAAATGTTTAAAACTAAGTCTACCGCCGGCTTCCAAAGCGCAGGTGAAGAAGAAGAAGCGGCGCAACAAACGACACCGCAGCCTTTTCTCCAAGGACGTCAATTAACAAATGTAGGTCTTGTATATATATATGTATATATATATTTATCGGCACTCGATGTCAGTCATGCTTTTTTGTATTTTATTTTGATATACCACTTTGTTATACTGATAGAAAAAGCAATATGTAAGAAAGTAAATGTTAATCCTGGCATGATAGGGACCAACACTGTTCATGAGTTCTTTCGGTATTCCTTCTCGGCAGGCTTGGTCGTTCCGAAATGCCAGTAGTTTGTAGCTTTTAGAAAAATACAATGCAATTTAAAATATTAACTTGACTTTTAAGCTTTGACTTTGATTTGAAATCGGTTAACGCGTGGAAGTTTCGAAATTTCAATACTCTTAAATAATAATATTAAAATGAAACAAAAAAAAATCTACGTAATTTTATGTTCTGTATTTTTTGCTTATGCAGTTATTTATATTTTCAGATATTCAGAACTCCAATTATCAGCAGGCAGACAAACATTATTCAAACAAGTAAACATTAAAACACAAGAATACATACAACCATACATAAAATCGTTATGTCGAACTTGCTATCTCATTAAAGACATTGTCAAAAATCCAAATATGACAACCGATTACAACGAAATCGATACCATCGGTATGGTCATCCAAATCGAACCATCGCATAGCGATTTCAAATCGATTGACCAATTTCAAAACGTCTACCTGACAGACGAAGAGAAGAATATTGTTTGCGTAAATTTCTGGGGCGGAATTAAAAAGTTCGGCTTCGAGAATGTCTTAGATACGGGGCAAATAGTAGCTTGTGTTAATTTACAGAAAAGAGCTGGCAACACTAGGAAAAATATTCCCCAATACCGCGCGACGGAGTTCACGTATTTCACTAAAACACCTAAAAGTGTTGACGCTAGGAAATTAATTGATGAATTGTCCAAGAAAGTATTGAAAAATGAAGATTTTATTGACAACTGTTTGGTTGTGAAAAATAATTTGTTGAAAAATGTTTCCAATGAAAAGATTTCTCCATATAGGTTTCATAATCATGATTTAACGAAAAATAAAGTTTATATCGAATCTCCTTTGGCTAGAATTAAAAATGACGAGTTCAGTTTGTCCGGTCTAGATTTTGAGTCTACTTTTAAACAAACAGAGCCGCAAGAATTGTCCCCAAAGTCGTTATTAAGGAAAAAAAGAATTAACGAACGAATATCAAAATTGGAAATGTACGGCGAACCACCGCCTCTGAGCCCAATAAACATAATAAACAAATCTAAAAACGCTACGAAATCTTTCAAAAGCCCCCTTTTGAATTCCTGTGTTGCCACAACTCCAGTTGCCAGTGAAAAAATGTTACCCGAAAATATGGGACATGAATTAAGTTGTAGTCCAGTGTTCTCAGTGCATAGGTCTTTGAAAAAAGCTGTTAATCCAGTTAAATTAAATTTTAATAATGTTGCCATAGATGAAAATGATAGTGTTGATCATTTCGCGGAAGATTTTGATCCTAGTCCGCCTTTAAGTTTAGATTAAAATGTATACACAAAAAAGACAAAAGTATAACTTTTTTTTAATGGATATTGTTTTATGTTTCAAAGAGCCTGTAGAGAAAGTGAAGAAATTTTTTTTCTTCTGTTGGTTGGCAACTCTAAGACCAATCAATCTTAACCATTCTATTTGTCAAAAATACGATTTCTCCACTTTCTTGACAGATTGCAAGTGTCGTCAGTTATTGTTGGTACCTAAAATCTTTAACTTAAAATAAAACTTGTATTTTGACTATTCGAAATAAGTGTTTTTTATTGTTACCTAAGTGTCAAAAATAAAACTTGTATTTTGACTATTCGAAATAAGTGTTTTTTATTGTTACCTAAGTGTCAAAAATAAAACTTGTATTTTGACTATTCGAAATAAGTGTTTTTGATTGTTACCTAAGTGTCAATTATTATTGTTATTAAGATTTTATAATGTTTCTTTGTAAATATGTAAAATATAAAAGTTAAATCATTTTTTTTGTGTTTTTGTTTAGTTTTGTCCTTATCCCACTTTACAGTATTTGACATTGAAAGCACGAGACAAAACATATTGTGTTATATAAATAAAATAAAAAATATGTTTTATATTTTTATGAATAAAAGGATAGATTTTTAATAACATGCATGTCCTACTGCTGCGCATTCCCACTCTTATTCCTTTACCCATGAATGAAAGACAAAACTGGGATGGATAATATTACGGCCTGATTCACACGCAATCGAAGTTCAACTTCATCGGTTTTGTCCATTTACTCCTAAAGCACTGTTTCTGCATTTACAAAAAATCGTTGCAAAATTTCGAGCGTATACGCACCGATCGATTGAACATTTTCGTTTGTAAGTTTCAATGTTTTGTGTCTGTGGTAAATTTGCTTTGAAAAAATGAGAAAACAAAAATTCAGAAAATAGAAAATTTATGAAGTCACAGATATAAAAACATTACATTGATGGAGTGAACTTTGATTGCGTGAGAATCTGGCCCCAGGGCACTGATGATAATAAAAACTGAGGAAGCATTGGCAAGAAACCAAAGAAAACAATATGTTCAGCAACCTGATAAAAAAATTTTACGCACATTACTTTTGCAGCGTTAAACACGTGCTCCTAGTCGTAAAATACGTGAATTAAAAGGCGGAATCATGCTAGTATGTTTATAAACGTTGTGTTATATACATTTACAAAACACTTTACATTCGGGCATTTCTTATCACGACCACGCCTATATCAAACTCATGTTTATCACTAGTCTACAAGTATTATTATATAATTAGGTATCATTATCATTTGTTATCGAACTTCTATCAGTCAGTGTCACGGTCGTATAGGTTTGTGGTTCCCGCTCTAGGTTATGCTGACCATGCTGAGACTACTGCGATTGGGGAATAAGAAGTCCTCTCCGAAGGCTATCTCAGAGGGTTGATGCTAATGCTAGGAAACCTGTTGTAAAATCAGAACCGAATTTTCAAACTAAAGTTTTATGTTTTACGCGGACTCTTGGAGCGTCACACACAGCCGAGAATAAATAAATAAATAAAAAAGTTCTTTATTTCTCACTGATTACATCAAAATAAATATAAAACTGGAAATTATCATAGATTTAAATACAAAATGCTCTATACATTTCGTTCGTACGTGTTAGCTGAGATAGAATTAGGTAATCCTAGAGCATGTATATTTATATAATAAGTAGATGATAAAAAAGTAAATGGAAAGTAAATAATAAAACTAGGTACCTACATAATAAAAATCTATGGTGTTTCTGAGATATGCATCAATGAAAAAGGAATATGCAATGAATGAAAAAGGCATCACTTGGTGGATGACGGCCCCAGTGGCAGATTCCTGTTCATGTTCGCACTATATACGAACATTTTTAATGATATTATCTTCAGAAATCATTTTTCGATAATTTGTTAGATAATTGTATCAAATACAGTAATTAGTATAGCAACCCTAAACAGCTGTCAAGCTGTCACTTCAAGGTGACCTTCATCGTAAACTAGTTTGACGTTTTCTAACCTACAAAATTATTTTAATTTAAATATTCTACCCGCGCAGACATGTATTCGTCGACTATTTGACCAGAAATATTCACGGGACATTATTAACGTGAATTAAAAGTCAGTAAAACACGTGTTTTGTGATATTTTAAGTGATCAAGTTGCGAACGCTAGTCCTTAGTTGCGGTGTTTTTCTTTCTCGTATTTATTGGTAAGTTCGATGTTATTACGTATTTTCATTGAAGCGGCTTGTGTTAAAAATAGCCGGCTATACGTATTATCGTGTAAAATTATAGTAAACACTTTTTGTTGTCGTTGGCGACACAGTTCCTTGAGATATTACGAGGTTCGTAAACTTTTTTTATAACTACGAAAGAGAACGTTTTCTATATATTTTTTTGACTCAGTTTCTTTGTTCTACCGGATCTATCATAACTATTAAAACTTTCATAATTCATTCTCAGTCTTCATTAAAAGTGGTGTGTACTAGATTTTTTAAAATCTGTTTATTTCTCTCCAGTTTACGGTCAGTTTAACATACTATCTGCATTCCATATTTTTATACTAGCTTCGGCTATATTAAGTAAGACCATGGCAAGCATGGCAACAGCAAACTAAACACTTCTTCTCTTTGTAAATTTATTAATTAATTTAAATTTAAACTTTACTGCACAACTCAAAGTTAACAATAGGTGGACTTAGTGCCATAAAGCATTATCTACCAGTCAAACTTTAGGACCAAACAAAAAATAGAAATAGAAATAATTTATTTGGAGCTTAAAATTACAACAATATGTATCACCATGTTTCATAAAATTGTATGCAACCAAAAAGGTCTTGTCTTCAGCTTGTTTTCCAAATATTCATATTATATATATATTAAAAGCAATATTTATTCAAATAAAAAATGAACTCTCAGGAACAGATTTTTCTTTGTATTAAGGTTTGGATTGTCATAGTTGGAAAAAGATCCAATATGCATAAAATTATGTAGTGTTTTTATTGTAAAGTTCTTTTTATTATCATTTAGCGCCACCACCAGGGGAAAACAGCCTTTTTGGGATAAAAACTATGTCCTTTCCTATACTTTTTATTATATATGCGAAATTTCAAGGAAATTGGAACTTACTTTCGCATTTATAATATTAGTTGGGATTGGGATAGTTGCAATAAGATTAAACATATTATAACATGATAATAATCAGAATATCTTTTCCATGTCTTAAGTTTTAAGGAATTTTGTTTGTTTGCATGATACATGTGATATAATGTTGTTATCAGTAGTTATCATTTAATATCTGCTTAAGCCATGTGGTTGTAATTGTAATACTTTTACTATGGTAGTAATAACTAATATGAATTGGTAAAAAATATAATATAATATAATATATATTTTTTTCAGACAGAAAAAAATCAATATACCTAGAACATAATGATTTACTGATGACTAGCGTTAGATCGCGGCTTCGCCCGCGTAAATTTTCCACGGGAACAGTTATTTTTTTCACCAGGATGAATTGTACCTTATGTACAGAAGTACATTTTAAATACGTATATTTAAAATTACGTGTATGCAAAATTTCATGAAAATTGGTAGAATAGATTGAGCGTGAAAGCAACCTTGAAATAGCGAAAAAAAAAACAGCTGATCCATACATTTTCCACAACTTAGGTATTTAGTTTTGTATAGAACAGCTGTATTTTACGCGATTTCGGAGTTACTCCCATACTAAAAGTTGTTCAGAATCATGGACGGAGCATGTAGACAATATTTTGCCAATGTCTAAAAAGTCGCACCCTGTATAGCCAAGGAAGTCGTTCTGTGTGTTTCATTCGACTAAATGACCTCGACCCCCAGCATGAGGAATACTAGGTACTAAGGAAAGAAATATATCTCAACGTTTTTTTTAATTCGTCTCGACACAAGATCATTCAGTGAGTTATCACCGCTGATAACAAATACACCGATTATATAAACACGTCTGATAAAATAAAGACCACGCACAGCTGATAAGAGATCGATATTGTAACGATTACGACAGCTCACGTCTTTAACTCTTACGGGCAGACAGAACCTTTGTCTGAAGGATAATATTCGTGAATAAATAAAGTAAAGAAATATGGTCTGATTACTAAGTATGCTGAATATCATGCGAAGTGGAGACAAAAAAATAGGAAAGCGTCCAAGGCCAACGGCTGAGGAAGGAACCGGGAAAACGCTCATATGAGAGAGAGAGAGAGAGAGAGGGAAAAAATCTAAGCACACATTCCCGCTGTCCCCTTTCTTCTCGTGTATTTCAAATACACATTTCTCTTTCTTGTATGAGCGAAACAATATACCTATACGACGAAGTCAAAAGAGTTTCAATGTTTATGGCTGTGATTCTATTAATTAGGTAGGTAGGTAGGTACTTCACAGACCATTGGCACAAGAAATCAATAACTATTTTATGACAACGACTGTGAGAAATTTGGAGGACATCCAAAACTCGCGTATCCGCTAACGACAAAGACTAATTATTCAGTAAACATACAATACTAGCTTCGTCTCGGGGCTTCGCTCCCGTGGGAATTTCGGGATAAAAAGTATCCTATGTGTTATTCCAGGTTATATTCTACCCGTGTACCAAATTTCATAACAATCCGTCCAGTAGATTTTGCGTGAAAGAGTAACAAATATATATCTATATACGTGCATCCTCACAAATTTTCGTATAAATAATATTAGTAAGTTTTTCCCGTTATGACCGTTCAGACTAGACTTTACTAGCATTATGTTTTTTTTTTCTTTGCACAAATGTGTGAAGTCGATCCTCATTTGAGAATATAATCGGCGTGTGGTCCCGCCCTAGCAGTAGGACCACTCCATATCTTACAGTGGATATCGTACGAGACTAAGGACACACAGCCCTGGCAACTTGCAGGCAATAATAGCACTCTCAAAGAGGGTTGACATCAGGCAGGCGGTTGTAAAATCACAAATTCGGCTGTTGGCGTGATTAATTCTTTTAGATTTACGTTAACACCTAATCATTTACCGTGTGTTTCCACAACGGCTTGTTTCATTCAATAATAACCCTTGTATCTCTCGCAACAGATCACAATGTCGCGCGACAGACAGACCCGTCGATTCTACCGCGCCGATTCGACCCACGACCTGCAGTCCTTCCTGGACAGGGGACAGGCGGCCAGCGATGAGAACCGGTGGACCTTCGAAACTGCATGGGAGGCTGCTAACAAAGGTGATTTTAAACACCCGACGCAAAAAGGGGGGTGTTATTGTTTGACGACCTCGGTGGCGCAGTGGTAAAGTTCTAGCCACTGAACCGAGAGGTCCTGGGTTCGATCCCCGGTCGGGTCATGATGGAAAATGATCTTTTTCTGATTGATCCGGGTCTTGGATGTTTATCTATATATGTATTTGTTATAAAATATAGTATCGTTGAGTTGGTATCCCATAACACAAGTCTCGAACTTACTTTGGGGCTAGCTCAATCTGTGTGATTTGTCCTAATATATTTATTTATTTATTTATAAGTTTAACGTGTCTGTCTGTGTATCTGTCTGTGGCGTCGTAGCTCCCAAACGGATGAACCGATTTTCGTTTAGTTATAGTTTTTTGTGTCATAGATAATTTGATCCCGAGTGTTCTTAGCCATGTTTCATGAAAATCGATTCAGCCGTTCAAAAGTTGTAGCGAAATGAATATTGAAAGTAGGGAGTTTTTTAATTTGTCTAACAAATAATATAAACTTGTATGTTATTAATCAAAACATAACATTTATTCAGAAAATAGCTGCGCCCCGGGGCTTCACTCCCGTGGGAATTCCGGGATAAAAAGTGTGTATGTGTTATTCCAGGTTATTTTCTACCCGTGTACCAAATTTCGTAACAATCGGCCCGGTAGATAATGCGTGAAGAGGCAACTAACAAACTTACTACGCATTTATAATATTAGTTGGGATTAGACCTTCACTGGCACTTTTCCCGACATATTCTAAACGTTTTGCCAGCGGCTTCGCCTGCGTGATTTTCCCACGGGAGCAGTTGTTTTTCCGAGACGAAAGGCAACCTATGTCCTTCTCCGTACTTCAAACTACATGTATGCAAAATTTAAAGAAGATTGGTCGAGCAGATAGAGCGTGAAGAGTTAACAAACAAACTTACTTTCGCATTTATAATACTAGCTGCGCCCCGGGGCTTTGCTCCCGTGGGAATTTCAGGATAAAAAGTATCCTATGTGTTATTCCAGATTATATACTACCCGTGTACCAAATTTCATAACAATCGGTCCAGTACATTTTGCGTGAAAGTGTAACAAACATACACAAACACATACACACATACATCCTCACAAACTTTCGCATTTATAATATTTGTAGTATTAGTTGGGATAGTTCGGACTAGCTCAAATTCAAATTCAAATCATTTATTCAGAAATTAGACCTTCACAGGCACTTTTTCTCGTCAATTTTTACATTTATAGTTATTTCTCACAAGCTACAAACTACTGGCGTTTCGGAACGACCACTGATGAGAAGAAATGCCGAAAGAAACTCATTTGAACAGTGTTGGTCCCTATCATGCCAGATCGGTTTACCATTATTGTTTCTTGCAATGTTTTTTTTTTCTAATAATATATAAAAGTACATAATGTCCGTGCAATAGTTTATCGCGAACAGCCAGACAGACAGATAATAAGTAATTAATATATATCTATTTATTTTAAAATAATAAGTAATGATTTAAGGAATATTATATATACATAGCTTACACATATATACTACATAGCTTACACATATATATATATATATATAATATATACTACATTTATTTATTTATTTATTCATAACTACATAGCTTACAAGTGTAAGCTATTTAGTTAAATAGGCATATAGTTTTACGCCTTTGCAAAATTCTTTTGCGACAATCTCAACTTCATTACATAACCAGTCTTAAAACATTAACCTGTTTAAAACAAAGGAGGGTACCGGTGAAACCAGCCCTGCGCGCATTACCGTAAACTGCGCAAAGACAATGCAATATTTAGTTGCAGCGAGTTTTGAATGCTCTCTGTGTTCTGAAGTTGTTTAAAATAAATCTATGTATAAATAAATAAATAACAAATCACACAGATAGAGCTAGCCCCAAAGTAAGTTCGAGACTTGTGTTATGGGATACTAACTCAACGATACTATATTTTATAATAAATACATATATAGATAAACATCCAAGACCCGGGCCAATCAGAAAAAGATCATTTACCATCATGACCCGACCGGGGATCGAACCCGGGACCTCTCGGTTCAGTGGCAAGAATCTTACCACTGCGCCACCGAGGTCGTCAATATATAAATGTATAAATATTCCTTACATCATTACTTATTATTTTAAAATAAATAGATATATATTAATTACTTATTATCTGTCTGTCTGGATATTCCCAATAAACTATTTATGTACTTTTATATATTATTAGAAAAAAAAAAACATTGTAAGAAACAATAATGGTAAGCCGATCTGGCATGATAGGGACCGAAACCGTTCAAATGAGTTTCTTTCGGCATTTCTTCTCAGCAGTGGTCGTTCCGAAATGCCAGTAGTTTGTAGCTTGTGAGAAATAACTATAAATGTAAAAATTGTCGAGAAAAAGTGCCTGTGAAGGTCTAATTTCTGAATAAGTGATTTGAATTTGAATTTTGTATTTTCATGCGATTCTCACCATATTGCGATAGCGTGATTCCTGTGGAAGGTTTAGTTGTATAGTTATTGTGTAATTTATAAAGCTTTTACCCGAGCGAAGCTGGTACGGGCAGCTAGTATTATTCCAAAGAAGTTGCCTGTTGTTTCTGAAAGAGAAAGAGAAAAAGAGAAAGAAAGAACAACTGTTTATTTGGTAAAAATAAGTCTGTCTTTATAAACGCGATAGTTTTTTAAAATACACTAATAGATAGTGTTATTCTTGTGGAAGATTTAGGTATATATTAGTATACTAGATGTTGCCCGGGTCGTCGCTCCTGTGGAAATTTTGAGATAAAATATAGCCTATAACAATCTTGGATAATGTACCTTTGTAATGGTGAAAGAATTTTTGAAATAGGTTCGGTAGTTTCGGATATTATCCGTCTCAAACATTCAAACTCACAAACTCACAAACAAACGCTTATCTCTTTATAATTAACTAGATGTTACCCGGGGCTTCGCTCCCGTATGAATTTTAAGATAAAATATAACCTATAGCAATCTTGGATAATGTAACCTTTTAATGGTGAAAGAATTTTTGAAATCGATTCGGTAGTTTCCCGCCTCAAACATACAAACCCACAAACGCTTACCTCTTTATAATAATAGTATAGATGTATGTATGTATGTCGTATATTCGTTTTCAGTTGGCGGGATCTACACTGTGATCAGATCGAAGGCCTACGTGTCCACCGAGGAAATGGGAGAGAATTACTGTTTGCTCGGTAAGTCCA
The DNA here is from genome assembly GCF_027563975.2 of Plodia interpunctella. Classification (NCBI taxonomy): domain Eukaryota; kingdom Metazoa; phylum Arthropoda; class Insecta; order Lepidoptera; family Pyralidae; genus Plodia; species Plodia interpunctella. Next base: position 1,178,455 of record NC_071321.1, read on the forward strand.
TAGCTTTATACCTGTGTGAGAAATTGTCACCCTTTTTTCGCATAACTTATTTCGTCCTATTGTTCTTTGGCATAATATGTCTTAAGGCATAATTGATTTTTTGGCATACGGGTAAATGTGGCATTATTAACTTTTAGGTTAGGTTATGTTAGTTAATTAGTTATGCTTCAAATAGTTGCGTAAAAAGGTTATGCTTACAAATTATTATGCCGTAATACAGCACGCTATGTAACATTATGGCTTAAATTATTGTGTTTATTGATAGTAACCCCTAGATAAATATCGGTTTATACAGGATTTTCATATATTTTTATTCTTTAGTTTAAAGAGAATTTACTTGATTGTAGGATTTTGCGATGTTTAGGTCGCAAAGTGGATCGCGTCAAGAGATGTTGGCGAGCCCCCATTAACTTTATTGTTCAAGACAAAATATATTTATGTACGCCTCGATCAAAATTCTTCGATTTCGATAAAACAAAGTCCGCAGCCGCGTCTGCCTGTCAGTTACACTTAATAACGGATTTTCATGTTGTTTTCACCAATAGACCGATTCCTGAGGAAGGTTATTATTTATAATTTATTATGTTTTTACCGGATCGAAGCCGGGACTGGCCGATAGCGATATATAATCTACAAATTGCAATTCAATTTCATTTTATTTTACAAAAAAGAGCAATCCATGCTATATATGGTTTGAGGAGAAGGGATTCCTTTAGAGATTTTTTTAAAGATAGAGATATTTTAACTTTTCCCTCTCAATACATATTTGTCAACATTATGCATGTCCGGAAAAATTTAAACTTATTAAAAAAAGTTGGTGATTACACTGATAGAGCCTTACGTAATAAAGATAAATTGTCTGTCCCCGGGCAAAGATAGAACGTATTTTGTTTGGGATCTGTATCCGTTTTTATAATAAATTGCCTAAATGGATTCTTGATTTGCCGGACAAAAAATTTAGAAATTTTATAAAAGAAGTACTTTGTAAAAAGTGTAATATGCCTTTTTGGCTGTCTGATGATTATGTGAACGACAATAATGTTTGGCCCAAGCATGGTGCAGTATCCTCATAACACATGTAATTGATTTATGACATTATATTATATATATATTATATATATATAAGTAATTTTTTGACGTCAATAAGTGATGTATATCATCCTAAATTGAATTTTGAATTTGAACAAATTGCAATGTATCATACAACAGGGCCATACAAAGAACAGTGCGCGCGCACGGAAGTGGAGGAGGCTGATTTCCCGCCAAATTCGCCTTTGACGACAGCCGTCAATGCCTTGAGGGGTCAGGGATACAAGGTATGGTAGAACGCGTAGAAGAGAAAGGTATATTAGGGTGAATTTCACGAGCATTTTGAACGCCGCCGCGGGTTATCATTAGTGTTTATTAAATTGTACACAATAATCAATTTAATTATCCTATATTTTATAAATAAGTAAAGCACTGGTACAATTTGAATTTTATACATTTTTAATGAAATAAAAAAGATTCTTTATTAAAAAAAATATTATTTATTTTTATTTATTTTCAAACATCTTACATCTAACATTACAGGTTATAACCTAATACTTTAAAATTAATTTAGCGCATATGAAACGCTACACGCCGCTTTCAAACAGTCGTGAAATTCACCCTAGCAGGATACTTACATAATTGCTTTTCCTCCAGGTCGTCACAGGGACTTGGTTAGTGGATGGCAACCCTCAAATCATTCTGTTCGACATCGGCTCAGCTGCGTGGCAACTGGACGGCTTCAAGCAAGAGCTGTGGGACACCACATCAGTGGGCATCCCGCATTTAGACGTGGAGGCCAACGATGCTGTAATTTTGGGCTTTATGGTCGCTCAGTTTATCTCCGAGGTGAGTTTGAGAACGTGTAGAATATTACGCAAAGCTCAGCTCAGCAGATGGCGCTACTGGTACAACTAAGGTACACAAACATTGCCAATGGAGGCAAAAAGCGTCAATTTTCAATATTGTTGCAGATTTACGACCAAAAATACCTTCTACGCAATCGTGGTGCGAGTTTAAAGGGAAAGGGAAGGATTTAGTGGATTATCCTGAAAATAATAACATTTTAGGATATGTTCTGCATTATTTCTTTCCTTTTCGACCGTTTACTGGCTCGAATATTTTACAGCGTGAGGCGTATCCCATAGTTTTCGAATTTTTTTTATCTCATGGAACACGATTTTCCCAATATTTCGGCACCGAATATGCTACATTGTTGTATATTTTCACAAACGAATGCTTACACAATGAAAGGATTAATAAAGTACTCTAAAATAAGCGTTTTAATCGACATAGCAAAAGGCGGCAAAGCTTTTGTGTACCTAACATTCAGTGCTGTACCTAACATTCAGTGCTGTACCTAACATTCAGTGCTGTACCTAACATTCAGTGCTGTACTCCGGCGGGATAAATGTGCAGTAATACTCCCTATTGTCGAAAGCGTTCGAATTGGTTGGCATTATATATTTTGTTTATATTTTTCATTCACATGTGACAAAAATTAAGATTATTTTCTGTTTCAAATCGTGTAATATTATACCAATGGTATTATATTAATATGTTAGTAGTTATTTGTAGCTTTATAGGAGATTGTTGTTAAGGGTGTCCGCAGGGTAGTAATCTGGGTCCCACGTTCTTCCTCTCAAAGTTTCAACCAACGTTAAGCGACATTAGGCTTTACGTTATTAGTGGTAAGACTCAAGTTAGCTTGATATCAGCTCAGGAGTGGGGCAATTGAAAGGCTTTGAGCATCAGCGTAAAAAACCTTTAAATTTTGGAGATTCGGTTGTGAATTTACAACCGGCCGCCTGCCTGACGTCAACCCTCCTTGGGAATGCTATTGTTGCCAATCAGCTGCCTAGGTTGTGTGTCCCTTAGTCGCCTCGTACGATATAAGACCTACATTTGTTAATTAAGATCCTTGGAGAAAAGGCCGCGGTGAAGTTTGTTGCGCCGCTTCTTCTTCCTGCGCTTTGGAACCCGGCAGTAGACTTAGTTTAAGTAATGTTTTTGACGTCAATAAGTGATGTATGATATACATTGAATAAAGAATTTTGAATTTGAATTTACGACATCCACGGGAGGATATAGAGTGGTCCTATTCTAAGGCGGTGGTGGTGTAAAGTTAAGACGCCCGCCTGTGGACCGAAAGGTCCCAAGTTCGAATTCTACTCGTGCCACATGAGTTTGTATACAAATCTGACTCATATATAGTAATTTTCATCGACCACCACTTGCTTCCGGTGATGGAAAAGATCGTGAGAAAACCTGCACACTGGTTGATTATCATTAACTTGTGTGTGAAATGGAGAAGGCAATGGCAACTCCTTCACTCCACTCCATTAATAATGCCAAGAAAATTGTTTGCTTGTCTTTCATTCCACGTAATAACCACGACCCTTAGCCATGAGGAATACGACTGTGAAGTAGAAGATAGGGTGGGAGTCTAGGGCGGAACCACACGCCACAGGATGTATATATTAATGGTATATATATATATATATTGCAGTTCCGCAAAGCAGCGGAAAGCTACAGTGATACGCCACCGCGAGTGGTCGCGCATTTCCACGAATGGCAGGCGGGCGTCGGCCTCATAATGCTCAGGTAATGATCTCTTTTCTCATCACGTTTCTTCCTCAGCCATAGAGCGTCGGAGTCCAGGGTCAGCCATCACATTTTTTCCCCTACATTTCGGCATCTTTACTAGTCAATATACAACAGTGTAAATATAATTAAATAAATAATATTAGGACAAATCACACAGATTGAGCTCGCCCCCAAAGTAAGTTCGAGACTTGTGTTATGGGACACTAACTCAACGATACTATATTTTATAACGGATACATATATAGATAAACATCCAAGACCCGGGCCAATCAGAAAAAGATCATTTTCCATCATGACCCAACTGGGGATCGAACCCGGGACCTCTCGGTTCACTTTACCACTGCGCACTTACAAATATGATACTAAGTACGAATGCATTTATAGATTGCGATAGAAAAAAATGAATAATTGGGCATTGGTGTGTACTAAGAAAATGTGATACATATATACATATATATCTATATATCTAATACATATTTAATAAAACTGTAACTGGATATGAAAAATAATTGTCAGTCTTCATGGGACTAACAGAAGCCAAAACAATTATTTTCTGAATTTTTATCTGTCCATGTTTGTTCGCGCATCACGCAAAAACAACTAGATGGAATTTGATGCGATTTTCACCGTTGTGCAGCGGAAGTTCAAACAAAAAATTTGGGTATAGGTTTCATCGCGACACATTGCTTAGAAAACGAGATAATAAGTTATGAGCGGACGCTCGAATTTCACGCGGACGTAGCCGCCGGCGAAAGCTCTGATAACGTTAAATATTATACTTGAAATTTAATAGAATATTTGTTTGTTTTCAGAGTCCGCCACGTAGATGTCGCCACTGTATTCACAACTCACGCCACCCTGCTTGGCAGATATTTGTGTGCTGGCAACACAGATTTCTACAACAATCTCGATAAGGTTCGTGCATAAACATAGATAACTATACACTACGTCATTGTTAACGTTTGACTGATACAAGAAAGAGAAGCGCGTTTTGGAACTTGATGCCACGAGATGGAATGGGATGGAGCGCTAATATATATTTTGTCCTTCATGTCAATATTTTGTAATGCCTATCATCTTCTTCATAGTCGTATTCTCACGGCTGAGGGTCGTTGTCATTACGTGGAATGAAATACACACAACAACTTTCTTGGCATTATTAATGGAGTGGTTTGCCATTGCCTTCTCCATTTCACACACAAGTTAATAATCAACCAGTGTGCAGGTTTAGATTACTATAGTATTAAATCAAACTTCAACTGAAATAATAGCAAATATATTAACACACACATATTTATTTCACCGTTATATATTATAGTTACACTAAATTATTTCTAATCACAAAACTCACTCTTAATTAATATTAGTAGCACAATCTATCCTTGCTTATCTTTTTATTTGACCAATATATATTTTAATATAATTATTTCTCCACGTCTTGAATCACTTGACACACTTATAAAGTTAAGAGTTTACTTACGTTATTATTATTTATAGATACCAATATTTTTCTTATTCGACCGTTCCGTCCGACTGCTCAAGTGAGAATGCCCCCAGTCTCGATGTAGCCACTTTTATATTTTGTTCCCCTTCCACTCGTTTCAAATGTTGACGTCATTGAGGGCGACAACAATAGTAGTTTTCATCGACCACCACTCGCTTCCGGTGAAGGGAAACATCGTGAGGAAACCTGCACACTGGTGTACAGTTTAACTTCTCTAGTGTGTATGCGACTACTTGCCACTGGACGCTGTAGGCAGTCGTAAAAGTCATGTCACATGCCTATAGGCGACTTGAATAAAATCGTTCACCAGTGTTAGTAATTAACACACTCGAACATAAAAACAGTGGTATTGTTGTATCAGTCTGTGTGTATTTAAATTTATATGATTTTATGTTTTCTTTAAGTTCTCAGTCGACGAAGAAGCGGGAAAGAGACAGATATACCATCGCTATTGCATGGAGAGGGCGGCAGCACATATGACCCACATATTTACTACTGTGTCTGATATTACAGGTATATTAGCGCAACGGTTTGTAAGTTTCTGTATTACTAGCTGCGCCCCTTGGCTTTGCTCCCGTGGGAATATCGGGATAAACAGTATTCATTGTATTCTACCCGTGTACCGTATTTCATAACAATCCGTCCAGTAGATTTTGCGTGAAAGAGTAAACAAACGTACACAAACACATCCTCACAAACTTTTGCATTTATAATATTAGTGGGATTCGGACATTTTTGTGGCCATTTTTGTTTATCGCTAAGATGTCAATCTTCAGTCCTGCCCTCTGACGGGATAATATTGCACTAATATTCCCTATTGATCAGAATTGATTTTTACGAGATTTAATTCGCAATGTATTAGTACATACAATAAATATATTGATTGATCGATCCAACGATTGATTGGTTGGTTGGTTGATTGATTGATTCGTTGATTGAATACAGGATACGAGGCTGAACACCTTCTGAAACGCAAGCCGGACATAATAACACCAAACGGCCTCAACGTGAAGAAATTCTCAGCTTTACACGAGTTCCAGAACTTACACGCATTGGCCAAGGAGAAAATTAACGAGTTTGCCAGGGGACACTTCTATGGGTAAGTCAGATTTTTATGTAGAAGATTTATATGTAATGTATACTGTTTTATATGTATTATTATATGTATTGACGGAGGAGCGAGGTCTTCTGTCACGGGTATTTCTATATCTACTTGATAGCCTTAATGACTATTGCCTTGTAATTTGTATTTTTACTGAATAAATGATTATTATAATTATGATTATCAATGTGCAGCTATCAGGTCCCACTGCTGGGCCAAAGTCCCAGAGTCCAGACTTGCATGCTTTTCTTAACAAAAAGAAAATATTAAAAAAAAAAAAATATCAAATTCAGAACGACTGAAGGAGTTTGCATATGGTATTCGTTTCAAATAATGACATTCAGGTGCATTTAGGCAAAACGCGACTTGGGCTGGCGACTGTTTAGGCAATCTACTAAATAGACTGTAAACGGTCCTAGGCATAATGCGATCTTAGCAATTTGCTAAGTAGACTGACACCTTTTTAGATGTAAAACGAATTGAGCATAGTGCGAATAAAAATGACATTTAGGCGAGATGCCACTTAGTCCGTCTATGAATAAGGTAGATCTGTCTTTAACGATTAAACCTTCACAGATGTTTTTTTTTCAAAAACACAACGTTTCTGCTTAATTTTCATCAAATATTTCTTTCTTTCTTTTTCTCAGCCATTTCAACTTCGACCTGGACAAGACACTGTACTTCTTCATCGCCGGTCGTTATGAGTTCGGTAACAAGGGAGCTGATATATTTATAGAAGCTTTGGCGAGATTGAATCATTATTTAAAGGTAAGTATATACAGTTTTTCATTCATTCATTCATTCATTCTTTTATTAGTTCTTTCATTCGTTCTCTCATTCGTTCTTTCGTACCTTCGTTCTTTCATTTGTTCATTTATCTATTCATTCATTCTTGGTCTTTGTTCCCAGTCGTCCGGCTCAGAAATGACAGTAGTCGCATTCCTCATCTTTCCCGCCAAAACCAACAACTTCAACGTGGAGAGTCTCCGGGGCCACGCGGTCACCAAGTCTCTGAGGGACACCATACATGATATACAGCAGAAAATTGGCAAGAGAATGTATGACATTTGTCTTAGGTGAGTATGCGTTTATTTTTGTACATTTTATGTGTTTATGTTTACGTTAAGTCAATCATTTAAAAACAATTTTTATGCCACAAAAACGGACCATTTTTTTTTGCCACTAAAACGGCAAATTATCACGTTTATTATATGTGAGCCCCCTTAAATTTTGTTTTTAGCATTTGTTTGTTATAGCGGCAACAGAAATACATAATTTGTGAAAAATGCAACTGTAAAATTAAAACGGTTTTTGAAATATAGCCTGGTAACAAACAAACAAACAGACGGGCAGATAGCGGAGTCTTTGTATTAGGGTTTTCTCATATCCTTTGATTACGGAAAACTGAAAACGATAACCGAAAAGTTAAATGTATATGCACTAAGTATATCGTGAAATGTAATAAGTCTGAGCGTTTTCTCGGTTACTTCCTTAGCCGTTGACTGACGCCTGACTCCGTTCGTACTTTTTCGTCATTTCTTGTTTTGTATTGAGCAATTAATGAATGAATGAATGAATTGAATTTCCTGTCCCCAGAGGTCATCTCCCAGAAGCTTCAGATCTGCTTCACAAAGACGACACAGTTCGCCTCAAGCGCTGTATATACGCGCTACAGAGGGATGGGTTGCCGCCAGTGACCACACACAATGTCGTAAGTTACCAAACTGTAGAATATTTACGACCTCGGTGGCGCAGTGGTAAAGTGCTTGCCTCTGAGCCGAGAGATCGATCCCCGGTCGGGTCATGATGGAAAATGATCTTTTTCTGATTGGCCCGGGTCTTGGATGTTTATCTATATATGTATTTGTTATAAAATATAGTATCGTTGAGTTAGTATCCCGTGTTACGTGATACTAACTCAACGATACTATATTTTAAGTCTCGAATTTACTTTGGGGCTAGCTCAATCTGTGTGATTTGTCCTAATATATTTATATTTATTTATGTAATATATGTTTATTGACATATTTAATCAGTACTAATATTTTTATATATTATTAATTTATTATGGTTTCCTCACGATGTTTTCCTTCACCGGAAGCAAGTGGCGGTATATGAAAACTACTATACACGAGTCAGATTGGTGTACAAACTCGTGTGGCACGAGTAGGATTCGGAACTGGTACTAATAATTATATATTTCCCAGGTGGATGACTGGAATGATCCAGTTTTGAATGGAGTCAGGAGATGCCAATTGTTCAACACTGTTAATGATAAAGTTAAAGTGAGTACATTAATTTTAGTTTTATTTTGTTCGGAAAACATATTGTCTTAATTTATTATCCAAACTAATATTCATCATCATATCGAGTGTGTTATTGCTGACATTGGTGTCATATTTAATTCAAAACGACTACTTACCGTCATCTAGTGGCAGGTAGCCGCATACAACTAGTGAACTAAACTGTCGACCAGTGTGCAGGTTTCCTCACGATGTTTTCCTTCACCAGAAGCAAGTGGTGGTGTATTAAAACTAATATATATGAGGCAGATTGGTGTACAAACTCATATGGACGAGTAGAATACTAATATTATAAATGCGAAAGTCTGTCTGTCTATTCGGTTTCACGGCTAAACCACTGGACCGATTTGGATGAAATTTGGTATGCATATAGTTAAGGCGTTCCGTTCAAACATAGGGTATTTTTTTTTTTCAAAAATAATCCCTCAATTGACTATAAAGGGGGGCGAATGATTGTATTCCGCTTTCGCAGAGTAACTCACGCGGGCAAAAGCTAGTATATAATATAACTGTAAGCGTCTGTACATGAGTGATGTTGAAGGAAAATAATTATGGGGGTCTTTTGGGACTAATCAAAGCCAAAACAATTGGTTTTAGAATTTTTGTCTGTTTGTATCTATGATTCCAAGCAACGTATGCTTAGAACCTGAGATATTCCGCTGCAGCGGTTGAAACGCTCTTAGAACCACCTTTAAGCACGCATAGACTGTTTCTTTGCGACGCGCGTCCCTCGTGCGCAGGGTGCGGGGTAGGAGGGGGGAGGGGGGGGGCAACAACAGCATCCTGAGCATGTTCGCGAGCACACTGGACAGCGCTTTTGTAAATCGTTTGACGGGTTGACGCGGTTACGACATAACAATCGATTTATTTTATTAATGATGTAATTTAATTAAGTAATTGACTGACTAACATAGCTTCTAAGTGTTTTACTAACTTCATTGTATAAATCTGAGTTGTATGATTACTCAAAATAAAATTTATTATTATTATTATTTAACATCTGGTATGTTTTCTCAAATCGTAAATTTTTCCCCCCCAAGAATATTTTCCAGTTTGAAAGCAGCTGACAAAACAAATGGACCGATTTGTTCGCAGGTGATATTCCACCCCGAGTTCCTGACATCGACGAACCCCCTGTTCGGGCTGGACTACGAGGAGTTCGTGCGCGGCTGCCACCTGGGCGTGTTCCCGTCGTACTACGAGCCCTGGGGCTACACGCCCGCCGAGTGCACCGTCATGGGGATACCCAGCGTCACCACCAACCTCTCCGGTGAGTATTACTTCATTACTTAATATGATTGAGTGACTGAGTGAGTGAATGAATGAATGAATGAGTGTGTTACGGAATGAGTGAGAAAATGAATGAATTAGTGATCTACTAAAATAATTAGTGAATGAATGAATGACAGAGTGACTTAATTAATGGAAATACTGGATGAATGAATTAGTGAATGAAATACTGAATGAATGATGTGTGGGTGAACGAATGAAAGCGTCAATGAGTGAATGTATGGTAAACGAAAGTGTTACAGAATGAATGAGTTATGGTGTCCGGTGTATGGTACCTGTGTCTTCCTCAGCCATAGAGCGTTAGAGAGGTACATATGTCGGGGTCAGCGTGAAAATAAAAAAATAAACATTAAAGTTTAAAATACAGTGCTTGATTGTATAACTACAACTTTGCCACCAGGTTTCGGCTGCTTCATGCAGGAACACATAGCTGATCCTATGTCCTACGGTATATACGTAGTGGACCGCAGGTATATATCATTGGAGGGATCTGTGCAACAGTTGGCTCAATATATGTTCGATTTTACCAAGTAAGTTCAAGTTTAAATCAGATAAGACAAGCTTTTATATAATAATATATATATATATAATATATATCTTTATTTTTCTCCACAAAAACAACTTAAATATAACATAATTTATATGTACAAGTACAATACAATTAACAAGGAGATTGTGGAGAACTGGTTATTAGTATATAGGTATATAGCTGGGTATATAGCTTGCAATGTAAATATATACCTGTTGACGAGCTCGGTGGCGCAGTGGTAAAGTGCTTGCCTCTGAACCGAGAGGTCCCGGGTTCGATCGGGTCATGATGGAAAATTATCTTTTTCTGACTGACCCGGGTCTTGGATATTTATCTATATATCATTAGTTATAAAAAGTATTTGTTATAAAATTGTTGAGTTAGTATCTCGTAACACAAGTCTCGAACTTAATTTGGAGCTAGCTCAATCTGTGTGATTTGTACCAATATATTTATTTATTTATTACCTACTTAAAATAAGACTACACTATGCACATAATTATATACATACAAGGGGCTTCGCTCCCGTTGGAATTTCAGGGCAATAAATACCCTGTGTCCTTCTCCGTGCTTCGAAATATGATATGATTATGTAAACGACAATAATGTTTGGCCCAAGCATGGCGCAGTTTTCTGCACATATGTAAATGATTTACGATATATATTATTACGTACGTTTTGTGCATTTAGTTTTATATGTATTATATACATTTTTTTTTACAATTTTCAATTATTTTATTGAAAATGTTATCAAATTTTGTTTATTTCTTTTTGATTTTTTAAAATAATAGTGTGAATTCGTCCTCCTAATTTTTAATATATGTATAAGACATATATTTGTTAATTGACGTTCTTGGAGAAAAGGCTGCGGTGAAGTTTGTTGCGCCGCTTCTTCTTCACCTGCGCTTTGGAAGCCGGCAGTAGACTTAGTTTAAGTAATATTTTGACGTCAATAAGTGATGTATATCATCCTAAATTGAATAAAGAATTATTTCGGCAATTTTTTTTACATATACATATAACATTATTTTAACCTAAGCTACTTTATACAACTAAAATAAATTAAAACAAAAATTAAAGCAAATTATTAAAAAATAAAAAAGGATTATTTATATATATATTTACAAAAATGCTAGTCCCTGCAATTCGTTACCTCGAGGTAGCGTGCCCAAAACGCTGACAGCATTGAATGGCAATGCTTAATCTCTGGCCTAGATGTATGCCAGCGACTTTTAGTCACCTCAATGATGTTCTATTGGCTTACAGATTGTCGCGGCGCCAGCGCATCATTCAGCGGAACAGAACCGAGAGGCTATCAGACCTGATGGATTGGCGCAACTTGGGAATTGTGAGTTTATTTAACATTTATTTTAATATTTTATAATACTAGTTGTCCGCGAGCGAACTCAATATTTTTTTTACAAAATTGTGAATATTTCAAAAACGACTGAAAAACTTGATTCTGTTGCCCCCACGAACTTAAAAATTCTATTAACAGATCCTACATAAACACGTTTTAAATGTCATCAAAAACAGATCCACGGTTCGAAAGTTATCGCGTTACAAACACACACACACACACACACGAAACATTTGATTTGTATTCAATTAATATTATGATTCTGTCATATAATTACATATTTTTTAAGAATTCTTATGCCTCGTCCGGTTATAATCGAAGGAAATTAATTTTTTTTTCAGTACTACCGCCAAGCTCGTGCGCAGGCGCTCAAAACCGTGTACCCCGACTATGTGGACCTCCAGGACCTGGAGTTGGCAAAGAAGTTCAGCTATCCGAGGCCCATATCCGAGCCGCCGAGCCCCACTCACTCTAGTAAGTGAACTAACTTTTTACCCCCCCCCCCAAACCCCCCCCGACGCAAAATGAGGGGTGTTATGAGTTTGACCGCTAAGTGTGTCTGTCTGCGTCTGTGTACGTGGCACCGTCGTTCGTCAACGGGTGAATTGATTTGGATGTGATTTTTGTTTTTGTTTAATAGCTAATTTTTATGCGGTGGTTCTTAGATATGTTTGATCGATATCGGTTCAAAAGTTGGAGCGAAATGAATATTGAAAGATTTTGGGGGTTTTTTTTTTTATTTGTCTAATAAATATACTTGTAGCGTTTGTCGGCAGCTTCGCTCGTGTTCTTTCGTGGTCATAACTCATTATTGTCGATATCTCGGCTTCTAAACAACGTGTCGCGATGAAACCTATACCAGATGAAATAATGACAGCATCATGATTTTCATACAAACTTTCACCCCAATTATAGCTGTTTTGGGGGATGATTTTTGGGAAAAAAAAGTGGCCTATGTTTAAGCGGGTGTCTTTAACTACATGCATAGCGAATTTCATCAAAATTGGTCCAGCGATTGAGCCGTGTAAGCGGAACAGACATACAGAGTTTAACATTTATAATGCTGGGTTCGCTCTTGGGAATTTCTGGATATAAAGTACCCTATGTGTAATTCCATGTTATATTCTACCCGTGTACCAAATTTCATAACAATCCGTCCAGTAGATTTCGCGTGAAAGAGTAACAAACATCCTGACTTTAATGTTAATAGGATTAGTAAGGACTATATCGATAAAGCTATATATTTTAAAGTCAGTTAAAATATGATAATGATACAGTACGCTCGAATCGACTCACCATCTCATACATAAAAGATTGCAAGCCAACCAGAGACGAGGAAGTCCAAACGGACATAGTTCAGAGAAAAAACCTACTAAACATACAGAAGTCTCTGGAAATCCTCCAAATAAGCGATATGCCAACTGAAGACGATTTAGAAGTGACATTTGAGAAAAATTTCGACGAAGACAACTTTGAGACGCCCAGCGAGTTTTTGGTGTTGAACGAAGAGGTGGTGGGACAAATTGATGAGATTATATCCAAACTCGGCGATTGCAGAAACGAGTAACTTTTAAGAGGTTATATAACTTTTATTTTCCGGTGACTGGGATTTGTTTAAGTTTGTTACGTTGTAGATACATTAAGGAAGCGGTGGTGGTGTAATGGTCAAGACGCCCCGCCTGTGGATCGAAAGGTCCCAGGTTCGAATCCTACTCGTGCCACATGGCGTTTGTGTTTTCATCGTCCACCACTCGCTTGAACCGGTGAAGGAAAACATCATGAGGAAACCTGCACACCGGTTGATTCTTATTAACTTGTGTGTGAAATGGAGAAGGCAATGGCAAACCAATCCATTAATAATGCCAAGAAAGTTGTTGTGTGTGTTTCATTCCACGTAATAACCACGACCCTCAGCCATGAGGAGTACGACTATGAAGAAGAAGATACATTAAGAATGTACCGAGCGCCCACTGGCGCCACCTACATATTTTTATCAATTTGTTTTAAATAAAAGCAAATTTTAAAAATCTAGTTCGGACAAATCACGCTACACTATATGAAGGACTTAATTAAAAATTAATATAGTTATCTATTGTACAATATGTAGTCACAATTTACTAAACTGACTTTAGTGGCCGCCGTGTTCCGTTCAGTAGATTGCGGCAACTGTGTCCAGTATAACACTACAATACCCTTTAATGCAGTCCTTTATCTGGTGAAGCACATTTAGTCCGAGACAGATATTTAAAATTTGCTTCTGTTTTAAAGATATTGATAAAAATGTGATCGTGGCTCTAGTGTGCGCTCGGTGCACTCTTAATGTTCCTAGTTGACGTTTTTTTATAAAATGCTTTTTTATATTAACTGTTTTGCGATCGAAATATACTAGTATTTTCACTAGCATTAAAATTATTTTTTTTTTCTTTTTGGTATTTTGTAGTAATCGGAATTTTGGTAGATTTTAATGCACAATTTTATTACAGTCACTATTGTTTTTAGTCGTTTTGTATTTATTATTGTTTCATATTTATTTAGTAATTTTTTTTTGTGTTTTATTTTTTTTTTTTTAATTGTAATATTTCACGTGAAAAGTTACATTATGGAGGGCAGCTTAATACATATTATGCACATCTGTAATACAAATGAGAAATTTGTGGTTCCGCCCTGGAATAGGACCACTCCATATCGTCCCGTGGATGTCGTACGAGGCGACTAACAATTAACAAGTAATTTAGTTTTAATTTTTTATTAAAAAAATGCAGACACTGCCAGTTCTCGTCAAATATTTTTTTCATTACAAAAGACAATAATAAAATCTTGGATAAATCGACAAATAGGTTTAAGACTGCAGGAATAACACACTATTAGCGAATTAATAATTTATTTATTAAAACTTTATAACGTCATAACAGTGATCACACTAAAGCAATGTTTTGAGTACATTAATATATATAATGCGTATTACATATCAAAATCAAAATCAAAATCAAATCATTTATTCAGAAATTAGGCCTTCACAGGCACTTTTTCACGTCATAATCTAAATTAAATGATGTTTACCAAAGCTACAAACTACTAGCATTTCGGAACGACCACTGCTGAGAAGAAATGCCGAAAGAAACTCAAACAGTGTTGGTCCCTATTATGCCAGAAGGGCTTACCATTTTTTATATATAAATTTATGTATAATTTTTTATCAGTAATATAACATTAAGTACATAATAAAGTACATGGTCAAAAGGTATACTGAAACATATTATGATTGTGATCAAGTGCCGATGAAAGGAAAATATATATATACTTATATATATATGTATAATTAACCAAACAAAAAAAAACTTTTAATAAAAGATCGAGCTGACCAGTTCCCCCGGCAGCACCCGTTCACGAGTTGACGCGTGAGTCAGCCATCGCGAAGCTCAACCACAATAGAGGGAACCTCCCGACCCGATCCACGATGCCGCTACCGGTTTGACCATTTGAATGTGCATGACATACTCGATCTCCATAATCTAACATAATAGATACCTATGTTACTTTCAGACACTTGGAGATCACAAATCACGTATATGTTTTACAATAAATGTCAAAATATATGTAATAAACATGTCAAGAAAATATATAAATAATAATAATAAAAAAATTAAAATCAAGTGTGAGAGGTGGAAGTTTTAGGAAGGGTCCAAGGTTTTTTATCATTTAAATAGTCGCTAATCGTGTAATAAGCATTAGCCATTAAAGCATTTTTAATATATGATTTAAATTTTGGCATTGGCAAGTTAATAGCCTCTACAGGGAGTTTATTGAACAATTTAACACTTTGACCCACGAAAGACCGCCTAACCTTTTTAAGTCGGAATCTGTTCATACAAAGTTTATGCCTATTACGAGTGACTACACTGTTAACATCGCTCAATGTTTTATACAGGTGTAAGTTAGATTTAACAAAAATAAGTACGTCGAAGATGTACTGAGATGCAACAGTCATAATATTTATCGATTTGAATAATTCTCGCAAGGAATCCCGTGGCTTAAGCCCATAAATAAAACGAATTGCTCGTTTCTGTAAAACAAAATTTTTTCCTATGTCAGCTGCATTACCCCATAACAATAATCCGTAGGACATTATGCTATGAAAGTAGCTGTAATACACGAGCCTAGCTGTTTCGATGTTTGTACACTGTCTGATCCTTCTCACTGCAAAAGCTGCCGAACTAAGTTTTTTGGCCGTGATTTCAATATGTTTATCCCACTTAAACTTACTATCCACAGTAATGCCCAAGAACTTGGCACTGTGTACCCATTCTAATACTTTACCATTAACTACTAAAGGAATATCAAGTTGGGGTGCGTTTGAAAGAGAGAACTTAATACACTTGGTCTTGTCTGTGTTTAAAGCCAGGTTATTAGTTGTAAACCATTCAAGCACAAGTGACATAATGTTGCTTACATTGTTATAATTTCTACTTTTTCTATCAACTTTAAACAGTAGTGACGTGTCGTCAGCAAATAAAATTACATCACACAATTGTTGGGCAAGACAAGGAAGATCATTTATATAAACTAGAAATAGAAAAGGACCAATAATGGAGCCTTGAGGCACGCCCATGTGCACAGGAGCGCTGTTAGAGGCTGCTCTATTAATTTCTACTTTCTGAGTTCTATTGTCTAAGTAAGAAGATAGTACATCAAGGGCCGCTCCAGTGACACCATAGAATTTAAGCTTATTTTTCAGTATGTTGTGGTCGACACAGTCAAAAGCTTTTGAAAGGTCACAAAATACACCTATAACATCCTGTCCGGCTTCCCAAGCATCATTGATAATTCCAACTAGAGTGGCTGCTGCATCAGTAGTGGAACGACCTTTAGTGAATATATATACAAACAAGTAAGATACGTTTAATGTGATTCCACGTATTTCCGAACGATAACCGTGATTTTTGACAGGCTATCATTAAAAACATCTGCTTCATTAGCTACAGCGTTCACAATCCATATAGCACGTGAAAATATATTTATACTAATAAGAAATCAGAAAAATAAACACTTAAGTACGTCAGAATAGGAAGTAAACGTGAAGCACGAAAAAATAAATAAATATATTAGGACAAATCACACAGATTGAGCTAGCCCCAAAGTAAGTTCGAGACTTGTGTTATGGGACACTAACTCAACGATACTATATTTTATAACAAATACATATATATAGATAAACATCCAAGACGCGGGCCAATCAGAAAAAGATCATTTTCCATCATGACCCGACCGGGTATCGAACTCTGGACCTCTCGGTTCAGAGGCAAGCGCTTTACCACTGCGCCACCGAGCTCGTCACGAAAATAAACAATGTATCGGCAAAAAGTTTCAACAAAGACTAATTTTTTGTTGTAACAAATATATTTTCTTCTTCTAGGAGGTACAACCCCAGCTGCGTCTGTACACGGCTCTGATGATGAAGACGAGGTGGACGAGGAGAAGGAGCTGGCCGAACTCAGGATCTCCTAAGTAATGTATTGTAGTAGTGCCTAATGCCTAGTCCACGCGAGGTTAGCAGCTTGTGCTTAGTATTGTAATTGTACTGAATCGAAGTAGTTAAGACAACTGAGACAACTGTGTTTCATGATAATCTACTATGTTTCAAGTGAATGTATATAATTCATTCATTTGAGTTAGTGATGGGAAGTTAGATTATGTTAAATTCTTTATCTTTAACGATTTTTGTGACAATATTCAAGCCACGAATAGGTACGCTAGGGCACATTTGACGCGCAACGTATCGCTCTTTCCTTTTCATTATAATTTGCATGAGTGAGATAGACTATGTGCTATTTCACTCGTCTAGTCGGTGGTAATGCTTGAGATAGAGTGATATTTTGCGCGTCGAATGTGTCGCCTAGTTCACATAAACACACATAAATTGCATTTCTGAAGTTACTCTCCCATTGAGTTCATAATGAAATTCAAAAACGCATAATCTTCAATATATTTTTACATTTTTTTCAAAATTTTCCGCATTTGGCCAATATAATATATATTACACAATTGATATTTAAGGAAATTTAATAATAAAAATAATAATTTAACAATAATAATGTATTTAAAGTTGTCTGACCTTGCCTCTAACCTCGTGTCATCATCATCATCATATCGAGTGTGTTATTGCTATCACTGGTGTCAGATTTTATTCAAGTCGCCTGAAGGCACCTGACATGACTTTTTACGATTACTTACCGCCATCTAGTGGCAGGTAGTCGCATACACGCTAGTGAGCTAAACTGTCCACCAGTGTGCAGGTTTCCTCACGATGTTTTCCTTCACCGGAAGCGAGTGGTGGTCGATGAAAACTACTATATATGAGTCAGATTGGTATACAAACTCGTGTGGCACGAGTAGGATACGAACCTGAGACCTTTCGATCCCACAGGCGGCTTAACCATTACACCACTACCGCTTCGTGTGAACTTGGCATTAGGAGCGGGAGTCACTTTCTATACTACATATTCTCTAAGTTTACGAATTTCAACAAAAAATGGCAAATAGTTTTTTTTATTATTTCAATACTAAGACATAATAAATCATACAGCAATCATACAATCTAATAATGAAAACAGCATGAAAATCGGTGCAGTAGTTTTTGAGTTTGTCGCGTTCATACATAACAAACGTGTCAGAGAAATTAATTTATATTTATATAAGGATAAGTGAGTAGTTATTTCCGTTATAAAAATATTTGTTGCCATTTTTGTTGAAATAAGTACATATATAAGTAGTTTTAAATTTGATTTATATATTAAGTCCTTCACTGCCTCATTATAAAATGATAGTTCCTTATAATAAGCTGTTACGCTTAAACGAATTTATTTACTTCGAAATAAGTATAAATATATATATATATCTGATATTTTGGGGTGTAGTATAAAATTATATATATTACATAATATATGTTTTACATTGAACATTTTGTAATGTTAATAGTATTTTGTGTATTTTATTTGAAAATATTTTACGGTATAGAAACAAGGAAATACAAAATATATTTCGAATTTTTTATAAGAATATTTGAAAAGAAAAATATATTTTTTTTTTAGATATTGCTAAAAACCCAATTATATTTTTTTAGCACTTTTAGTTTAAAAATATATATTTATTTAGAAAGTACATCAAATTGTGTTAGGTACTTATATGTTTTTCAAAAACGACATCACAAATAATTTGTTACGAAATTTATTGTTAATTATATGTCAAAAAATTTTAAAAGATTTTGTATAGATTTTAAAGAAATTCTTGTAAAAATTTTTGTAAAGAAATTCTTTGTAAAACCAGATTATAGTATCATATTAAAAAGTTGTTACAAATATTTAATTCCTTTTTAAGTATGTTTTATTTGGCTTTTATCTAGAGACAGATTTATTTATATAAAAATCATCATAATTAATTTAAATTATTGTAGGATTTTTTAAATGGATGTATTAAATGTATTAGTGACTTTATACTGCTTGTTACTCATAATGCAATTTTAAAAAACAAAGGTTATTAAAT
The DNA here is from genome assembly GCF_027563975.2 of Plodia interpunctella. Classification (NCBI taxonomy): domain Eukaryota; kingdom Metazoa; phylum Arthropoda; class Insecta; order Lepidoptera; family Pyralidae; genus Plodia; species Plodia interpunctella. The sequence continues at coordinate 1,197,718 of NC_071321.1, forward strand.
TTCTCACATTTTATTATATATATTTTTTATTACAAATTCAAATTCAAAATTCTTTATTCAATTTAGGATGATATACATCACTTTTTGACGTCAAAAAATTACTTAAACTAAGTCTACTGCCGGCTTCCAAAGCGCAGGTGAAGAAGAAGCGGCGCAACAAACTTCACCGCAGCCTTTTCTCCAAGGACGTCAATTAGCAAATATATGTCTTATACATATATTAAAAATTAGGAGGACGAATTTACATCATTATTAAAAATGTCAAAATTTGAATGAATAAATAAAATAAATAAAAGTTGTATTTCCAATAAAATTATTGAAAATTGTCACAGACAAAAATAATTATAAATAAAATGACATGAGAAGTGGTCTTTAGTATAACATATATCTTCCATGTTTTTAAATCATAATATCAATTTCATATAAGTCTGTACACGAGTAATTAAGTTATTTTAGTATAAGAAAAATAATTATTATTAATAACCAGGTTAAAATAAATTCCTTTTATATATAACATAAAATACTCGGTTGTTATATTATCATCTTAATGAAGAAAATAAAATACGTTAAATTCAATTAAATATATTTTTAAATCTGGCTTTGCTCTGTAGCGTGTTACTGCCAAAATTGAAATTAAGGTTAAAGTTGTTTTTGAATATGGAAGCAATTCTTTTATTCTAGTTACGTTAAGTTGAAGTAGTACACGTTATTTGAATTATATAAAATAGCTAGGTAGATTTTTGTTCTAATATAGTTTTGGAATTAAGGAATAATGAGATTGTATTCAATGTTTTGTATGTGCCATAATCAGGACTTGTTATTTAGTGATTTAGAAATAAATTGTGTTATATTTATTGTTTTTTTTTTTTTAATTAGAAATTTACGGATTTTTAAAATCATTATTTCGTTAATTTTCTCTCATCTTCGCATGCACGTGGCTGCGTTTCAGGGTTGTGACGCCGCCCAGCCCGTACTCAGCTTAAAAAAATTCAATTATTCATAATTGTTTTTACAACCGGCCGCCTCTCTGATGTCAACCTTTTTTGGGAATGCTTTTGTTGCATAGGCTGTGTGTCCCTTGGTCGCCTAGTACGACATCCATGGGTGCTAGTGCAGGGAGGAACCACACGACAATAATTTTACTTTGTTTCTTTAATTATATTACAATAAACGTGAATTAGTGAAAAGACAAATCTTTGAAATGAAAGAAAAAACAAATTTAAATTTACGTTTATTAAATAAGACTAACAATAAAAATTTTACATTACATAAATTGGAGGTAAAACTATGGCAGAGAGCAGAGTAGAATGTAAAAAACTCCATTGACAAGAAACTCGAGCTTAAATTGACTGATAATGATAATTAATTTTGAACATCATCGCTTACAATAAACCTAAATCACAAAATGTTTAAATTTCATGATTGTTTAGGCGTATTAGCATCAGCAACAGTTGTAGCTAATGTAGTAGAAGTTAATGGATCTAAAGTTGAAGATTCTGTTGATTTTTCAGTGATCGTATTTGTGACTGAAGATAATGAAGGTTCATTGCTAGCTTCAGTTGATGTTGTAGTAGAAGTAGACGAAGTGGACTCTAATGATTTTTCTGTACTTTTGTCTGTTGAAATTGCAGTAGTAGAAAATTCCTCTGTCGTAGTCACTGTACTGTTATGTTCTGTCACAGAATCTTTATTTTGTGTATTTGGCGTATTCTCGCTTTCTTTATTTGCTTCAATTTTTGTGGTATTTTTACTATCCACAGGTAAGTTTTCTTCAGTTTTATTATTTTTATTGCCTGTAACAGGGTTTTGTGTGGTAGTATTTTTGAGATCTTTATTTGGTAGTGGCGTGTCTATTGGTTTTTCTGTAACTGTATTATCGATGTCCTTGTCTTTTTTATCTTTGATGTCAGTAGTAATTCCAGTTATAGAACTACCTATAAAAGGTTTTAAACTTTCAATTATTTCTTCAGTTTCAGTGCCTGGATAGAAAATGAATACATTAGTTACTTGGTCGTTGTCTGTGGCACTGCCATAAATATTATGTGCTTTGACACTGTTATAATTTTCTTCATTTTTAGTTGAATTTGTTTTGGCTTCTTTGCTGATAGTTTTATTATTTTCAAGTTCAGTCTTATGTAATTTATCGTGCGTCGGCTTTTCATCCCTATCTCTATGTTTTCTCAATAAATCATTTGTTGTATTTCCTTTTAAATTAGAGGTATTTGTTATTGGTATTTCTTTATCATCTATGATTAACGTATTGTTTTTAATAAATGGTTCCTTATTTTTTGCAATATCCGTAATTATTGGTTTATTTACCTCTTTCGTTTTATTCAAATCTGTATTACTATTTTTAAACTTCTTCATTTCCCTCGCGACTTCGTCTTTGATCATGATTTTAACACGCTAAAAAGAAGATTTTGATACATTAATTAAACAATATTAGCAAGTTTAGTAGAACTATTAGCTTATTATTTTTATATACTTTTTAAATACTTAATTTTAAAACTTGATAATTTGTGGTAAAATATTTTTTGATGAACGAAATGTTAATATTAGTTATTATTTTAAAAAATAGTTACAATAAAAAATTACAATCATACGTGTACTTACGTCAGAAAGAATCTCCATATAATCGGAAGTCCAATGTGCCAGCCATTTCCAGAATTTGCCCTATATGTCATAAATATAAATATGTCATAAACAAATTTTAACAAAGAAAATCATTACTATTAATGACACCATTACTAATATAAAATAAATATTGATGTCGTATAAAAATACTGGATTAGCTGCCGGCCGGGGCTTTGATACTGTGAGATTTTTTGGGATTAAAAATAATTCCAAGTTATATTTTATCCATGTACCAAATTTCATGTAAATGCATCCACATTTATTTGTACAAACTCTCGCATATTAGTAGGAGGTAAGGATATTTCAATATACTTACGCTTTTCATAAGCTGTTCATATAAATCGCGACTTGCATCTTCGTTTGGCCTAACTCTTTTTAGATTTTTGCTCTGAAAATATTCACCAGTCTTTAACAAATTATACAATTAATATATTTCATATTAAGAACGAGTTTTTTTCATAAAATGTCTGTCTTCTGTCTTCAATAATATCAAATGTAACTAACATCCAAAACGAGTGTTCAATTACAATACCATTATAAATGTGTTATTTGTTTTTATTTATACTTACACGTGTCAAAGATCTAGGAGCTACATTATCGCTATCATCTCTGGGAATATTTTCAATATCTTCTTCGTTAAAGTCTTTCGTATATTCATTATTTTTCGTTGCTTTAGGCTCTCCAATAGCCGGCTTATGTTTATTTATCTCTTCCCTTTTTGTTTCTACGTGTATGTCTTCTTTATCTTCGGTAGGAATAGCAGATTCTTTCTTAGCATCAATAAAGATGTCATCAACTTCTTTAGGATTAGTTGTGATTGTAACTTGAGTTGTAGTTTCTTCAACTATTGGTGTAGTAGGCAATTTATATTCCTGTAAGAGAATAAATTAACATCTTTCTCATTCTAAGTTAATTTCAATGTTGTATATAACACCACAGATATTCAGATTTGTGTTATTGTTATTTTCATTTAATTATTTAATGTGAGTACCTACATTGACATCATAGAACTTAATCGGTTCACCGACGTGATAGTTTATTGGTCGCCACACATTCTGAAATATAATTTTATTTTTGTTATGTTATTCTGGTATATAGTAAATATACCAAATCAATTCTTATTGAGTGTATGCTAACTCTGATAATTTTATTAAAGTTCATACAAATTTGATGAGAAATATATATTCCGAAATTAGATCTTCACAAACAATTTTTTAGGTCAAAATTTCAATGATATAATATTTCTAAAAGCGACAAACTACTGGTATTTTGGAGCGACCACTGCTGAGGATAAACACTGAAAGAAACTCATTTAAACACGAGCTGACGCTGGGTATCGCATCTGGGTATGGCAGCTATCGCGAAGCTAAACAATAATAGAGTAACATCCTACATATTGCTATTTTTATAAGCTTTTTATTTAGTTTCACCTGCCCCGTCGTCTGTCTTTTATCAAATCTTGTTTGTTAGATTTCTCCTACTTCCAGTTGTGTCCTACAGAGTTGAAATTTCCCACGTCGCTTCAGTTTACATGGCAATGCATTATTATGATAAGCATGAACTGATGGTGCAGCCCGGCTCGGCTCCAAACGAGGGGAACTCCTCAACCGTTTACAGCATGGACATGGGTTTTTGTCAGGCGTTCAATGCCATAAGATCTCTTTGACGACAATAAACGCTTGTGGCAAAAACGACATTTTTGTAAAAAAAAAAACTTGTTTATTTTAAGAATTTCGCTTACATTCCATACAGTGCCTTGATCGTCGGATAGATCCATTCCATAACTCCTCACTGTGTTCTCTGGTATATGTGTTGCAGTATAAAAATCGTTGTAAGGTTTTAAGGTAGCGAATATATCATTGATTCTAAATCTCATAGCGCTTTTTAGGTTATCTTGATTAGACTCTTCAGGATTTTCTTCAGTTTCGGCTATCTGTAATATTTTTTCACTTTTTATGTTAAGTATTGATATACATTAGCATGACTGACTAATCTTTGTGGAATTCTGCGTGGACCGAATTTCGAGTCCTGTTTCACCGCTTGCTGACAAAGTATCTGATATCCTATATGTAACAAATCGAATAGATAACGTTAAAATAAGATTTTCACTATTGTTTTAAAAAAAATTACACGTTTTTAAAACTACAAACATTGCTACAATTTGAAATCCGAATTAGCGAAGTCCAAAAATAAATAAATTACCGATTCTCTAAATACTTGAAGGCCAGGATACCGCCCGTATTCAATAGATGGCAGTGTTGGTGCTATAGGGAACTCCTGCGAAAAATATTTTTTAAAAAATAATTTTTTTATCTTTGCTAGGTATTGCCGTTACCATCAAATTCAAATTCAAATCATTTATTCAGAAATTAGACCTTCACAGGCACTTTTTCTCGTCAATCTTTATATTTATAGTTATTTCTCACAAGCTACAAACTACTGGCGATTAAACCTAAGTATAGTCGAAATTATAACGGATAGATCTACCGCAAGTTATCAATTACACCTGGATGTAACCAACAGAGACCGACTGCAGCTAGGACAAGCCGCATTTCGTGGCTTAGCCGTAACATAACATTCAATCTTGAAAACTCCAACTGCGCGTTCTAGACTAGTCGGGTCGTCCGTGATTTTGAGCACAGCGCCATCTGTCGGTAGTTGCGAACCACCAGTGCGACTTGTAGCGTCGTTGCGTCTGTGGTGTTGTAATGTTAGGTGCTATAGATGTCGCCACTAACCTAACCCCTCACCTAACCAACTTGCAATAGGGTCAAGTCAAGTTTATTTAACCCCTGTAACTGTACATTTGAGCTTAAATTTGTATTACTTACTTTTTTTTACACATTCATATACAAATGAAACAAAATATACGGGCATAATATTAAATGCAGTATTTGTATTTAAGTACTTACTTCGTCATTGAGGCTTCTTTTAACTCTTGGTGCAGAAGTAGGCGCAGCAGTGCTTGTCTGTAATAAAAAAAAAACTGCAATAGATAGCAAAAAAAAAACAATTTTACAAAAATAACGTCACGGCTGCCGTTCTCAATTAAGTCTAATTTTATTAAACGTATTATGTATTTGTATGGAAATTCGTTTACACACATTCGTTGTGAGAATACATTTTTGTGTACACCATTTAAAACCATTCAGTTTGAAATTATATTATTGGCATGTCGTCCGCCATATTGATTTTTTAATGACGTCACATAGAATACAAATATTTACATTTTTATTTTTACTAAATTTGTTGTTAGCCATGATTTAATAGGGGTTTTTAAATCTAAGTATACTATTATTATGAAGATGCAAGCGTTTGTGTATGTTTGAAGCGGGTAATATCTGCTAACTACCGAACCGATTTCAAAAATTCTTTCACCATTAGGAAAATTATTCAATGTTGCTGATATTTTATCTCAAAATTCCCACGGGAGCGAAGACCCGGGCAATATCAAGTGTTTATTATTTTTATGAGAGAACAACGTACCTCTACTTTTTCTGTAGAATTTGTAGTGCCATTTTTAGTAGTACCAACCATGCCAGTGTCGGTAGAACTTACAATGCTGGCAGTAAAGTCTTTAGTAGAACTTGTCATTTCAGGTGTTTCAGTGGTCTGAAAATACATATTCCTGATTTCAATAACCGCTATTATTTCTCGACTCCTCTGTCGGTCCGTCTGTCTGTTCGTCTGTCAGGCAATATGTCATGAACCATGATAGACAGTTGACATTTTTAAAGATGATGTATTTCAGTTGCCACTTTAAATTAGATGCTAAAAAACAACAAAAGCTTTTGTGGCCAATATGATATTTTTGCAACAAACTTATATAAAACTGTAATGTAATTTAAGAAAGCAACTTACAGTGCTTTTTTTAAAGCTAGCGCTGTATCTTTCCCGCTTTAGTCTATCGAATAAAAACTGCCTTTGTTGAATCTGTAAGTTTATTTAAATCGATTATATTTGTAATAATATGATTAATAATATGAAAAATCCAAACAAAATCAATCAAGATTACCTACTTTCTTCATCTTATTGAAAGGAATTTAATTACAATTTTGATTTTTTCCGGATTTTCGACATTATATTTTACTAGATGTTACCGCCCGCGTACTTCAAACTACATGTATGCAAAATTTCAAGAAGATTGGTTGAGTAAATAGCACGTGAAGATGTAACAAACAAACTTACTTTCGCATTTATACTATTAGTTAGAATAGTCAGCGACTACATAAACCTTCTTCTTGAATCACTTTATTTAAAAAAATCGCATCAAAATCCGTTGCGTAGTTTTAAAGATTTGAGCATACATAGAGACAGACAGATGGCAAATGACAGAACAAAATGGAAGGAACTTACATACTGTGCCGACCCCACATGAGTGGGATAAGGTCAAGAAGAAGAAAGGGACAGACAGCGGGAAGCGACTTAGTTTTATTTAATATAATAACACAAGGCTTTTACCTTTTCATTGTCTATATTATCTTTTTCAGTAGCCATTTCAGACACCTGAAATAATCACAACATAACATATTAACGTATAGTGAATAAAAACATGTTTTTGGTACTGTTACGTCATCTGTGTACCAAATAATTAATCTTTATCTTTGTCTTTGTGTTCTCGAAGGTTGCAATTTGCATTACGTCTGTTTCCTAGAGAATATATTTTATATACATAGCGTATTATAAGCCCCGTGCTCATACGAAACGGGGTGATAGGGTACCTTAGGTAGATCCTTTATACGAAGTATTGCGTACTTGGCGCAAGTACAAGGTACAGGTACAGTAAAAGGCAAGTACTTTAGTACTTGTCTCTGAACCGAGAGGCCCCGGGTTCGATCCCCGATCTTTTTCTGATTGGTCTTGGATGTTTATCTATATATGTATTTGCTATAAAATATAGTACCGTGGTGTTAGTATCCCATAATACAAGTCTCGAACTTACTTTGGGGCTAGCTCAATCTGTGTGATTTGTCCTAATATATTTATATTTATTTATGTTGTGCCACTATCAAAAATGTTCAAAATGACTTACCTCTTCTAATGTATTTTCATCTTCTTCACCACTAGCATCCTCTGGTTCAATATTAGCTGAATCATGCACTTCCTGAAAGAAGTACCTACTGGAAAATTTGTATTTGTTCTCACATGTTTTTACCGAATATAATACCGAAATACATATAAATAAAAAAATAAATAAATGTGGGCCGTTGAGTTTCTCTCTCTCTCTCTCTCAGGTTTGCATATTCCCGATTTCGTTCGGTGTGTGGCCGGAAAGCACGGGGACAGCGTAAAAAAAAAAACGTTAAAATTTTAAAGATTCGGGCTGTGATTTTACAACCAGCCGTCTGCCTGACGTCAACCCTCTTTGGGAATGCTGTTGGCTGTGTGTCACTTGGTCGCTTCGTGCGATATTCATTTCCCTAGGTGTAACTAAAAGCACTCGTGCAACGCAAAGCACGCATTCGCGTCGTAAATCACTTACTGTTTCATGAATGTCGTTGTCAACGTACTGGAATCCATGTCCATTGGTGAAAGGTCTCATTGTTTCGTCCATTTCGATTCGCAGCCGGTTCAACTGGTCGGGCTCTGACTGCCCCTGAAAATACGGGCCTATAAATAAATAAGTTTCTAATACCGGCTACTCACTATCAACGAGATCAGAAAAGTAGCACCCAAGTAAACACGCTATGATGAGTGGATTTTATATGTATGTAAACTAGCTGATGCCTGGGGACTACGTTCGCGTGGCCGAACAATTTTTGGTAAGGAGTCAAAACTGTTAGGGAAATTTAATTGTACAGATAAATGTAACGATCTATACATACAGAAGATGCTAATCAGACTGAAAAAGTATATTTTCTATAGTTTAGCTGAACTAATATGACCCTTCTTCAGGTGTTCCAGATCTTCGATTTAATAGCTCAACAGAAAATGCTCATCAGACTGAACAACTTTTATTAGAGCGTCATTTCTATATTCCCTATAGTTTAGCTGTACCATCATAGGTCTACATCAGGTGTTCCAGATTTTCGATTTTTATATCTCATCAGTAAATGCTCATCAGACTGAATAACTTTTGTTAGGCGTCATTTCAATATTTCCTAAAGTTCAGCTGTACCATCATTGTTCTCCATCAGGTGTTTCAGTTTTCAAAGTAATTTATACCCTATATGTTGCGCTATATAAAAAAAAAGTTTCATTATAATCCGTCCAGTAGTTCCGAAGATTGGCGTGTACAAACAGACAGATTTTTTTTTCAAATTCTTAACTCTGTTGCTGTGTCTCTATCGCCTAATTTTATTTTTATGTAAATATATTCAATGTACAGGATTTTTTTTCTACTGTTTTATTATATGTATTGATTTTTTTTTTACAAGCCTTTATTTAGTTTCGCCTGTCCCGTTGTCTGTGATCAAATCTTGCAAGTTAGATTTCTCCCACTTCCAGTCGACCTACAGAGTTAAAATTTGCCACGTCGCTTCAGTTTCCATGACAATGCATTATTATGGTAAGCATGACCATATGGTGCAGCCCGGATCGGCTCCAATCGAGGGAACTCCCCGTTCACAGCACGAACATGGGATTTTTGTCAGGCGTTAAATGCCATAAGATCTCTCTGACGATAATAGAAGCGTATGGCAAAAATGTCATTTTTGTAAAAAACTTGTTCTTACTTATTATGTAAACAATCTCACGATGTGTTTTTATGATTCTACAGCAATATTAATAAATGTAGACTATTTAGAAGATTACTTTCGTGGTTAATAAATGTTTAGAACGTTTGATTGATTTATTTTCAACAAAATTCAATAATTAGTACTGTGAAGATTGTTTACATGTTAGGCCACCTGTAAACAGTCAATTATATTGCGCAATATGAACGAATGAAAAGGATACACGACTAAATTGAGACATACCCTTTTCTTGTTGAACTTATACAGCTATACCGACTCTTGCACCGGGCCAGATATCCATTCAGTTCATTTATATTTCACAATATAATGAATTACCTCAAGTTTGACATCTCCGTAAGGCCTCTCAATGATATGATAGTACACAATCTCCCGTAGCGTGGGTTTCTCGGGTTTTGGCGCGAAAAGCGTTGTTATCCCTTTTCCCCCCTCTTGGATTTCGTAGATGTCCCGTGGTGGAGTCTGTAGCTGGTATAAACCAAGATTATACTATACTAGATGATGCCAGCTACTTCGTTCGCGTGGCCGAACAATGTTTCATTCAAATCCGTCCAGTGCTTTCGGATTGGCGTGATCATATATACATACAGAAAGACAGAAAAAAAATATTTTTTTTTTGTTTTCTATTATTGTTTTTAAGTCCGTCTGTCTATCCATTTTAGTCAAAAATACAAAATGTACAGATAAAATATTTTAAATGTTTTAATAAATGTAATTATGTTTTATTTTATAGATGTCATACGGTGATGTGTCATAGAATAACCTATTTTGCGGAAATTCTAGCATTGCAATTTTTTAATAGAGCATATGAATTTTTGTCTGTCGTTTCGTTTTAAATGTCAGCTTTCGATTAAAAAAAAATAATTTGATGTATTTTTATCTTTATTGTACTCTGGCTATTTGGCTCCACAATGTCGTCGAACAGTTCGCCAAAATTTCGCGGATTCGGTATACATTGCTGGTTCTGGTACATAATAGCACTCATAGTAACCACGCAATGTTCATGGATTCGCGTCTCTGTCCGAGTCTGGTGACAGCGTGGAGCCGGCACGACGTTACATGGATAAACTTACCTCTAACGTGGGTATCGCATGTGCGCTTATAATGAACAGTCCAAACAGCAGTAATGACAATGATACCTGAGAAATATATAACACTAGATGTTGCCCGGTGCTTCGCTCCCGTGGGAATTTTGAGATAAAATATAGCCTATAGCAATCTTGGATAATGCACCTTTCTAATGGTGAAAGAATTTTTGAAATCGGTTCGGTACTTTTGGAGATTACCCGCCTCAAACATACAAACTCACAAACGCTTACCTCTTTGTATAATAAAAGTATATACAACTAGCTTTTTCCCGCGGCTTCGCCTGCGCGAGTACGAGCACACGAGAACATTATTCCTTCTCCATATTTTAAACTACATGTATGCAAAATTTCAAGAAGATTGATTGAGTAGATAGAGCGTGAAGAGGTAACAAACAAATAAACTTACTTTCGCATTTGAAATATTAGTTAGGATAATACATTTTTATTAGCCTATTAATGACTTAGTTTAAGTAATTTTTTGACGTCAATAAGTGATACATCACTTATTGACGTCAAAAAATTATTAGGATGGTATACAAGCATCCTATATTGAATAAAGAATTTTGAATTCGATGTGTCCCACCCACTGATAGGCAATTAACTGATTTCAATCTAAACTATTATTATAAAGAGGTAAGCGTTTGTGAGTTTGTATGTTTGAGGCGGGTAATCTTGGAAAATACCGAACCGATTTAAAAAATTCTATCACCATTGGATTTAGAAAGGTATATTAACCAAGATTGCTATATTTTATGTCAAAATCCCCACGGAAGCGAAGCCATGGGTAACATCTAGTTATTAGATAAAAAAATGCAATTAAAGTTTATTCTACAATCCGTTTATTCTTACAAGTCTTATTATGTAAACAATCTCACCATGTATTTTTATGATTAACAGCAATGTAAATTAAAATATACTTTTTAGTAAATTACTGTCGTGGTTAATAAATGTTATACTTTAGAATGTATGGGTTTGAAAGGATATTTGATTTATTATTTTAGATTTATTTCAGTAATTTTCAACAATAAGTGCCTATTGTAAAAAATGTTTACATGTTAAGTAAGTCAGAAAATGTGACGAAAATATGTCACGGCTTGTGAATACCATGGAATTAGTACTCCCTTATGTGTTACATAGTTATAAATAAATAAATATATTAGGACAAATCACACAGATTGAGCTAGCCCCAAAGTAAGTTCGAGACTTCTGTTACGTGATACTAACTCAACGATACTATATTTTATAACTAATACATATATAGATAAACATCCAAGACACGGGCCAATCAGAAAAAGATTATTTTCCATCATGACCCGACCGGGGATCGAACCCGGGACCTCTCGGTTCAGAGGCAAGCACTTTACCACTGCGCCACCGAGTTCGTCAAATGATAGAATCAAAGTTATATGATAGATACTCACCACGACCCTCATTTTTCCGTCTCCACAGATACAGTCACTAACAGAATGCTATCTCAAGTTAAATCTCAGAGTTTAAATATTACAACTAATAGTTTTTTTATCTGACCTTATCTGGAATCTTATCGAAATTTCCAATTGAATCATTCACAGATTTTAATGGGATAATTAATAGAGATTCTTTAGATAATATAGGCTGGTCCAATGGTTAAGCCCGCCTGTGAACCGAAATGAGATTCGAATCTTACTGCTATACATATATACAAGAAAATCATACATGTTCTATAGATCCCTTACCCTTACATCCTTATTCTTCTTCATAGTCGTATTCCTCATGGCTGAGGGTCATGGTCATTACATGGAATGAAAAACACGTAACAACTTTCTTGGCATTATTAATGGAGATGTTTGCCATTGCCTTCTCCATCCTTATACATATTATAAAAAACAAAGTCTTCTGCCGCGTTTGCCTGTCTGTTCGCGATAAACTCAAAAACTACTGCACGGACTTTCATGCGGTTTTTACTAATAGATAATGTGATTCCTGAGGAAGGTTGAGATGTATAATTTATTGTGGATTAGTCTAATAATATTTTGTAACATTCACGTGCACACGTAGACGCAATAAAGATAATTGTGTGATCTAGTTCTCATCTGGGTGGATTACATACTCGGCTGTGACGCTTGAAAGCCTTAAAAAATCGTCTAATAAATATATATATATATATTAAAAATAAATAAATAATATTTGGACAAATCACACAGATTGAGCTAGCCCCAAAGTAAGTTCGATACTTGTGTTATATTGTATAAACAAATACATATATAGATAAACATCCAAGATCCGGATTAATCAGAAAAAGATCATTTTCCATCATGACCCGGTTTCCTCCCGGTTCAGAGGCAAGCACTTCACCACTGCGCCACCGAGGTCGTCGAATAAAATTTGCAGATAATCATGACACAACAACTGATTTAATCAAGTTAATTATCAGAAAGTAGAAATGGTTTTGAATCTACATTTGTGTAAATAATCCACACGTTGTCGTTAGTCTTTAATTACTTCGCCAATTAACCCATATCTGTTCGTAATTACCTATATCAATAATTACAACCACAGTTGTTATTTTTACTCGATATTTTTGTTCGAAACTTGTGTTGTAAGATCAGCTCAGCCAGATGACTCAGCGATATTTGACAACATGTAGATAAACATCCAAGACCCGTCCATTGGAGGTCTTGCGTTCGATCCAAGAGGTTATGTTAAGAATAAATATAATCTTTTTTAGATTGACCTAGTTATCTACATGTTTTCAAATATAATATCACTGAGTTAGTATCCCAATCAGTCCGGCCATTACGGAGGTCGTCAAAACGAAAAGAAACATAGAACAAAAATGAAATAAATACAATTTTCAATTTGTTTTATTGCCATAAAATCAGTGTTGCATAGGATTTGCCGTCGAAGATGGATTCACGTATTTATTTGGTTTTATCATGGCCCCGTTGCCACCGCTTGCCATATCATTGTCTATGAAAAACTTACTTTTCGTCTCCATTTTCATGACTTCACTATTGACAGGACTTTTCGGCATGATCATTTTGGCGTTTCCGTTCATGACGTCGTTTGTGTGTTGTTTGTTGTCCGCGTGTATGTGACCGTGGTAAACTACATTAGCTACTTGGCTATTAGGTTTGTCTGGAAGAACATAAGGATGTTGATAAGCATAGATAAAAGGTATACCGTATGTATCATTTTTGGGATTCATTTGTTTAATAAGATTGAAATTTTCTCTAGGGGAATATAATGGTAACTCTTTTCGCTTGTTGACCTCATCTCGGTAGTCTAAAGACTTCTCCACAGGCCTTTCTGTAGTCTTTTCGTATTTGTCTTCAATCTTGTCTATGAGTTTAACTAAAAACGCTTCTAACATTTCCGTGTTTCTGTCAATTTTGTTCAATATTTCCTTAGTGAGCTTACCATTTTTCTCTATAATGTTTATCAGCTTCTTGTCCGTTGCTTTTAGCGGTATTGTCGGTATGTTAACTGGTGTGAGCGGTACATTTACTGGCACAGTGGGTACATTTGCTGACATTGTGGGCACGTTTGCTGGCACCGAGGGAACATTTACTGGCATGGCGTTAGGTACATTAACAGGAACAATAGGAGGAGGTGGCGGAGAGGTGACAACTGTAACAGGCTGTGGTACAGTGACACTGGCAGCAAAAAGCTGTTGAGGATTCGGAGTGACTGCAGGAATCGGGGGTCCATTTTGATTAACCCCCAAAACTGTTGCCAATAATTTACTGAGTTCACTCTTTTTAATTTGGATCGCGCGAGTTTCTCCAGGCAACTTTATATCTAAAACCTCGTCTGAATCACTTTGATTGAGTACTAGAATTTTATCCAAATGTTGTTTTTCTTTATTTAGATGAGCCAATTGTAAATCTATCATGTCTTTGTGTCTTTTCAACATCGATTTAATTTTGTATTGTTGCGCCTTCAACCTTGGACTCACTGTGGTTGTTGTTATAACTGTTTCATTTTTTCTTTTGCCTCGAGTTATATTCTCAATGTTCTCAATTTTAGATATTTCCGATACGTTCACTAAAGAGTAAAAACGCAAACCATCTTTGTCATAACTCTTGTTGATACTCGTATGAATTTCTTTGAAGCCAGATTTTAATTCAGTTATGTTTTTAGGCATGATTTTCACCGAGAGTTTGTACTTAGCTTTTGTTGTATTTGGAACTGACAATTTTACTGTCGAATTATTTTGTATGTGATTGTAATTTTCAGTCGTAGGCTCAAACACTGGAACTGGCATTTCATATTGTTCAATATTGTATTTATTTTCTACATCGGACATAACGTTTCTTATATTGCCGTAAACAGCTGGAGACATGTCGTTTTCTTTTGATTTCGTTATCTCTTCCATGAATACATGAGGATATTTTGACATCAATGGATTATGTCTTGATCGCCCGTCGAAAACATGTGTTACATAGTTTTCTACTGGTTGACTCTCCTCCATCAGGTACGCTTGGCCTTGGTTTTGACCGTAGTCAAAAGTGTCTTCACCTTTGTCGGGTCTTTCTTGCATCCTTTCGCCATTTCCTTCATCTCCAGGTAATACTTCTCTAATAACAGCCCTATTGGAGAAATCATCTTCATTTGACACAACGAATATATTATGATCCTCTTGGCGTTTGAATGGCACTTGTCTAGTTATGCCACTTTTATCTGTCGCAATAATTCTTATTTTATCAATATGACGCTTCAATCTCTTTTTGTTGATGAAAAGCTTGTTAGTTTTAGTTTGCAAGAATTTATTTAACTTCCTTCTAGTATTTATATTTGAATATTTTTTGACAGTGATTGACCTTTTCTTCCGATACTCCTCTAACATATTTGCCAAAGAGAAGATTTCGCTCGGCTTCAATTTCTTGTCAAATATATCCATTGTTATTGGTTTTTCAGTCATGTTTTCTACCTTTTGCTTGCTGATTACTTGCTTAACATTGTTCATTTTTATCCCGAATATTTCTTGATAGCTTTTATAAGGAAGTATGTGTTTGTTATATACCATTTTATATTCATTGGAGTGATAATCTTCCTGGACGGCAGAGCGGCGTATTATGTTGTGATCATCAGGTATTATAGCGTTATTGTTGTAATCATACTGATTTTTGTACTGTGTTTCTGAATTGTATTCCTCAATTGGTTCAGTTTTGCCATAGTTGTGGTTGTATGCTTTAACGAGATTGTCTACTCCTGTAAATATCCTCATCGTGTCCGGGTCTGGTTCTTCATCAGTATACTGATTAAAACCTACAGAAATACCACTGTGGTCGAGATCTTTTACGAAAAATTTAAGATTACCCAAGTCATAATAATTCGTAGCTAGCGCTTCTTCAGAATTTTCTGTGTTTAGAGGTTTTTGTAGCCTCTGTGGTATGCCATTGAAGGTCAAAACTCTGTTGTAGTCTACATCTACCTCGGACATTTCTGCAGAGTTCAATGCCTTACTAGGTTGCAAGAAACCAGGGCCAGAGTATGTCTGTTTCCAACTCTCTCCAAGTTTATCGTAAATTCCTGGCACTTCGTTTTTATTTGCATTCACTAATTTATAGGCTTTACCTATAGGATTCAAGTGTCTGCGTTCCACTGTGTTCCTTTTAAGTGGCCCCACTTTTTTAAACACAATCGAGCTGTCATGGCTGCGTTGCTCCAAAATGTTTTCGACTAAAGGATTTTGTATTCTTTTTTTCACATGTGCGTGATAATGCTTTTTTGTTTTATTAGCTTTTGCTTCGACATTTGAATGAATCGCATTTTCTATTTTCTCGATAAGGTTTCTTATCAGCTTCTTTCGTTTTTCCCCTTTCATTCCTTTGCTATCAAAGTGGGTTTCGATTTCGACATACAATTCATCATCTTCAGCTTTAGTTTTGTTATTTATTGGGTAATGGATTTTTATATGTCGTTTAAAACGTTTATTATTGATACTTCTTTTGCTGTTCAAGTATTCATTGGAACTGCTTTTTAAATGATCATATTTCTTGAAATAATTTGCTATAGCTTTATTGAGATACGATTGCGGTATATTGAATTTGACCGGTGTACTTTCGAATGCGTCTATATCATCATTTTTGTTAGTAGTGTCTTGGGTTGCTTCTTTATAGTTCTCGGTTTGTTCCAAGTCAGTTTTTGGCAATTTAGCTGTTGTTGATTTCAATGAATTGCTTGGCTCACTGGATAATATCTTTACTTTGATTGGTTTGCCATTGTAAACGAATTTGATAATACCTTGGACATCTTTTGTGTTTCTGAAAATAAAAATAGTTAACTGTTCAATTATAGGATCAGATAATGTTAATAACAAAAGATACACGAAGCAGTTTAAAATAATTATTAATTTGACAAAATTAAGTCATAATAATTATAAGATAATGACGTCCGAGAACAAATCAAAAGCCACATGGCAAATTATAAATCAAGCTAGACTAAACATACCAAAAGAAACAATAAGTCGAATTAAAGTTGATGATCACTATATAACAAATCCAGAGGGAATAGCTAATTCATTTAATAATTATTTCATTGACAAAATCAAACCAGAAAAAAGAAGTCGAGCCAATATCATGTCTGCTATTACCCATAGACAACATCATGTGAGTCACTTAATAAACCTTAGTATAGAAGCTGGTGTTTTCTCTCAAGACTTAAAAACTACCATAATTAAACCTTAATTTTAAAAAAAATACAAAGAACTAATGCAATATTATCGACGTATAGCTTTAAATTCTATATTTTCAAAGGTTTATGAAAAACATTTTTCTAACCAATTAAACGTCTATTTTGAAGATAAAAAAGTTTTGTGTAATGAACAAAAGGGGTTTCGTCGTAATAAAAATATAAATATGGCCATCTATGATTTTTTGAAAATTGTATTAACTGAATTTAACATCAGAAAACCCATATGCTCTATATATTGTGATATGACACAAGCTTTTGACTATGTTCAACATGACATACTACTAGACAAGCTAGAAGCGTACGGAATTAGGGGTAATCTGTTGAATTTAATAAAATCATATTTATCTAATCGTAAACAGTTAACAGAAATTTCAAAATTCAATCCTAAAACAAAATCGGAACAACATTACTTATCAACTGAACGTTCTGTATTATATGGTGTTCCACAAGGTAGTGTGCTTGGGCCCCTTCTTTTCATAATCTATATTAACGATCTTCCAAACACTACCAAACATAATATGACTTTGTTTGCGGACGATAGCACGGTAACAATAAAATGTAATGATGTAAATCTTTATCAATTAGATATTAATGCAACTTTAATATCAATAATTGAATGGCTTGATAACTTAAAGCTTAATAACTTAAAGATAAATCTTGACAAAACTAATATAATGAATTTTAGTCAAAGACCGCTTGATACGGAAAATTATAAAATTCAAGGCCATGTATTGAAAGTTGATTCAACAAAATTTCTAGGGCTAACTATAGATTCTAAATTAAACTGGAAAACCCATATCAATGGTCTTAGTAAAAGACTTCGTAATTCGGCGTTTGTACTATTTAAACTCTCAAATGAATTAAACATAAAAGCGCTTCTTACAGCTTATCATGGTTTAGTGGAATCAATACTTAGATATGGAATAATTTTTTGGGGCAATTCGACGGATAAGGATATAGCTTTTTAAATGCAAAAACGCTGTATTCGCGCAATGTTTAGACTCCAAAGCACTGATAGTTGTCAGCCGTTTTTTTAAGAACACAACATTCTTGAGGTAGCAACATTTGTGAAAACCAATGGTCATTTATTCCCTCGTCTAGCTGATGTTGTATTGAGGAATCATCGAGATATCTATCGATTATGCATGCACCCATCAAAAACTGCTTTACTCGGTAATAGCATAATATGTATGACACCGAAAATTTACAACAAAATTCCAAATCAATATAGAAGCTTAAATTTAAATCTATTTAAAAAGCACCTCAAGTCTTTATTAACTGATAAATGTTATTATACTTTAAATGATTTCTTTAATGATAGACTCGGATAGAATTTAATGCTAGTATACATTAATTCTTTTTTTGTTTTGGATTTGTAGTGGATAGCATGCTCCTCTTTATTTATTTATATTTGCATACCTGTATTCGGTAAAACATGTAGTTTTAATTCATTATGACATCAATTTGTATATTTGTACTCATGTTTATGGCAAATAAATGTTTTCTTTATTTCATTAATAATGGCTTTAGGATGATGTTTGGGCTGTCTCGCAGGTGTAGTGCATCAGATATGTTTGCTCAGGCGCATACTGATGATTTCTTTGCAATCATGAGAAAAAGAGCTGCCTCTATGCTCAAGAGAGTTCGCAGCAGTACAAACACCATCCTGAAAACCATTTCCAACCGGTATGACTCGCCCTTGCTGATGTCATGGGTAAAACTGTGCATCACAGGACGCCAAATTGTGGCAAAATAAAAATTTGTTTATTTTGTATTTATTACTAACATAGCAAGTAAGTATAAATTGTTACTAATATTTATGGACTGTTTTGATGGTCTGAAATAAAGATGATTATTATTATTATTATTATATTATTAAATAGTTTAGTATGCGTAGACAGAAGGATGTTTTACCCAGCAGTGAGTTGAGGAAGGTTGTTGATGATAATGGTGAAGAACAAGTTAATCACATTGTAGAATTAAAATCCAAGATTAAATTTGACATTTTCTTCACAGTATAATAAAGAAACGATATTCGTCTGTTATCTTGTGGCATAATATACTTAAAAAATGTCACAGGAAATTGTTATAAATGCGAACGTTAGGAAAGAATACAACTTACTAAATCAAATTATTTTGTACGTGCGTATATTATAAACTTGTATATAGGACATTATCTCGTGAAGGCCTAGGCGAGTCTATTCCAAGGTTTCCCGAAGTTGTTTGGACTTAAAGTCTCTCTATAGGGCACAAATAATGTCAAAATACTTACAAAAGGCTATCTCGCTTCTGTGTATCTTCCATTCCACTAATATCAATTATTGCTCTGATTATCATGGGCTCTGAAAATAGTCACGAAATAAATATAACATACACCAAAAGTCAGAAGGTTTACCACGAAACCTACAAACACATAGCACGTTACTATCATGCTGTCATATTTTCCCATATCGTATACGCATCGTGTAAAAAAAGAGAAAGCGTATGGACGCAATGACGTGATTAACGTTTCCTGGTAGCTCAGTAGTAGATGGAATACGCTCAAATGTGAGAGATATATTGTAATCAAAGATAAAGAAAAAGAAAACGAGCTAGCGTAGCCAAACGAAATATAATAATATTTCAGATCCATCTCATCCAAAACGGAAAGATTGACCAGGCATAAAAGATATTGCGCTTTGTCCCGTTTCTACTCGTGTATTTATAATATGCATTTATCTCTTTTGTATGAACGAAACGAGAGATAACGAAGTATTTTTCTCAGTCTACGGTTCTAAAGAACTTACTTTCAGACTCAGAAGCCTTCCTCGTCTTGTATTTTGTCTCTTTCTTTTCTTTTTTTGCGACTGCGTCACGTATTTGATCCTGAAGGTCTTTGCATTTAGTTAGTTCCTCAAAGAATTTATCTTCTTCATTATTCTGAATTTCTTGCTGTTTCAAAACTTTGGGCTTGTCTTTTTTGGAAACAGGGTTATCTGTTAAGAAAATGGCAAAATAAACATAAATGCACAATTAAAAAATAATTTCAACATTTAATTCAGTAAATCTCAAAATATTTTCATGCAAATAAAAACTCTTAAAATACTGAAGTTAAATTGAAAATCGATTTTATTAAATTCACCTTGTATTTTGTCTGGAAATTCCATTTTTTTGGACAACACATTGATCTTCCTGTAAACTTCATTCAAATCCATGTGCCCTATGATTCCTTGCAAGAGAATATCATGCATTGCTAAATGTAGCATTTCTTTGTGGCTTTTGTCCTCTGTTTTGCTTTTATTGTCATTCGTATCGTTTTTTTCTACGGCTGTTTTGTCAACTTTGCCAGTGTTATTAACTTCTGCCACAATTGTAGGCGCCTTTACTTCTTTAGCTCTTTGATCTTTATTGATAGTTATTTCACTCTTCCGGTTTTCATTTGGCATAATTGGTTTTCTGTCGTCAATAGAATTGGAACTGAACTCCTCTGCATCAAGTTGTTCCAATAAGGCATTGAGGTGGTTGGTTAGGACATTCTTTAAGTTTGGGTTTTGGAGGTGGAACAAGAAGGAGTTTGTTTCTGTAATACCAATAATAATGTAATAAAATTATTCTATATTACAAGAATTATTTTAGTGCGTGCTTGCGCGTTGTAGGGAAACTTAATAATAATTATAATAATTATAATAATCATTCGATTATATCAGGCAGTAAATAAAGTTTACATAAACAATTGTGGCCCATATAAATAAGCTAAGCTATTAGTGGCCTTATCAAAATTCCAAAAAATATTTGTCAGACTGTAATAATATTCGTTCCAAGTACTAACTATTAGGCTTACGCAATTGGTTTTTACTTCTTTTAGAAAAAGATGGTCGTCTCGTTTTAGATTTTTTTTAATGAATAGATCGAAAGATATAATATACTAATTTAAGATGATCAGTTGTTCAACTTATTGTTATTTACTGGTAGTATTTTTTTTTTACATGTGCGATGTCCTTAAATATCGATTACTAAAGATATATTTTATTTAAATTCAAGTCTGTTTCTTACCTAAAGATCTTTTGTTTCTAAATGATTCCTCTTCATTGACGTAAACGTCGTCTTTCCTATAGCCTTCTTCATCTTCTTCATAATTCCTCGCCTCATTGAATATTATTTCAGGCTTCATCTCCCTGAGCAGGTTTGCAGTTGATTCTTCATTCGGCTCTGTTCCATGAAGTACGGGAGCTAAAACGACAATAATTTTTAAATTACAGTTTTGCATAGATACTATTTCTTACGAATATATAGCTATTTGTTACAAAAATCATATATATTCTAAGGGAATTTCTTGTATAGTTATTGTAGGACAAATTTATCTGGGTGAAGGCATTGCTACTGTTGAATACGATGCTTCATGAGGTCAAGTTACACTACCGCACCGCTCAACGTCCTCTTTACACATGCTTTATAATCATATCTACACTAATCTACTATAAAAGGAAGCGTTGTTAAGTTTATATTTTAGGGGGAAATCTTCGGAATTACTCAACCGATTTCCAAAATTCTTTCACCACGAGGAGGCTACATTATACCTGTGTTACATATGGTACTTTTTATCCTGATATTCCCATGGGAGCGAAGCTCGCAGCCACAGTCAGTGTTATAGAAATAAATACCACTTACTTTTCTCCTTCTTCGACAGCAGCCCATCGATGTCAACAAATACATTGGTCAATATGACTGTGAAAATAAATGCAATCACCAGCAGAGATAGACAGAATACTCTGTAGAATATAACATCGTAATCGCATCTTGACATTGATCAATCTAATCAATTATTACTAATCAAAATAAATAGTAACTTTCGATTCGGAAACTAACCAAATGCAAGCTTAGTTAAAGTAACAATGAGTTGCTAATAATGTTTCGAATAGGCATCAACTTTTAAAAAAAGGTCGTGTTTGTAAAATAGTCGATAAGGATTTTGTCATTTTGCCACGATTTTTACAAAGATGTTTGTGAAATCTTGTAAATACGATCCATTAAATTTAGCCTACATTTAATGTTCGTCGTTTTTAGAAGATTTTGTTTGCTTTTTTTTTTGTGTCAGCGGTTAGATTTTCCACTGCGGCTTCTTTCTTCTCGAGTTTATTGATGTTATTACCCAAATTTTAACTGTTATCGTCTGGACATGACAGAGAAAACTCTCATCTTCGCGTGTTACCAGTTTCTTATCTTGGTGTGCTGCATACAGGGCTCGTTGTATAATAAACATTGAAATTTTGAAAATTCGACTGTAATTTTACAACCCACTTCAACCTTTCTTGGGAATGCTATCAGTTGCCAAAACTATGTATCCCTTAATCGCTTCAGACGACATAACGATACAGTATGATATGGAGCAGTTGTATTCTAGGTATGAAATATTCCATAGACAGAGAGAGACAGACCTCGACCTATCGGGTAGGCGTATGGAATATTCTATCTCATGACAACAAGACGCTCACATCGTGTCAATCGTTTTCTTTGTCTTATCGACTTCGTTACTACAGTCATCCGACCTGAAGTCCATTCAGCTAGGCAACCATCTGGAGATGTGCGATCAAGCGGAGTTGGTCCAATGGTCAAACCTGTGATCGAAAAGTCCCAGGTTAGAATCCTACTCGTGGCACATAAGATTGTATACCAATCTGACTCATGTATAGTTTTCATAGACCACCAATTGCTTCCGTGGTTTTGCGTGCTCGTTTACTATTAAATTCAATAGTATGTGTGCAATAACTTGTAACTGGATGACCGCTTTTGGTAACAAGGCTGCAGAGTTCGTCAGATCGTAAAATCCTTGCTGAAGCAGCCGTTTTATGGACATAATAAAAATCACACTAACTAATATTATAAATGTGAATGTTTGAATGTGAGTGAGGATGTTAGTTACTTAATTACGCAAAATTTTCTGGGAAGATTTAATGTATTTGGTATATATATCCTGGAATAGCACAAATGGTATGTGTCAACATAATCATTTGTACAATTCCAGCTATGTCCACAATGGTAATGGTGAAGTTTATTGCGCCGCTTCTTCACCTGCGCTTTGGAAGTCGGCAGTAGACTTAAGTTTTAAGTAATTTTTTGACGTCAATTAGTGATGTATATTCGGTATGGGTACATTCCGAATTAACTGATGTTGGAGCGAAGCCCCGGGGTGCAGCTAGAATTATTTATAACTAGATGTTGCCCGGGGCTTCGCTCCCGTGGGAATTTTTAGATAAAATGTAGCCTATAGCAATCTTGGATAATGTAGCATTCTAATGGTGAAAGAATTTTTGAAATCGGTTCGGTAGCTTTGGAGATTACCCCCCTCAAACTCACAAACGCTTACCTCTGTAAAAATATTGGTATAGATTCTTTAGAAATTTTATACAGCTAAAATTAAGCTAATTCGTGTGTGTTCTGAAGTTTGGAGTTTCTTTAAATAATCTCTTCTTAGAAACTGTTGACTGCAGGTGTAACTAGATTTTCATTGAGCTGGTTCCAGTCTCGTACACGATTGGATTGAACATTTGTCTTCGGTTGCCTCTTAGCTGAAGTTATAAGAATTTACTCTTAATTTAATATTTTCAGAGAGTTTGAATATATATCTTAATAATTTACAGGTCTTGATGAAAGTTGTAGATGTAAATAAACAATAAAGTTGGTTCCAATATACTGCTCCGAGGCACTCCATACGGAATCGGCATGATATCACTCAAAGTATGGCCAATTTACACGCACTGATTTCCGAGGCACTCCATACGGAATCGGCATGATATCACTCAAAGTATGGCCAATTTACACGCACTGATTTCCGAGGCACTCCATACGGAATCGGCATGATATCACTCAAAGTATGGCCAATTTACACGCACTGATTTCCGAGGCACTCCATACGGAATCGGCATGATATCACTCAAAGTATGGCCAATTTACACGCACTGATTTCCGAGGCACTCCATACGGAATCGGCATGATATCACTCAAAGTATGGCCAATTTACACGCACTGATTTCCGAGGCACTCCATACGGAATCGGCATGATATCACTCAAAGTATGGCCAATTTACACGCACTGATTTCCGAGGCACTCCATACGGAATCGGCATGATATCACTCAAAGTATGGCCAATTTACACGCACTGATTTCCGAGGCACTCCATACGGAATCGGCATGATATCACTCAAAGTATGGCCAATTTACACGCACTGATTTCCGAGGCACTCCATACGGAATCGGCATGATATCACTCAAAGTATGGCCAATTTACACGCACTGATTTCCGAGGCACTCCATACGGAATCGGCATGATATCACTCAAAGTATGGCCAATTTACACGCACTGATTTCCGAGGCACTCCATACGGAATCGGCATGATATCACTCAAAGTATGGCCAATTTACACGCACTGATTTCCGAGGCACTCCATACGGAATCGGCATGATATCACTCAAAGTATGGCCAATTTACACGCACTGATTTCCGATTCATCAGATAACTTATCCTCCAGTAATATTACTAGTTAAATAGGCTTGAATAATATTACTAGTTATAAATTGTAAATTGATTTCTAAAGGAAACAATTTGGGAGAAGAACAAAGATTGTTTTTTTTATCAATTGTTTTATTACGTTCGATTGTGTAAGTTTACAATGACAAAATTACGTTTTTGTTCAATAAACTTAAATTACCTTAAATATATCTTAATTTTCTACAACTAAATGTCTAAATATCATTTTTTAATAATAGTTTTGTGATTTCATAATAATATAAAAACAGTCTAAAGCTTCACATATTTATCGGGATATTCATATGTCAATTCTGAGATCTTAATAATTATTTAAAATAAAGAGTAAAGTTTCTGAAAGACAAAATTTTGGTATAAATGTAAACATTGTTTTTAATGAAACTTAGTAGGCAAAACTATTTGACTGCTAAATAAAATAATCGATGATTCCTGTAACTTTCGACAAATTTAATAAAATAAAAAATTACGTAATCGAAATTGCATACGTGGATAATTTATTTTAAGAACCAAAAAGTTCCGAGTTTGTTTTTAAATTTGAAATGTATATTACTTATGACGCTTATTTTCTAACTGAGTCAATATTATACGATTCCCTTCTTCTTTAGCTTCGTGTTGTCTTTCACCCTGAAACAAAACAAAACAATAAAAAATAAAAACTTTCTTTTAACTTCTGTTATTATTGTGTTTAAAAATTCATTTATTATATATTACACAATGGTTGAGTTTCCATAGAAAAATGCGTGTTAGATAGTCTAGTCTAATTATACATAATTATGTTATTAGTTATATATTTTTCTATAAACACAACAGAACTGACAAAAAATCAATTTTTTTTAATAAAGAAGAGTTGGTTAAAAAAAAATTTATATAATATAACAATTGTTATACAATATAACTTCTTGGACTGGAAAAACAGAAAAAAAAATTCAAGTTTAGTTGTGTTTCAAAAATAATATAACTTTAAGTAGGCATGTCCTTGCATATAAAAGATATTAAAGAAAAACAATTATAGGAGTCCTTTTGGGACTAACAGTAGCAAAAAAAAAAAAATTTTTGTCTGTCTGTCTATCTGTCTGTCTGTATGTTTGTTCACGCATCACGCGAAATCTACTGGATAAAATTTGATGTCTTTTCACAGTTACATAGCGGATGCTCTAACTGAAAATCTGGTAGGTGTCATCGCGATACGTTGCTTGGAAGCCGAGATATTATAATAGTAAGAACACGAAATAAACGCGGGCGAAGCCGCGGGCCAAAGCTTGTAATGAAATAAAGATTCTCTAACACAAACCATAGGTCTAAATCAGTACAAGATAACACTAAATAATACAAAAGTGTCGTATAACATTAATATGCCTATTATATCATTTTTAAAGTAATAATTTCAACAAAAAATGCATGTTTTTGTGAAAATTTGGTAGTTTTGGTCATACATTTTCATCGATTCAAACGCGCAAGTGAAAAAAACATACAATTTTGCCAATTTCAAATGACGAGGTTATGTCTATTGGATTGTATTTTTTTATACGAATCCATGTCCAATCTACGTGTCACCCGTGCATTTTTTTCATCTGTTTCGAGAATATCAAGAGTATGCCTCCATATTGGTCACATATAGATTTTATCAATGAAACGATTATTGAAAATTTTTAATGATCAACAAAATCGTGTTCTATAAAGTCAGTTGTTTTTTAACAAACTATGAATTTAAATATTGCGTCACTTTGTTGCATACATGTTACATGTATGCAACAATCATATCGAGTGTATTATTGCTAACACTGGTGTCAGATTTTACTCAAATCGCCTGAAGGCGTCTGTGAACATCGTCACACTAGTGAACTAAACTGTCCACCAGTGTGCAGGTTTCCTCACGATGTTTTCCTTCACCGGAAGCGAGTGAATAGTAATGAAAACTAATATATGTCAGATTGGTATGCAAACTCATCGTGGCATGAATAAGATTCGAACTTGGGATCTTTCGATCACAGGCGGAAGGTCTTAAGCACTGGGCCACAACCGCTTCATGTATTAAGAACGATAGAGACGCGTTTTCTGTCAGAGAACATGCAGTTAGATACAGATAGCCTCCTAAAGAAGCACGAGGTATTGAAAAAACTTAAATTTGAACCTAAACACAAGTCTAGTGTGCCATTTACTAGACCAATAGAGTTGGGTGGGTCGTTGGTATAAAAGTCGAATGGTTTCGCATTGCACAGGTAGTTTGCATATTGCTTGGATTGTATTTTTTTACCAAATTATGACTATTCTGCTAATGGAGGAAGATGCTGCAGTTACCATCGACTGCTTTTCCCACAAACAAGTCCATTATTGACGAACTCAACATCAAAACCAGGCTTTCTACCATCTGCCTGCGGAAGATACGGAGTTTTTCGGCCACATCGCTCTTAAAGACGACGTAATCTGGCAAAATTGACTGCAAACGGATACGAGTCCGGAGCCCTATTAGATGGTCTGACCAAATAAGCGCTGTTCTTGAAACTTTGCATTGCATGCAGCTCTTCACGTCGCAAAGGACCGGGGCATATGGAGACGTCGTGAAAAGTTACTCCTTCGGGGTAGTCACGATCCTCAGCATTGAGGAGGAGAAGGAGGAAGGAAAGGTCGTCGTCCGCATTGTTTTCTGTAGGAGTTGGCGATTAACCCTTCTATTCTAGGTCATATCCTACCCGTGTATCAACATCTAAATTCTTCTGGTAGATTATAATAGCAACACTTCGATGGCTCGGCCGTGTACCGTGTGCAGAGAAACTCACACTTAAGAGGTAAACGACCTGTCGGAGTGATGAAGTATTAAGAGACCTGGATCTATAGAATCAACTGGAAATATAGAACAATGGATAAGTCTAGTATCGGAAGCCAAGATTCTGTTTGTGTCGCTGAACCAGCGAAAGATTAACATGATTGAGTAACAAGCTTCATTGACGTCAAAACTTTCGCATTAATATTAGTAGGTAGGGGTTACCTTCTAAATGAAGCCCGCCTTATAGATCGCAGGTCGTAGTTCAAGGGATCGATTGCTATCCTAGAATTGCTGTCGAGACCAGGCATCATGTCTGAGAAACCATCGCTGTCTCCACGACCTGACATGGAAGAAAATATGAGTCAGTCCACAGAGAAATTATGAGAAATTCCTCAGTCAATCATTTCATTTGCGAAAATTGGATGTTACTCATTAAAATTTTGTACACGAGAAGACAAATACGCCTATTTATGTAATTCCTAGGAGAGTGCAACCTCCAGGCGCATTTTGAAGATATATTTTGACGACCCCCGCGGCGTGGTCGTGGTTCTTCGCCGTCTGGAGGTGCTGGCTTCGATCTTCCCAGCGTGGGCCGTATTGTTTTTACTAATATTGTCTTTGGTTCGGTTATTGTGTTTATGGCCGCTGAGTGTTGTTTATTTAATAAATGATGCTTGAAACATTGGTTTTTTATTTATTTCATCATTATGACATTATTATTATTTGACAAATTCAATTTAGAAAACGTTCGAATCAAACCAAAGAATAATCGGAAAATTTGCACAAACTGAATATAGCTTTAATGTAAAAAACTATATTCAAATATTACTATTAACTATAATGTGTATTCGACAACTTACCGTATGTGTCACATCGCTAACAAATCTTTAACCATTTTTAAAAGTCTCATCAAGTGAAATCTATAATAAATATGTGATCCCACCAATATAGGTTACATCGGTAGGATGACGGGTGCAAAATGATTTTTTTCTTGGCATATGATTAGAATTATAAATCACTCACCAAGTACATCACTAGCGTGCAAGCTACCGTCATAAAACACTGTTCCCTCATCGTCAGTTGTTAGTTCTAGAATAAATAAGAATTGTTTAACAAATAATTAAGTTATATACCTTCATATTCTTCACATATGAGTGCCTATTGGGAATCTAAAATATCTAGTTGATATTTAGTAAAAAAAATAGCTTTTTTTGGAATAATTACACTGGTCAACAGCCAAAATGTTTACTGAGATATTGTTATTGAGTATTTCTAGGACACTAATTATGTAATGCCCTATAATGGCTCCAAACAGTCGTCGAACAGTTTGCCAAACTTTACTAGCTATACATTGCTGGTTTTTCAATGTGGCAAATAAAAGCACTCATACTAACTATGCAATGGTCACGCATTCGCTTCGGCAGAGTTCAGTACAGTGTGGAGTTGGCATAAAAATATTAGTTTAATAAACATTTCTAGCAGCTCTAGTTTTTGACATCTACGTTGTTTTTTTGACTAAAAATATACTGTAAATTCAATTGATTTTTAAATATACCTACACTAACAAAAAATATGTTTCGTGTAACTCAAAAACAAAAGCTGAGTGCGATGTACGGGGTTTCATTTCACTTCTCACCATCGAATCGATTCGAAATGAGACGCAGCGAACCAATCACATTGCGGTGTGGTTGACGTTGCGTCACAATGGTGCACTGTGATTGGTTGCTGCGGCTCACTGAGAATCGACTGAGTGGTGAGTTGTAAACTCTCACTACTCACAATGTTGTGGAAAATATGTTGCCATATTTAAAATGTCTCATCAAATTGAGCTAGAAACAAAGAAAAGCAACAAGAAAAATTATTTTTTTTTTGTTGACCAGTGTGATTTTTTTATATATTCCTTTCGGCATTACTTCTCAGCAGTGGTCGTTCCGAAATGCTAGTAGTTTGTAGCTTTGAGAATTATGATTTACTTGACATATAGAAGAGCAGTATTAATATACAGAGGGCAAATAGATTTTGAGAGTGTTTAATAAATATCCTTACATATTATAAACAGAAGTACAGATAAACGAACGCGCTAAACTGATACTACCGGACGGATTTTTGTACGGTTTTCACCAATAGATACGTTATTACTGAGAAATGTTTCGATGTATAATTTATTATGGTTTTACCCGAGCGAAGCCAGGACGGGTTCTTAGTATTTTATAAATGCGAAATTTTTGATGTGTATGTGTAAAGTTCGGTAATCAATTACTTAAAATCTATTGGGCATATAATAATAAAATTCGGTACACGGGTAGAATATATCCTGGAATAGCACTTGAGGCACGTTTTATCCTGGATTTCCCGAAGCAAAGCCCCGGGGATATAAATATAAAAATGACTCACCGAACTGTTTGAGGTTAGATTCTAATTCGTCATTATCTGTCAAGAATGAAGAATATTAGAAAACTCATATTGAAATGTAAACGTGAACAAATATGACGATTATTTGTTAGGGTATTTCAGCTAAAATGTTTCCACTTTGTTATTTAACAAATGACCATTTTGTGAACGAATGAATAAATAACTTGTGAATTAATAATAAGTACTTAAATGCGAAAGGTTAGATGTGTATCAGTATTTTCTATAAGCGAGATGTGATGAAATTTCCCCCAAGTATTAACATAAAATATATCTTGTAACATATAAAATGTATTAAATAAATCATATTTACGTTTGAAACTAAAATTAAACTGATTAAAAAAAATATATAAATAAAGAACAAATATATTAAACTTACCTAAAATTAAAACTAAAGTATAAATATTAAATTAATTTGAATAAAAAATTTAGCCTAAATCGCCATTGTCGTGCAGTAAAGTTCTTAGAAGGCTGGCGACATTTTCTCTTTGTATATCCTATCTTAATCGTTGGCCAAAATAGTCACCAGCCCTTAGGACCCCAAAAGTTATTTTTCTCCGCACTCCAAGGACCCAGGACCAGGGCCCAGGGTCACCACCACAAAAATCGCAAATATATATTTATTTATATATATGGCTATCTTAAGCTTTAAAGTATTAATATATGATTATTTTTTTCAAAATATTCATTATGCGACAGTGACCAAATTTCCACTTGGTTTCAATCTTGCGAATCTTAACGTCGCGATTCAGTCCTGTCATTGCACCATGTATTTTGACAGTTTCTTATGACGTCGTGGCGTGGTAGATGTCGCTACAGTACCAACCTGGGAAGAATGCTGAAGTTGTTGATGTTGTTTCGCTTGTGGCTGTTGTTTTGGGAACTTCGGTGTTCACTTGTGTCACCATTTGAGACGGCGTGGAAGGAGAAAGTGTCACTGTAACAATTAATACATTACAAAAATGATTTTAGGGCGCAGTGCGGGTTTATATTTCATTTCACAAGCGAATCAATTCGAAGTGAGACGTAGCGAACCAATCACATTGCGGTGTGATTGTCGTTGCGTCTGTGAGTCGCGATGATGAGATGTAAACAGCAAAGTCGCTCTACGAACACTGAAGTATGGATGTAAAGGGTTTCATAAATAGGAAATCTGTTTGGCAAGTGGTAAACTCACGATATCATTTGAAGCAAGTGGTGGTCTATTAAAACTACTATACTATATCTTTTTAGAGTAGCTTGAGAGATGGGATGGGAACGATTAAAATATGGATTGATTGGCATTACCTACAGTCTCAACAACGCACAAACTTTTGGAGTAAGATCAGTATTCGATATAGTCTCATTTTTAACTCTCGACGCAAAAAGAGGGGTGTTATAAGTTTGACCGCTAAGTGTGTCTGTTTGTCTCTCTGTCAATCTGTGAACGTGGCACCGTAGCTCATCAACCAGTGAACCGATTTGGATGCGATTTTTTTTATTTGATACCAAATATTTATGCGCTGGTTTTTAGATATCTTTGATCAAAATCCGTCCAGCCGTTTCAAAGTTGTAGCGAAATGAATATTGAAAGTCGGGGTGGTTTTTTTAATTTGTCTAACAAATAAACTTGCTTAAGGATGGTTGAATATCTTACCTGGTGAGAAGAAATATACAGTCCCAAGGTTTGCTGCTATTGGAGTTTGTGTGGCGTCTGTAGGTTTGTTTGTAATAGTGGTTGGAGTTGTTGGTTGTTGGTGTTTGGGTATATTTGTAACCGGAGTTGTCACAGTCTGTTGGATTGTCTGCTGATGATCTTTAGATGTGGGAACAGATGTTGATGGCGACCGCTGTATAGTCGCTGCTACGGGTATGTTTTCTGGAAACGTAAACATATGAAATTATACGTGGAAAATGGTGATAAATGAATAATTTGATAGATTATGCAAACGCGTTCCAGTTAATTTTGGTTTGAGTGTCGTTAAATTTAACCAGACGTCAGATTCAGATTTCTTTATTGCAAGTCATTGGACGTCACTTAAATTGAAGCGTGTTGCCTTGCAAATATTGGTGTTAGGTGAAGATAACACAAATTAAGATTAATGTAATTAATTATTTTAATTGTTTAATGTGGGGGAATCGAAGGTTGAGATATCTATGTTGAAAACTTACCAATATTTTGCAGTTTTCTTAAAACTTTCTCTATGCACCAGCTTAACATTTGCGGGTTACCATTCTGACCTATTTGGTTGCAAAAATTCGCCGCCATAGTCGTGAACGGATTCAAATGTCTCTCGACAGACTCCGCCAATTTGTCCAGTGTCTTGAATGTCTTTATTATATTAGCTTGTGCTGCTTTTTCCGGCACGTTTTTATTGGGTATAACAGTTGTCGTTGCTTTAATCTTTTCTGTACTGTACTCTATTAAATTTGCGTTCGGGTGAGATTTTTTCTCATCTTTCATTTCATATTCTGTTGTCATTTTGCGGTGTCTCCTTCTAGATTTTCCTTTCGAATGATGACGTATCCATCTCTTGGCTCTACTGTTTTTATTACCATTTGTTTCAGCTACTTTGGTATCTAAAGCGTTATTATCGATAGGTATTAAAACAGTTGACTTAATTTTCTTACCGCCATTTCTTTTTGCTTTTGCATTTCGAGTCATGAATCTGTTTCCATGTAAAGTTCCAGACATTATTTGATTTTTCATTAAGTTGTCTATGAATGTATTGTTAAAATAATACTTATAGACTAGATCATCAACTGGATGTTCGTCTTTTTCTTTTAGAATCATTTGATCTTGATTTAGGAGACGAATAGAATCCATAGATGGTATGGAGAACAAATCTATTTTTACAGATTCTGTTAGATCGGGCTTTGCAGTCGTAGTTTGAGCGACTACACTGACATCAGCTTCGCTAGTATTAGTAATTTTATCCTGTGATTTTGGTTTAGAAGGTTTTTTATCTGTAAATAGTTGTTTTGCTTTCTTTAAAATTCTAGCGAAATTGTTCTGTCTCCGAGATATTTCATTCTGAGTTTTAGCTATCATACTTTGCTTAGCATTAATCTTTTCATTTTGTGCGAGCATCAATTTTTGTATGTTATAAAACTGACGTTGCTGAGTCAAGAATTTCTTTTGTTGATTTTCAAAGTCCGCGAGATTGTTGGACATTTCTGTTTCTTTATTTTTAAAATATTCCTCTTTGGATTCCAATTTCTTTTGTATTTCTTGTATTTTTTCATGGTAATCTTTTAAGTCTGTGTATCTAGTTTCAAAATCATTGAACTTAGTAATTAAAAGTGTCACACTCTTATCTATATCTTCTTTTCCTGCGAACATTTCACTGTGTATCCTTTTTATTTCTAAATGCTGTTTCATTATCTTTTTGAATGTTTTGGTCAGTATCGACAGTAGTTTGAGCAAACTCTTTTCGGAAACGATTGTGTGTTCTTCAGATTTTGGTATAACTTTATAAACATTCACGTCAGGTCCCGGTACACTTACAGGCCAACTTCTTATTTTATCATCAAATATATTTCTGTCATATTTCTGTGAATCATTGAAACCTTCCACTATCTCGATCTTTTTAATGAGTTCCGATTCGTAATTTTTATTCATGCTACGTTTCGGTGGCACAGATGAATTGTTATTAGCGTTATCGTCTAAAATTTCATTTGCCATGATGAAATCAAACGTTCTATTCGAGTGATTGGTTTCATTCGATATATATTCTGTTTCGTCTATGCCGTTTAGTTCTGTAGATTTGTCGAATACTTCTTCGAGCATAATCTTATTGTTGTTCTTTGCTTTGCTCAGCAATACAGCTACATCGTAAGGGTAAAATGATTCAGAATTTCTGTGTGTTGGTGTAAATTTAGATTTTATTATTGGTTTGTTATTAGGGGAGTGTTTCGGATCGCAATCTTTGCCATTGCAACCGCTTAGACTTTCTCGAAATCCATCTTCGAATACTGTAACAAACAACGTTTTATTTTTTAATTTTAATATATTATTTTAATTCTAGTGAGCTTGTGAAGACATCAGGTGGAGGGCTAGTCGTAAAATCACGCCAGAAACTTCAAAGGATTATGTCTTATGTGGAAATAGCGTTTCAGCCGATAATAAAACAAGGAGAAATAAAACACATGAAGATGCCAGAGATATATAGAATCATAAGTTTTAGTTGAGCAAGGAGATCTTACTACATTCAACACGTGACAAAAAACATGCCGTTGAGGAGTTGCCTCGTCGGGAGCCGATCATGAGTGCACCATTCAATGTCATTTAAACTGAAGCGACGTGGAAAATGTCAACTATTTAGGACCAGAAAAGGTAGATTAAATATAATTTGGCAGATTTACAGATAAATAAAAGCTTGTAAAGACAGAGCCTCAGAATACGAGGCACTCCACAAGCTTTGGATGTCGTTATACAGCCTTGACAACTGATAGGAAACAATAGCATTCCCAAGGAGGATACGCCACGCCAGCGGCGTTGTCAAATCACAGTCGAATCTTCAAGTTTTGAGACCGCACCAACCCGCACATTATCGCCGCTTACATTTCTATTAATTATTAGCGATAAACAACAAGGGGCGTGTACTGCAAATTGTACTCTACTAGATAATTGATTTTATTAGAAAGTAGGTAAGTACTGTAGTTTTCTATTGGACACAGTCGTCACAATTTACTAAAACAAAAACGGTGACCACAAAAAACCCTTGTCGTGAATTGTCACAAAGTTTTGTATGATGAAAGTGTCAAAATTCCGGGTATGTGAGAAAGAGATGTAACATGAGAAGTTAGTGAGAGAGAGAGACACACACACAATATACTTACAGTCCGGGGACCGTTTCGTCCTGTCAAGATAGTTCGTAGAAAACGGATTATCCTGCTGGCGACCGCCGTGAAATGAGTAAAAATCGTCTTCAAACAAATCATCAACGTTAACCGATGCTGGCTTGAAGATGAAATCTGAGAAACCCGATTTCTCGAATACTTTGTCGTTATCAGCTTTTATCCATACACCTTTGTTTAAAATGTTATCCCTATGCCTCACATATTCCGATTTCACCGAAATAATTGTCGATACAAAAACTTGGAGGAATATCGATGTTTTTGACATCACTAGAGCTGGTGTGTCATTGGAGGTTTGGAAGTCAATGAATGGGTAATTAATGGTATTTGCAATGTATTTGAATTGTAATCGGAGTTGTGCTTCTTTATTTGTAAACATCATTTCGAGATTTAGTAGTGCGTCTGAATCGATTTTTGTCGATATCGATGAAGTAATTTGTTTGTTTAAACGAGTTTTTGTTATGCGTGGTCCTATTGCCCAGAATATTACCACTCCAAATCTAACGATATCGTACGAGGCGTCTAAGGGATGCATGCTATAAAACCTAATAGGCAATAATCGTATTGCGGGAGCCAGGTGATTATGCTCGACCGCCACAAAGGGAAGATCTTGCCCCCAGGCTAGGTGCAGCGCTGGGGAACCGCATGCGACAGTTGGAGTCTTGTCGGAGGTTGTATATATGGTATCCACTCGTAAACACACTGCATGCGCGTTCTAGACTTGTTATTTTTGCATGTGAGTAGATCATAGCGCCATCTATCCGTATTGTTGTGGATGTATGTGGGTCGTATCGTTATTGCGTTTTAATCGGCTTTACCGTCTGTGGCGCGGTAGATGTCGCTCCAATAGCACCCCCAAAGAGGGTTGACATCAGGCACGCAGATGGTTGTAGCATAGCCGAATCTTCAAAATTTAATGATTGATTTTTTACGCGAACTCTGGATTTGAGGCGTTACATCTCCGAATGCGGATTACGTGGTGGTGAAAAAAACAAATATATGTTTTTGATTTCAGGAGATTTTGTCAAGTAAAGTTGTTTGACTAAGCTTCTTTTTGGATGTGTAATAAAAATAAGTTTATTGATCTCACATTTAACTATTATCTCTTGCATTTAGTAAACAGTTGAAGTGAAGACTAAATTTACTATATTAGGATTTATATATACTTAGCATGCACAGCTATCTTCTTTATACTTATCATGTATCGATAACTTTTCAACTAGTTTATCGACACATCACATCACTAGCGCTTTCCCGTTGTGTGACTCGTGTGGTTAATGTTATCATTTGTGGAATGTATTTTTAACAAACAGATTCCTTTTTACTGTTTTAAGTGATATGTTTTTTTTTTTTTAGTTTTGTAAAAGGATGTTTTGAAAAGCCAGGATTGTTTTGTTATGTTTTCGTTACTACTAACCTATATCTTAGTTTTTAGTTCTTGCTTCCCGACCCGGATTTGCTCGT
Organism: Plodia interpunctella; assembly: GCF_027563975.2. Classification (NCBI taxonomy): domain Eukaryota; kingdom Metazoa; phylum Arthropoda; class Insecta; order Lepidoptera; family Pyralidae; genus Plodia; species Plodia interpunctella. The sequence continues at coordinate 1,233,809 of NC_071321.1, forward strand.
GTAAAACCATAATGAAATATACATTATACATTTAAATATTCCACTATAATTACACAATTTATTGGTGAAAATCGTGCAAAAGTCCGTCGGATAGTTTTTGAGTTTGTAACAGTAGCGTACATATAGACAGAGAGACGCGACAGGGGTGACATCTATTATCTAAAGATGTAAGCATTTAAAAACAAAATATTTACGCAGAGACGTTTAAGCTATTTCTCATAAAGACGTATTCAGAACTGGAACGATTCGAATCCTAGCCGATATGGGCATAAATCCTTACATATTATAAAAATAAGTCTGTATGTATGACCGCGATAAACTCAAAAGCTACCGGACGGATTTTGGTACAGTTTTCACTGCTAGATATCGTGATTTCTGAGGAAGGTTTAAATGTATAACTTATTATGGTTTTACTCGAGCGGTTTACTGGACCGCAAATAAAAATACATTTAAGTTTTTTTTACAGATTTATTGTTATATGTATATCAAATAATAATGTGATCGAAGACATTCCATTCCATATTAATTTTATATTATTTTTTTAACATATTTTAACGATATAATTACATACATTAATAACAAGGTTATAACAACTTAATAACTTCTGATCCATTATCTTAAGCAGCAATTTCCTTCTTCTTTCTGAAAAAAACATTAAACGATTTTTTATTTATTGGCTTTATTGTCTAAGCCATAACCCTTGCTCCGTTGCGCTCCGTCACGTTGACGTCCGTCGAGGGACCAAAGCAATAATTAGAAATTATATGAAGGCAAAATTTATACAAAACAATAATATCTACTTATAATTTTTATTTACTTTATCCGTATGTACGTATGTATAATATTTTAGGTTACACACTGATCCGTGTTTATAATATCATTATAACATATTATATTCCGTGTCAATTTTAACCTTGACGTTGGCAAAATCATCGTTTTGGGCGAACGATGGAGCAAGGAAATTAAAAAAAAAATAATCTATGAAGTTTCGACGTACGTCAACGCACGTCAGTGTCAAAACGGAGCTTAAACGTGCTGCGTCGTCGCAACAGAGCACGAGTGAGTTCATGGCTCTTATTTGTTTGATGAGATGTTTCATAAAATATTAGCGTTCGGTCCCGTTTCTTTTCGAGTATTCTAATACGCGTTTCTCTTTCTTGTTTGAGCCTAACGAAAGATATGACAAAGTTTTCTCTATCTACTATTACTATATTAAGAACTTGCTGCGCCCCGGGGCTTCGCTCCCGTGAGAATTTCGGGGTAAAAAGTTATTCCAGGATATTTTCTACCAGTGTACCAAATGTCATAAAAATCCGCCCAGTACATTTTGCGTGAAAGAGTAACAAACATACATACATCGCATTTATGATATTAGTATATTATTATATTATAATATTAGGATTAATACATTTTATTTCACCAAAAGTTACATTTTACTGGTTATAGTTATAATTACAAATATTTATCGCAACACACATCGTCAAAATATTCTATACTAGCTTTTGTCCGCGGCTTTGCCCGCGTTAATTTTCCAGGATTAAATTAATTATCCTATGTCCTCCATACTTAACTTTAACTACGTGTATGCAAAATTTCAAGAAGATTGGTTGAGTAGATAGAGCGTGAAGAGGTACAAACATACTTTCGCATTTATAATATTAGTTAGGATGTACTTACTGAATACAAGGCGTGTTCCAAAATCTCTGGTCTTTGCCGTAAGCTTCTCCATCTTGTATAGTCTGTGGCATGTCCTTCCCCGTAGACTCTGGCAGGAACAGGCACAGACAACCGCCAAATATCCCCAACGCGCCAAGAATAAGGAGGGGTATCATTGTGTTTATTGTTGACTGAAATTATTATTATATTAAAAAAAAACAATAAATTTATTTATTTATGCTTTATTGCACAAAAATACAAATTTTAAAAGTACAATCGGTAGAATTAATGCTAAAAGCATTATTTAACAAATTTGTCAATCTTCGAGTCAAAGAATATGAATGCAAAAAATATACTTACATAAATACACAAAACCAGATGTAGCCCGGGGCTTCGCTCCCATGGGATTTTTGAGCTAAAATATAGCCTATAACAATCTTAGATAATGTACCTTTGTAATGGTGAAAGAATTTTTGAAAACGGTTCGGTAGTTTCGGAGATTACCCGCCTCAAACATACAAACTCACAAACGCTTAGCTCTTTATAATAATATTATAGATTAGCCAAACTTATACTTTTAAGGCAACTGCCAACTATCCAAAGCGCAGTGAAATCTACTGGCCTCACAGCCGAGGATGAAACTTACCAAATAAACAATATATGGCACTGAAATTGTAGCAACGTAGCCCATAATATGAATTAAAGCAAGCCCCTGTGCTCTCACTACGGTCGGTAATAGTTCTGCCGCGTATTGCATTCCGATGTTGAATGATATGTTGACTGCGAAGCGGCCTACGATGGCCAAGGAGGCTGACGGGATTCCTGGAAAGATAAAGAGAAAACTGTCTATCTGTAGCGGGAGCGAGGCCAACATGCTCGACCGCCACAAAGGGAAGATCTTCCAGCCAGACCAGGCGCAGCGCCGGGAACCGCACGCGACAGACGGAGTGTCGTTGGAGGTTTTCAGTATACAGGGTTACTGGTATCAAACGCAAAACCTCCTTAAGACTACTCGGGTACATCAAAACAAGCAACTTTTATTCTACGACTTTTCGTGATACGTAGTTCTTTTTTTTTTCATATAAAAGAAAATACAATCTAATTTGCGATTCTACACATGTCATGTTTACTCCATGTAATAGCCGAGCAACACGAGACAGTACAGTAGCGTTATGTAGCGGAATCGAATATAGACTTTACGTTTTATAGAAACGACATTAAAACTAAAAAAGGAAAATGTTTGTATTTATTACGTTTAGAGAAAAGTCGTAGAATAAAATATGTACCTTATGCGCCTTTGGAATGTTATGCGTTAGATACCAGTAACCCTGTATAATATGCTTCCAATGGAATGTTTGAAATCGGTTCGGTAGTTTCGGAGATTACCTGCCTCAAACATACAAATGCTACCTCTTTATAATTATAGTATATACTAACAGCCCGGCTTCGTTTAAAACTACCTCAGGAGTCACCCTATATCACATTATATGTGAGTAAAACTCGCATCAAAATCCGTTGCGTAGTTTTAAAGATCTAAGCATACATAGGTAAGCATACAGACAGACGGAGCGAAGCGACATTGTTTTATACTATTTAATAATTGTGATATTACATTAGGTATCAACATAGCAGCTCATTGAACTCACCAATGGGTACGGTTGTAGCTAAAATACTGAAGATTCCACTGATTGCCATCGAGCTAAATGACATCCACCGACGTCCAATCCTATAACAAATTACATTAATTAATTACAAAAAATAAAATATTAAACACATCCTTAGAATTTGTTGCATTCAATGTGTAACAAGAAAATCATGCTGATGACCACATATGACCAGTTGGCAAGAAGAATGTTGATGATTCTTATATACTAATTCAAATTTGGTAATTTAATTGACGATAGTAATGAAAAAGAAGCCAATAAAGATAAATTTGATATATTTGAGTGTGAAAATGAAATAAACTCACATATCAAGGGTCAAAATGAGGAGGACATCGGCAGGAAACTCCGTAGCGGTCGCAACAGTGAATGTGACGAACATGTCTAACCCTAAAGACCCTACGTTCCTGACATGGCCGTCGAAGACCATAGCTATGGACATCCAGATGAGAACGAGAAGTATGCTGTGGAAACGCAGTCGTGGTGTTTTCAAGAGGTCAGCTACCGTATAATTTTTGATTTCTTGCTCTGTTCTCGCTATTTCTGCCGCCGTTTCCTGGTTAATATTAAGATTAAGGAATATTTTTTTAGTTTTATGCATGTTACGATGTAAATTAATAGATTTTCATGATATTTGGTGTGCATAAGGTTAAAGACTCGAGTTTAATGATAATCATTCATAGGTACATTGATTCAAATAAAGGCAACCCCTTTTTTCTACCTCTATGGACCAGAAATGGGGGTGAAAGTATTGAATGACATAAGCATAATGTCTCGGACATTATTGCCACTGCTGGAGTCCCTGAATATTATTATTAAGAAACAATTTTTTTTTTGAGACGTAAAACATATCTATTTATAAATACAATTTATTTTTATAAAACATTAAAAAATTACATATTTTTTTTACAAAAACTATAATTATAAATAATAAAGAAATTCCAGCTCGTCGCCGCTTGGAAGGGTTCCAAAAAGCCCCTCTCAGCCCAAGAATGATCCCTCTGAACCGCTATGGCAATCCTCTGTGCAAAGTAACTGCCTGGCCTTGGATCGCCCGTTACCTCACGGAGACGCGCTGAAATCTCAGCCGAAAACGATTTTGCCTCAGGATCCCATGGGTCCATCGTCTCAAATTAAGAAACTACATAAGTACATTAACATAGCCAATACTAACTCTGAATTCATTTATAACAGCATCCGGTATTTTCTTCTTGTTTATTCTTTCAACTCGCTTCATTATTTTTATGGCTTCTTCAATGCGATTCTGAGAAATTAGCCACCTGAAATGGAAAGTAGAACACTAATGTCGTCAGCAGAAATTAATATTCACACGAAGTAGTATCAAAATTTTTGATTACTTTCTGACATCGCAAAAAGGGACATAAATATCTGAAAGAGGCTGGTGTGAATGAGAAAGTTTGTTTTTCTTTGTTACTTCTTCGCGCTTTATTTACACATCCATATATATTTTTTTAATTTCACATATAATGAGAAGCAGGAAGGACATACGTTAAGTGTGAAATTCACACAGGACAGCGGAAGAAAGCTAGCTATAATGTAATTTTCAATCTTGATACCACAGAAAAACAATCATTCTATAAATGCACAGTTATTTTCTTTTTGAGATCTCTCTCTCTCTCTCTCTCTCTCTTATCTCCGCATGTTCTACAGAAGATATGAACTGTCCTTTTTCTGGAACGACCATGGAATTAGTAGGTGCTAGGAAGTACTTGCTAAATCCATGGGAACGACCCGCCACATTTCTTTTTGAGGCAGAACTCTCAAAATATGAAATAGAAAAATGAACGCACCTGGCGCTCTCAGGGACGACCCAAGGCGTCAATATGGACAGCCCCAAAGGCACGCTAGTTATAAGGGTATAAATTTTCCAATCGGCAACACCTAGAGCTATCCAGGGCAGCAGACACGCGGCGAATGTGAAGTACACGGCGATGGACATGTTCGCGACAAAAGTTCGCCATTTTGGACCTACGTACTCCACCACTGAAAATAGTTAAGTTTTATGTGAAGCTAGAGGTCTTTTATACAGCATCCTATTATAAATATGAAAGTAAGTTTATTTGTTTGTGAATTATTCACGGTCTATCTACTCAATCACTTCTTGAAATTTTGCATACATTTAGTTTGAAGTATGGAGAAGGACATAAGGACCTTTCATCCCGGAAAAATAACTGCTCCCGTGGGAAATCATACGGGCGAAGCCCCAAGCAAAAGCTTCATTGTATGATTGTGAAACTCATATGATGGTACGGCCTTGTTTTACGTAAACCAGCCAATTACTAAGGTAATAAAATGTCTGGCTATGCTGCTTCCGCCTGGTAAAACTCAAGAAGTGCTGGCTTCTTTTCGTCATGGATTGTGCCAATAATCTTGTCAAACTATTAACATTCTTTGGTACGCCTACGACCATTAAAATTGGAGGAGAAATAGAACAAAAACGGAATCTCTGAAGCTGTATAACAAGCAGAGCGACCGGGAAATTGCTTGTAAAATTATGACGTCAATAAGTGATGTGTATCAACCGAATTCCTTTTTCCTCAATTCTCTGTCTCAGCCTGTTGCCAACCGCACAGGAAACCGTAAATATTGTCTCACTACGTCTCTCGCAGTCTCCGATATTCAGTCGAGCTCATGTCGCAGGCGGCATGTTTAGCCCGGCAACATGTTTAATCCAAAATCTAAATAATGGATAATATGATAATGGATTTAAATAAGGCCATTACTACGATGCACAATCTAACCTAAGGACTTTCCATTCTACCTTCTGCAAAAAAAGTACTCACAAAAAAAATATAAAATGTTCCATTTTGAAATTTGTTTGAAAATTGTTTTTTTTTTTATATTTATTTTGTTTTAGGTTCTGTTGTCTGTGTATTTTTCACTTTTTATTTAAATCGAACGCTGACGGCTTTGCTCATGGAGATGTTATTATACATCCAGAACTTTATTCTTTAAAATTCACCGACTTCGAAAAAGGAGGTTGACAATTTCGTAATATTTGATGACAAATACCATATTATTATTTTCTAATCTTATTTTAAAATAACACAATTTTTTAGTTTGTTTTTTTTTGTTTTTTATGAAAGAGACAGAATAAGAAGATAGAAAGACTTACCGATAATGTACATAATGATGAAGCAGTTGTCATAAGCGATGCCGACCAAGAACCGACAGAGGCAGAACGACCAGAAGCTGTTGGTGAAGGCTGTCCCCACTCCCGCGGTGAAGCCGATCATATTTGTGCCTAAAATTAAGTTGTATCATTAGAGGGTGATATACTAACAGGGTAGACAAGGTCAGAATTGTAAAATAATGTTAATGTTTAAAAAGTCACTCTTTGTAAGATTTATATTTAATGATTATGTTAAGGTATATTTAAAAAATGGTAAGCCCTTCTGGCATGATAGGGACCAACACTGTTTTATTGAGTTTCTTTCGGCATTTCTTAAGCAGTGGTCGTTCCGAAATGCCAGTAGTTTGTAGCTTTGGTAAATATTGATTAATTTAAAATATAATAATAAATATATAAATATTGCCCTATTAGGGCAAATGACACAGATTGAGCTAGCCCCAAAGTAAGTTCGAGACTTGTGTTATGGGATACTAACTCAACTATATTTTGTAACAAATACACATATAGATAAACATTCAAGACCCGGGCCAATCAGAAAAATATCATTTTCCATCATGACCCGACCGGGGATCGAACCCGGGACCTCTCGGTTCAGTGGCAAGAACTTTACCACTGCGCCGCCACCGAGGTCGTCATATAACCTGATATATATACATATAAGTCGAGAATATGACCTGAAAAAGTGCCTGTGAAGGCCTAATTTCGGAATCATTTATTCCGGAATTTGAGATTGGGATAACAAGTGGAAAAAGTGAATGTTTACAAGAATCTTCAGATAAGTCCTACCCAATAATGCTGGTATCCTTCCATATTTATCAGCTGTCCACCCGAAGATGAAGCCTCCGACGATGGCACCCGCGAAGAACACGGACTGAGCCGTTGCCGGATAATTGTCTCTGTCGCACACCCATCCCAACTATGAGACAGAAAGAGATAATATGATAGAAACAAATTGTGTTATTTACGACCCCTGAATTTCGGGCGAAGCGACCTAGTACTTGAATATATAAATTACTAACTTCGCCCCGGGGCTTCGCTCCCGTGGAAATTTTGGGATAAAAAGTACCCTAGTACGGCATGCAATTCTACTAACAAATATTATAAATGTTACGAAAGTTTGTGAGGAAGTTTCATGTTTGTTACTCTTTCACGCAAAATCTACTGGACGGATTGTTTATGAAATTTGGTACACGGGTAGAATATAACCTGGAATAACACATAGGGTACTTTTTATCCCGAAATTCCCACGGGAGCGAAGCCCCGCCCCGGGGCGCGGTTAGTATTTAATAAGACAAAATTAACATACATATGTTTAAAAAGTTTAGCCAATTAGCAAGACGTTGAGTTTACCTGTGTGGCAATAGTCTCGAACGGAATATCCGTAAAGTTGAACTCCCACTTGTCGCACTTCTTCACAGGCCATGTGACGTTAGGGGAGCTGATACCCTGCTCCAGAATGTTCTTCCAGTTAACATCGTAGACGAGACAGCGTTCGTATGTATCTGTTAGTGGAATTGAGAGGTGGCGTCTGCAAGGAAAGACATACAATTGTGGATGGATAGATCATTTAGACATACAATTATAGTTAGATCATTTATTTGATGCTACATACATATATATACATTCAAATTATGATCCTGAAACAGCAGATATAAGGATAACATAAAAGAGGTCCACAGTGACTTTTAGCAATATTCGATAATTTCCAACTAAGGCTAAATGGTCTGTGTTTCCAACGAACGAATCGTAGCCATGATTCCATTCATCATTCATTCACTCATGATCATTGACAGCCATGTATGACAGCAGGTATGATCTGAGGGCCCACTTCTTGAAATTCTATGAAATTATGCTTGGGATTTAGTGAACATTTCAAAAGAATCCTTATGTTTCACACAGCTGAGAATTATAGCTATGTAACTAGTAGGTATACTACGTACCTACTAATTCTATGGAATAAGCCTAGTGGCTTATTTATTTATTTATTCATTTAGTAATGAACGCCATCCTTCTCGGTCTTGTTTCATTGTCATTCATTCATTCACTCATGACGAATTGTCGAAAACCACTAGCTCAAAATCAAAATCAAAATCAAATCATTTATTCAGAAATTAGGCCTTCACAGGCACTTTTTCACGTCATAATCTAAATTAAATGATGTTTACCAAAGCTACAAACTACTAGCATTTCGGAACGACCACTGCTGAGAAGAAATGCCGAAAGAAACTCATTCAAACAGTGTTGGTCCCTATTATGCCACAAGGGCTTACCATTTTTTATATATAAATTTATGTATAATTTTTTATCAGTAATATAACATTAAGTACATAATAAAGTACATGGTCAAAAGGTATACTGAAACATATTATGATTGTGATCAAGTGCTGATGAAAGGAAAATATATATATACTTATATATATATGTATAATTAACCAAACAAAAAAAAAACTTTTAATAAAAGATCGAGCTGACCAGTTAGCACCCGTTCACGAGTTGACGCGTGAGTCAGCCATCGCGAAGCTCAACCACAATAGAGGGAACCTCCCGACCCGATCCACGATGCCGCTACCGGTTTGACCATTTGAATGTGCATGACATACTCGATCTCCATAATCTAACATAATAGATACCTATGTTACTTTCAGACACTTGGAGATCACAAATCTAATTTAATCTAACTAACTAAAGTATCGCTATGACAGTTTACAAAAGTTGGCATTGACAGGACGAGACAAAACATACTTTATAGCTTAAAGCTATACTTTATCTTTTTGTGAATAACAGGGAAAGACCAATAATTAAAGAAAGACAAAAATTGTGTTATTTTAAACATTCGCGCTTTGAATTTTGAATCCCACTTGCGCCACACGACTTTGTATACAAATTTGACTCATGTATAGTAGTTTTAATAGACCACCACTTGCTTCTGGTGAAGGAAAAAACATCGTGAGGAAACCTGCACACTGGTTGATTAACTTATGTGTGAAATGGAGAAGGTAGCTAAGAAAATTGTGTGTGTCTCATTCAACGACCCTTAACCATGAGGGATATACTATGAAGAAGAAGAAAAAGTAGTATGCATCGTGTTTACCTATCCTCAACAGTCAAATTGTTTAGCTCCTCGACATAGCACCAATGCTCGCTCGGCACAACTGTCATGAAGATCTGTGCGAAGTACACAAATGCGAAGAAAAATGAATACGGGATCATCATGAGGAACAGGAGACGCTGGTACCAACCAAATCCCCCCACGTATGGCAGCAGATCGTCCAGATCTTTGATTTGAGGCTTGCCAGCGTGAACGCCATTTTCTGCAAAGAATATATAGATGTGTTCGGTTTCCATTAACTTTTTAGCAATCTGTAGGTGCCAAAAAGGTTAAATGGATCCCTAATACTAGTTGTTCGCCGCGACCTTGATTGACCTCGCGAACATAAAAATGTTTGATGAGTTTTTGCAAACTGTGTGAATATTTCAAAAACGACTTACAGATTTTGTTGTCCCACGAACTTAAAATTACTTTAGACAGATCCTACATGCCTTTTAAATTTCATCGAAATCAGACCAAAAACGGTACGAAAGTTATCGCGTTACAAATATACACACATGCAAAAGTTGATTGCCCAACAAAGACTTCACCGTCCGTTTGTTACAAGTTTTCGACGACGGTTCATGACCGTGGTAGTTAGTAGTTTTCACAGAAGATGTAAATTTATTGGCGCCATAACAACAAATAAAAAATATATTTAAATAAATACATATTTAAGAGGGTTCCCATATAACAAACGTGTATAGTGTGTGCCCTTTGTGTACGAGTCCGACTCGCACTTGGTCGGTTAATTTGTTGTACTTATGCATATACTAACTGTTGCCCGGGACTGTTTTTTTCCGTTTGAAATGGGGCGATGCCATGGCGCAACCGATTACCCCACACGTCTGCTTCAGCCCCGCGTATCTTCACACAACTTGATTTGTAAATATGGCGTCTGTTAATTGATACTCACCCCCGTTTCCGGCTTTCGTCTCCAAGGTCAAGGTCATCGTGTCACGGACTGGACCCGCCTTGACCTCCTTCTCATGTGATTCCATTTTCGAATTGGGCTTTTCCGTTATAAAACACTTTTTCCGACGTCTTTACCGATTACGAATGGCGAAAGGTGAAGCTGTACTGAAATAAGATTTCTTTTTACAAAAAATACATTTTTGACACAAGCTGTCATTGTTCCCAGAGCGATCTTATTGCATTCAATCAATGTGTGACAAAAAAATCATGGTCGTGCAGTAAACCGTTGAGGAGTTCCCTCTTCCGAGCCGTTCCTGGGTGCACCATCAGATCCCGCTTATCATTACAACGTATTGTCATCCAAAATAAACGTGTGTAAATAATTTGAAGATGTATGCGTAAAATCGAGTTGCAAGATTCCAACCGAACATATAAAGTTATATACATTGGAAGCTGTGATTAGATCACGTTTTTATCGCACACGAGGTAGGCAGAGCCGCGTATAGCGAAGTCGACATTTAGCTGGATAGCGAGCTTATTGGTGGACGAGATTGTAAAAAGCTCATCTTTTTGAGTTTCTGGTTGTATTTATTCAAATGCAAAATTCTTTAGTTTAGGATGACATATATCAACTATTGACGTGAATAAAATTAAACTAAGTCTACTGCCGACTTCCAAAGAGCAGCAGGTGAAGAAGAAGCGGCGCAACAAACTTCACCGCAGCCTTTTCTCCAAGGACGTCAATTAACAAATGTAGGTATACATATATTGAAAATTAAAAGGACAAATTTACATCATTATTAAAAATGTCATGAAAAAATTATTGAAAATTGACAAAAAATATATAAATATAAAGCTAACTATAAACGCTATACTATATACTATACACGGGTAGAATATAACCTGGAATAACACATAGCGTACTTTTTATCCCGAAATTACAAGCAAGTCCCAACTATCCCAACTAATATTATAAATGCAAAAGTAAGTTTGTTAGTTTCTTACTCTTCACGCATTATCTACTGGACAGATTGTTACGAAATTTGGTACACGAGTAAAAAATGACCTGGAATAACAAGTACATAGGGTACTTTTTGTCCCGAAATTCCCACGGGAGCGAAGCCCCGGGCGCAACTATTATATCATAACGTGAAGTCATGAACTCATGATAAACATCAAGGTTGCTTGAGCAATTGACAAGTTTATTTATAACACTGTTGAAATAAGTAATTATTTGGACAATTGTTTAGATGACTAACTGGCAGTTTAACTAATATATAGGTAACAATAGCATTGCCAACGACAGCCGAATATACGGCCGTCTTCGTAGGGATTACATATAGAAGTCTCCTATCGCGTCTAGCTGCATAAATGCGACAAACTCAAAAATAACTGGACGGATTTTTGTACGGTTTTCACCAATAGATAGTGGAGGGAATCCTGGGGAAGGTTCAGGTTAACTTCATTATATTTTTTCTTGAGCGAAGCCGGGACGAGCAGCTACTTATCAATAATCACGGTATCTAGTTTTTCTTATTGAGTGCCGTGTTAATGCTAACACTGGTGTCAGATTTTGTACAAGTTCAAGCAAGTATATTTGATTAAAATTAATAGTATATTACTTACATCACAATATATATTTAGTTTTTATTCACAACACTGTTATTTGAGCAATAAATTTAAATCAAAGCTGTTGATACTATGATGAGATACTTTGCAAATAAACTGCAAGATTGAATTCCGTACAGATGGAACAAATCATATCTTTTATAACTATTCTGTGAAGCGAGATAAGTTATCATAATTTACATTAATTAATTGCTTTTAGGGTTCGGTGAATGAATGAACAAAATATTGTTAGTTTATTTACGGAACCTCATTGTGAAAACAATTAAGTTAATTGTTACAATACAAGTTAATTGAACAAATAAGTTCACATTATTTGACGACCTAGTGGCAAAGTGCTTGCCTCTGAACCGATGTCATGATGGAAAATGATCTTTTTCTGATTGGCCCGGGTCTTGGATGTTTATCTATGTATGTATTTGTTATAAAATATAGTATCGTTTAGTTAGTGTCCCATAACACAAGTCTCGAACTTACTTTGGAGCTAACTCAATTTGTGTGATTTGTGCTAATATATTTGTCCTGTTATATATACAAATATATTTCTGCATGATTGCTCAAAACATAACTTAGTTTTATGCTTAGATCTTTAAAATTACACAACTGATTTTGATGCGGGTTTTTTTAATAGATAGTGTAGTTCCTGAGGAAGTTGCACCCGAACGAAGCCGAGACTGGCCGCTAGTAGAATACAAATCAGGTCTGTCAAATTAGGAAGTGTGAAAATTGCAATTAGGGTTATATCTCAAGTACATAGAAACTCACGGTAACTGGTTATATCTAGTGTGACGCAAGTACTTGTTTGTATATGTATAAGTCTATTTTGAAAGATATTTTAAACTGATAATTTGATTGTGGTAGGTAGGTACTTTATCTGTTGACATAACGTTATGGTTTGCCTACACGATTATAATAAACGAGATACATGCTAATGATATTAATGAAAACTTGAATAAAAAACATTTTTCATTTTCGACGACCTCGGTGGCGCAGTGGTAAAGTTCTTGCCACTGAACCGAGAGGTCCCGGGTTCGATCCCCGGTCGGGTCATGATGGAAAATGATCTTTTTCTGATTGGCTCGGGTCTTGGATGTTTATCTATATATGTATTTGTTATAAAATATAGTATAGTTGAGTTAGTATCTTAGTTGAGTAGTATAGTTGAGTTAGTATCTTATAACACAAGTCTCGAACTTACTTGAGGCTAGCTCAATCTATGTGATTTGTCCTAATATATTTATTTATTTTATTATAAAACTCACTTCGCTCCCATCGGAATTTCGGGATAAAAACGCCCTATGTGTTATTCCAGGTTATATTTTACCCGTGTACCAAATTTCATAACAATTAGTAGGATATTAATTACCGTTTATATATGTAACGAGAAATATATGAAAACCTAAATAAAGGTACCTATGTCTGTTACCTTTAAGCACTTTATCTGCTAAACCAATCTTCTTGAAAATTTGCGTACAGTCAATAGCAAATCAAATTACCCTGCTAGAACTTCTATGTTGCGGTATTAGCGGTGAGTTTGCAATTAATTTGTGTAGGTTGATGTGCTGTTGACTGTACATGTACTGTACAGCGGAGGATGGTGGTCCATAGGTTAAGACGTCCGCCTGATATCGAAATGACTCATGTATATTAATTTTCATCGACCACCACTTGCTTCCGGTGAAGGAAAACATCGTGAGGAAACCTGCACACTGGTTGACAGTTTAGCTCACTAGTACGTATGCGACTTGCCACTAGGTTGTCGGTAGGTAATCATAAGTCATATCAGATGCCTTTAGGCAACTTGAATTAGACCTGAAACTAGTGTTCGCATACACATTACCCGATAAGATCCTTGAAAAAATAATCGTCCCCAGGGGAAATTCGCACCAAATACCATTAATAAAAACCACTTACCAATATGTTTCTTGATTTTCCACCAAAGACCCTATAAAAGAGGTACTAACAGAACCCAATTTTCCGCAGTCGGCTAAACAAAGCTGCGTGCGCGCAGTGCAGTTGGCTAAGCACAAATGTCTTCTGTTTGATTCTTATTGACCGTTGTGATTCGTCTTAATTATCGTCAATATGTTCAATTAGGGCGACCGTAGACCTAACGATTATTTTGCGACATTGCGCATTTGTTAGATATAATTCGTAAAGCCATGTGCGGCCAGTCGAACAACAAAATAAATATAAATAAAATCTATACTAATCCACTTTAAGCTATAGTATGTGTCATCAATATCACACGTTACAAAATTTGGTAACTAATAGAAAGGGACAAAACATTCTGACGACCTCGATGGCGCAGTGGTAAAGTTCTTGCCACTGAACCGAGAGGTCCCGGGTTCGATCCCCGGTCGGGTCATGATGGAAAATGATCTTTTTCTAATTGGTCCGGGTCTTGGATGTTTATCTGTATATATATTTGTTATAAAAATATAGTATCGTTGAGTTAGTATCCCATAACACAAGTCTCGAACTTACTTTGGGGCTATCTCAATCTGTGTGATTTGTCCTAATATATTTATTTATTTATTCTTTATAACTACCGAACCGATTTCAAAAATTCATTCACCATTAGAAAGGTACATTATGCAAGATTGCTATAGGCTATATTTTATCTAAAAATTCCCACGGGAGCGAAGCTTCGGGCAACATCTAGTAATATATAAATGCGAAAGTTTATCTATCTGTTTATCTGTCTATGCCGTTTTCACGCCTACACCGCTGGACCTATTTTGGTGAAATTTTTTAATGCATGTAGTTTAAGACTTCCGTTCAAACATAAGCTACATTTGTTTTCAAAAATCAACCCCGAAACAATAATAGGGGGGTGAAAACATGTATGAAAATCATGTTTTCACCCCCATTTTTCATTTTCGACGACCTCGGTGGCGCAATGGTAAAGTACTTGCCACTGAACCGAGAGGTCTCGGGTTCGATCCCCGGTCAGGTCATGATGGAAAATGATCTTTTTCTTTGTCTCTCTTTGTCTTGGATGTTTATCTATATATGTATTTGTTATAAAATATAGTATCGTTGAGTTAATATCCCATAACACAAGTCTCGAACTTACTTTGGGGCTAGCTCAATCTGTGTGATTTGTCCTTATATATATTTATTTATTTATGTATTAACAATTGTTAAAATTGTGAGTCATGGTTACTTGAATAAACAAATTCATTCATTCAAAAATTATATTAACGGGACTTAGTACGAACCATTTGTACTTATTGAATGTTGCTGACGTTTCAACGACCTTGCAGTCGCCGTGATCGCTGCCAGAATGGAGTATTTGCGGGCGCGGGTACAGTTTCATTAGTTGTTATAAAGTCACATTAGGGGGTTAATATAATATATATTTATGTATAATCGTAGATGTACAGCCGGACTTAGATATAAACAGATCACACGTGTTTCTCTTTAAGGGCAAATGAGATGATGAGAAACCGATTGGGAGACGACACTGGAATATCACTGTTCTCATCATGGAAGTTACATAATATTATGATTAAGTTGCTAGAATTCTAAGTTCTGTCTTAGAACAGTTAATGCCCGCGGCTTCGCCAAATTCAAAATTACTCATCAAAAAAGAAAATGCTTAAACTGCCTTAAATAATTTAAGTAACTAATTAATAAAATACTTAATAGCCGATTTCCAAAGCGCAGGTGAAGAAGAAGCGGCGCAACAATTATTTTTTCGCCTCCCTTAGTTTCTTCCCATGGGAACATTAATTTTTCCCGGATAAATAGGTAACAAACGTTATGGAAAAGTGATATCTCCTAAAACAGACAGGACATGCTTGAAAGGAGATATTTATAACCAAATTACTGTAATAGCCAGCTCCACACTGTCGTCGAACAGTTGTCAAACTTTGGCGGATTCGGTATACATTGCTGGTTTTTCATTGCGGTAAACAAAAGCGCTCATACTAACTGCGCAATGTTCACGCATTCGCGTCGGCGTGTGTCCGAGTTCGGCGACAGCGTGGAGCTGGGATAACGTGAAAGGTTATATCGCTTTACGGTGTCTATTTGTTTGTAAACTTCATTCTTTTAAACCGCGCAACGGATTTTTATGTTTTCACTGTTATTTAGACAATTAACTCTCGAAGTTTCGACACAAGTATTTATTGTTGCCAAGGAGATCTTGTTAAATTCAACGCGTGGCAAAAATCATGTGCCCAAGCAGTGAACTGTTAAGGAGTTCCCTGATGCTTATCATATTCATGCTTTATCATTGGAAACTGATGGAACGTGGAAAAGTAGGTGCAATTTAATTTTAAACAGGGACAGGTGAAATTAAGGAAAAATTTGTAAAAATGTCATTTTTTACGTCTAGCTACCTGACATTAACCCTCTTAGGGAATGCTGTTGTTAGCTCTCAGCTATCAATGCAATATATCCCCACGTTGCGTTGTACGACATCAAGGGCAGGATTATTTATCGGCCCTCAGTTTTGAGTCGGGAACCACACACCATAATTGCTCACAATAAATGCGTGTTCATGATATAAATTATGACCTTGCGACAATTGATGCAACCAATGACGATGGTTAAATTTCGCTTAGTCATAGATTATAATCTCTATAAATACTTGGAGTATTAATAGCTGTAACCATCACAGCTCGTAAGAGCTATGTCAAAGACAGACACAGAAATGAATGGAACTCATTGGACTCATCCATTCGATGTCAACCCTTGGTGAAGGTAGCTTACAGAAGTCTGCAAATTTGAAATTAAGAAGTCTGAGTTTGAGTCAGATTGGTATACAAACACTGTGCCAGTAAAACCTAAGATTTATCAAGTCTTAATGGTAAAAGTCCGAACAATTTTGCGATTCGAACTTTTACCACCATTCAATTGATAAATCTTAAGATTTACATCAAAGACGCGGTAAATGTTGAGAAAATAATTTTACTTTTGTTATTTTTTACTATTTAAGAAGTATTTTAAAGATAATACCATACCTTTAAAACATATTACCTTTACAAGTTAAAAACATTTATGAATAAAAATACTTACCAAATGAAAATAATTTAAAATACGAGTAGGTAAGGATTTGACTAATTACTTAGTAAATTAATTAGTTAATTAATTATGATACCTACATAAAAATATGTAAGGTTTTTATTGAAAAATAAATTATTAATAGGAATTAATCATTGTTTTATTCCCAAATCATCAACATTTACCAGCCGTCAGTAGCAAAACCTAGCATATACTAAATTCCAATGGCAAAAGCCCGAAAAAATTGTCAATTATTTAAAAATCCTTACATTTACCAACCCATACCGGTAAATCCTAAGATTTTCTGAAAAAAACCTAAGATTTATTTACCTGTATACGGACTTTTACAGTAACATATATATAAATTATAACCCAGTTCTTAATTATAATGTTTTATTTTGTGTAATGAAATGGCTGTAAGCTATTTTGCACACCCTATGAAATAAATAAATAAAGAAATTGAACTAATATGAATGTGAGAGAGATCTGTCTTTCTGTCGCTCTTTCAAGTCTAAATCGATACCGGCCAGATTTTGATGATGGTGAAATTTGGGATAGGTAGGTTGGTGACCCAAGGTCAAATAAAGGTTACTATCATATATCAAAGTATGTCAGGTCAATATCATAAATGCGAAAGTATGTCAGTTTCTTTGGTGTTTTATTTGTTTGTTCTTCACGCTTTATCTACTCAATCAGTCTTCTAGAGATTCAATATAGTTAAAGAGTACGGAGAAGGGCAAAACTAAGCTACTTTTTATTACGGAAAAAAGTACATTTCCCATGGGAATCTCACGCGGGCAAAACCGCGGCTAAAAGCTAGTTATAGCTAATTTCAAATAATAAAAGGAACATCTGAAAATTCATATTTTATTTCACATTCTTTATCACAGAAATTATTTTCAAATCACGGATTTGCTCGTTCTAAGATGGCGACATACAAAATGCTTGCAATTTTAAAATTTTACATTCATTAAATTACCTAGGTTATAAATTACATTACTCACTAAATTAATTTACAGTAAAACTTCAGAGTAACTTACTATTACTAGAAATTAAACTTACCAAGAAGATTTTTCCTAAATTGCAACTTTAATAATTATTTCTTTAATTTTTTACTTAAAGGAACAATGTTAAAATAATAAATATTAAACATAAACACATTATTTTATATCGATTTGTCTAAACGTATTCATAAAATTATTTTAGTTGCAACATAGCAAAAATATATATTTCAAAATGGAGAACTATTCGCGCGCAAAATACAAAATGTCAAACGTAGAAGTTCAAATGTCAAATGTGTTTCTCAATCTTGACATTGGCAAAATCATCGTTTGGGTAAACGTTGGAGCCATAAAATTAAAAAGTTAAGTGAAGTGGACCCACAGATACTAGAGTCACATTACGAGTCAAAGATTTTGGCCTTATCCAAAATCTTTGTTACGAGTGGACCACAAATTACTTATAAAATATGCACTTACTGATATCAATGCTAAATTGTACTATGTAGGATTATTTGGACATTCTACATGGGAGACTTAACTAAAAATATTTTTTAATATCCTATAGCAATGATTTGACAAGTAGAAATAGAGGGAAGGAAATTTAAATAGGTTGGCACACCATAGTACCTTTCAAAGAAATAAGAAAAATGAGATTATATTTGTAAAATAAAAAATATACTAATAGGATTTGAACTTGTTTAAAATATCACATTATTTTTTAATTATCATATTCCTCTTATTCAGATATCATATATTCACATATCATAATATATCACAGTAATTTAGTGAAATAAATAAATAAATTATGAATGGGAACATATTTGATACACAAAAACAGACGTTGACAAGTAATAATTTGATCAATTCTGTCCCATAAAAGTACTTAAAATAAATGAAATATGTTGGAATTTTGGAGACATCGACAAATAAATAAAATAATTTCTAACATTTAGCGAACTGTACATTTTTTGTACTAATCACGTTTAAATTTCACATTTACAATAATTATTTAATTAACATATCGCACAGCCCTCAACAGGCATACACTTAAATGTCAAATTAATATGACGATGTCAAAAGATTCCGGTGTCAAATGAAAATGACAATGTCAAAAGAAAACCTTGAAATCAAAATGGAGTTTTCAAACCACATTTTCTGTTCTTTCACCGCTCATTTCTCCTTTACCTGGTCTGTTAGACCTGGCTGAAGCCCTAATAGAGGCCCTTATGGAAGCCCTAGACCCTATGGCACTCGGCATGGCCCTCAGGAAGTGGTCTTGGTCGGCTATGGAGGCGCGTTTCACATATCGACCTGGATTTTCTACTTCGTCTTCTTGTTTTATCCTGTTGGAGAAATAAATATTTTATAAGATAAAAAGTTTTGTTAAAATTTTGTTTTTCGAGTACCTAGTCTTTTTTATTGTATTAAATAAACATTTTTTTAAGTACTACACTGCACGCAGTTTTCGGCATCGGTCGGTGTCGGCCATCTCACGGGGCAACAGACAGCAGAAAGAACTTAATGCGAGGATTCCTTTCTCTCTCTCTCTTACCTGGGCGATATATCAAAAAGAATCCATCCATATCCAGCAAGAAGCACATGAAGAGTACTCACGTAGAGAAGCAAGGCATGTCCCAGAAGCGCTGCCCGCGGCCGAAGCGCTCGCCGTCGCCCAGCGACTGCGGCAGCTCGCGGCGCGCCGTCTCCGGCAGCAGCAGGCACAGCAGCCCGCCCGCCGCGCCCAGCGCGCCCAGGATCAGCAGCGGCAGCTGCGGCGACACGTTGGCCTGTCCGTGCCCGGTTACGTTACGTTACGTTACGTTACGATACGATACGATACGTTACGTCACGTTACGTTAATAAACGTTGTTTGTTGGTTAATTTAAAAAAAAATAGATGTTACAATCAAGGAATTAGTAGATACTCCGTCGAAGTACTTACTAAATCCATGGTTATCATCAATTAATTCAAGAACTTTGTTCTTGTGGGTGGGGCATTTTCCATCTAATTGGTCGTTAGATTATATCTTAATCTAATGACTACAATCCAGTTTCCTACATATATTGCATTTTCCAGAAATCAAGAATAAAAATTACAAGAAAACCATAGAGTTAAAGAAAATCTTGGATAAAAATAAAATTCACAAAATAAAACTAGTCAGCTAGACTGGGGTATTTGCTGCCCGCACCAGTTTTCTAAAGCCACATCAAAGTCGGTAGGAAACTTGAAAATAAACTTACCAAGTAGACCACAAAAGGCGCCACAATAGAAGCAACGTAACCCATGATGTGTATCAAGGCTACTCCTTGAGCTCGTACTACAGTGGGCAATAGCTCCGCCGCGTACTGAAGACCGATATTGTATGAGATGTTGATTGCAAATCGACCTAGGATAGCCAAGGACGCTGATGGACCACCTACAGAGGGAATACTTTATCAAATGAGAGAGAAAAGGACAGACAGCAATGAGAGAAGAGGACACACAGCTGGCAGCGAACAGCTGGCAAATTTATAGTTAAAATTCTATGATAATCTAGGTAGGTATAATCTTCTAAGATCGGCTGCACCTAAGTCTCTAGCCGAAACGATATAGACTAAATCTAGTTCTGTCTATAGAAGTGGTGGTGGTGTAATGGTTAAGACACCCGCCTGTGGATCAAAGGTTCGAATCCTACTCGTGTCATATGAGTTTGTATACAAATTTAACTCATATATAGTAGTTTTCATCAAGGAAAACATCGTGAGGAAACCTGCACACTGGTTGATTATTAACTTGTGTGTGAATTGAAGAAGGCAATGGCAACCCACTCCACTAATAATGCCAAGAAAGTTGTTGTGTGTATTTAATTCCACGTAATGACCACGACTCTCATCCATGAGGAATACGACTATGAAGAAGATACGTCTCTTGCTTGCTATTACCAAGACGATGATGTTCATTGAAATGTGAGCTTTAACGCGTCCAATGTAGACACACTTTAAATTGAAAACAAATTATCGGACCGCTCGCCGTCAGCTCTAGTTTTGTCAATGTAAAATATGTCTACAGCGGACACGCGTTAAGGCTCAATTTTCAATGAACCTCATGTTGCCGGGGGGGAGCGGTAGAAGTCACTTACCAACTGGAACAGCAGTGGCGAGCAAACTGAAGACACCACTAATAACCATGGATCCACACGCCAACCATCTTCTACCCCATCTGAAAATATTCATGGCTGAATTAACGAGTGTTTTATTCAACGCTACCGAATATTAATCATAACCAATATTGTAAATGCCAAAAATAAGTTTGTTTACATCTTCACGCTTTATCTACTCAACCAACCATCATGAAATTTTGCATACATGTAGTATGAAGTACGGGGAAGGATATAGGGTATCTAATTATTCCCGTGGGAAATTAACGCGGGCGAATCCGAAGGCAAAAGCTAGTGTAATATATCCCTTTGGATCGATGTGTGGATATCAGATTAGACTTAAATACTAATTGGATTACTATACTATAGTATTATTATAATAAAGAGGTAAGCGTTTGTGAGTTTGTATGTTTGAGGCGGGTAATCATCGAAACTACCGAACCGATTTCAAAAATTCTTTCAACATTAGAAAGGTACATTATCCAAAATTGCTATAGGTTATACTTTATCTCAAATTTCCCACGGGGGCGAAGCCCCGGGCAACATCTAGTAGCAGATAAACTCCAAGAATGTCTGCGCTGGTACGGCCACGTCTTGTTTCCGGCAAATTACGTAGGGAACAAATGTCTGGTTACGCCGCTTCCACATGGCAGAAGGGGCAAACCCAAGAAGTGCTGGCTTGATGTCGTCGAGGATGATACGCGTGACAATGGTCTGACAACTAGCGATGCCGACAACCGTGCGAAGTGGAGACGAAAATATAGGAAAACTGACTGGGTTCCAACGCTCAACGGCTGTGGAAGAAATCGAGTAAACTCAGACGTTAGATAAAGATACTTACCTATCTAAAACTACTGTTAAGAATGTATCAGCCGGCAGTTCAGTGGCCGATGCGATGGTGAAGGTAAGAAATATGTCCAATCCCAAAGAGCCCACGTTCCTGACGTGGCCGTCGAAGACCAGGGAGATGGCCATCCATATGATGATGAGGAGGATGGCGTTCTTCCGTAGTCGAGGAGTCTTGAAGAGGTCCAGTACGGAGTAGGTTCGGTTCTCTGCTTCGCTCTCTTTTATTGTTTTCAGTGACGATTCCTGGGTATGTCACGTTTGTTTGAAATAATTTCGATGTATTGTACAGTCAATAGCGCATTAATCTACCCGGATTTATTGCAATCTCGGCTCTATTACAAGTACAAGGTAACTTAATGTGTTGTTGACTGTACATAACATAACACAAAGAAGTAAGCACAGAGAATAATTAATGTTAAAAAAATAAATGTTAAAGTGTAATTATTTTCAAAAACAGTTTTATTTTTTACTAAATCGTTGCTTCTGATGTCGTCAGAGTTCTTGTATCTTTCGCATGACAAAAAAGTTTATTAGGTAAACAATTGAGGAGTTCCCTCGTCGGGAGCCGATCCTGGGGGCACCATTAGGTCGTCCTTATAATAATGACGAATTGTTATAAATACGACCTGCGGCTTGGGAAGGGGTGGGGCAGCCTTTTGGCCGTGGGACGGAATATATTTAAAAAAATGTTTATGTAAGAAAAATTAATCAAATTACCGTGAATTCGCTGAGGACCTTGTCAGGAATTTTGGTCTTGTTGAGCCTTTCAAATTTCTTCAGGATGGTCAGCGCCTTGTCGACCTTACCCTGCGAGACTAGCCACCTGTAAAGTTCAGGTTATTTCCCCTTCAAATCATATTTTTATTGTACAGTCAACACATAAAGCTATCCAAATATTTTTTTGTACCTAGGACGGGTTGCACCGTCAACTTTGACGGTAACTTTAGCATGCGCATTAAAACTAATTTGTGTACTACGAAAGCAATTTCAATTTAATCGCTGTAAAATCACAAAAAGACATGTTGATGATTAAAATACACATTTAATAAGACTTGTTAGAAACAACAGAGTTTAAAACTACTATAAATGAGTCAGAATGTCGTCACAAACTCATTGGCACGAGTAGGATTCGAACCTGGGACCACTGGATGGTATTTAATTTTATTTGTATTTTTAACTTTTTTTCTTTCTTTAATTTTTCTTTATTTTTTATTTTTTTTTTTTAATTTCCTTTTTTAATTTTATTTAGGTAGGTATAATAATCTCACCTAGCACTTTCCGGGACCAACCAGGGCGTGGCGGCGGCCAATACAAACGGGAGGCTGGTGCCAAGAGCGAACCGTCTCCAGTCATCAGCCCACAACGCTATCCATGGTAAGAGAGAGGCAGCTAATGTGAAGAAGAGCGCAATAGACATGTTGGCCACAAATGTCCGCCATTTCGGTCCCACGTATTCTAGTACTGTAAAAGTAAAAATTCTTTATTTCAATAACTTAAATGGTGTAAAAAGTTGTACAATAAACATGAAAAAGTATTAAAAGTAAGGTACCATAAAAACAATGATGGATAAGCTGGGATATAAAACAAACTGTGTTTCAAAAACTAAAAAATAAACAAAATTGCTACGAATTAAGAAATTATGAAGTAATTGAATACTGTGTTTCAGGCTAAAAACTAAAAAAAAAAAACAAAATTACTACGAATTATGATGTATTCTAATTGTTAACTAATTTGAACTTAAGCTACCTATTTGAGAACCGTAAGCAATTCCTCTGCGAGTTTACCGTGTGCTTGTGAGGGTTATATCGTGCTTAAATATTTACAAGCATACAGACAAAATATTACAATGTTTACTTTACATCCTTCTTCTTCATAGTCGTATTTCTCATGGCTGAGGGTCGTGGTCAATACGTGGAATGAAACACACACAACAACTTTCTTGGCATTAGTAATAGAGTGGTTTGCCATTGCCTTCTCCATTTCAAACGCAAGTTAATAATCAACAAGTGTGCAGGTTTCCTCACGATGATTTCCTTCACCGGAATGTTTTCCTTTACCTCATACTAATATTATAATTTGTGAAAGTTTGTGAGGATGTATGTTTGTTACTATTTCACGCAAAATCTACTAAATTGTTGTGAAATTTGGTACACGGGTAGAATATTATAACCTGGAAAGACTTTACCTATATCCCGAAATTCCTATGGGAGCGAAGCCCCGGGCCGCAGCTAGTATAATAAATGCGAAAGTTTGTGAGGATGCATATGTGTATGTGTGTATGTTTGTTACTCTATCGCGGAAAATCTACTGAGTTTTAATGAAATTTGGTACACGGTTAGAATATAACCTGGAATAACACATAGGGTATTAAAATTTTTAACTTTTGCATTTACTTTGAAGATGACCGGACATTATGCGAAATAACTCACCAAGTATGTACATCATGGTGAAGCAGTTGTCAAAAGCCAGTCCAACCAGGAACCGGCAGAGTGCAAACGACCAGAAACTGTTGCAGAAAGCTGTGCCCACTCCAGCGGAGAAACCAATCAAGTTTGTCCCTGTAAAAGACGAGAGATTATTAAAATTTATAATAGTATAAATAGGTATATTAGGACAAATCACACAGATTGAGCTGGCCCCAAAGTAAGTTCGAGACTTGTGTTATGAGATACTAACTTAACGATACTATATTTTATAACAAACACATATATAGATAAACATCCAAGATACGGGCCAATCAGAAAAAGATCATTTTTCATCATGACCCGACCGGGGATCGAATCTGAGACCTCTTGGTTTAGAGGCAAGCACTTGCTCGGGGCGTCATTGATCGAATCGAGGAGATTGATTGGTTAATTTTATTTTTGAAAAATATTGTACTTCATACACGTATACATGTGGCGTTCAAAGCGGTAGGATTCCGCTGGACAGACTCTAGTTTTCGAGTTATTTGAGATTTTGTGAAAAAATAATTTATTGCCAATCAAGCCCATACGTGTGGGGTATCTATGGACAGGTCTTCAAAAATGATATTGAAGTTTTTAATATAATTTTTTTCTAAAGTGAATAGTTTGCGCGAGAGATACTTCATGTAAAAAAAAGCGGCCAGGTGCGACTCTGATTTGATAACATAAATTTAATTTAGCATAAATTGCGGTTTACGATTTATGACGTATAAAAAAATCTAACTAAGTAGATCTCGTTCAAACCAATTTTCGGTGGAAGTTTACATAGCAATGTACATAATATATAGACGTTATAGTGACACACACACGCATTTAACCACTTTGGTTAAATGTGTTCCCCCCCCCTGTAACTTCTAAAATAAGAGAATGATAAAACTCAACAAAATATATTTTGGGTCCGGACCCGTGCTTCACCTAAGTTCTCCACCTGGGTGAAGCACGGGGACTTTACATTACAGTGTGAACTTCCACAACTTTTCTAGTTAGTAGTATTTTTTTTTACTTGTTGCCACGGAACCCTTCATGGGCGAGTCCGAGTCGGACTTGGCCGCTTTTTTTTACATGATGCGTAGGTACACGATATACGAAAAAGGGACAGCATATGGAAGTTAGTAACGAAAGTTTGTGTGTTTCATTCCACTTACCAACCAATGCTGGTATCCTGCCGTATTTGTCAGCTATCCAACCAAACACGAGACCACCGACAATGGCACCGCAGAAAAAGATGGCTTGAGCTGTTGCCGGTAGGTTGTCCTTCTCGCACACCCAGTCCAGCTGAAACAGAAGATATACCTATTACTCTCTCTGCATGTAACTGTTCGGAGCTTGTGACTCGATGGGTCAGTGAAAAAAAGCGGTAGTGGTGTAATGGTTAAGACGCCTGTGTATGGAAAGGTCTCAGGTTCGTATCCTACTCGTGCAATATGAGTTTGTATACCAAATCTGACTCTTACATATAGTACTAGCTTTTGCCCGCGGCTACGCACGTGTGAATTTTAGTTCTTAAAAACGGTATCTAACGCATAACCTTCCAAAGGCGCATAATAACATCCAACTTTTGTCTAAACGTAATAAATATTTATTTATTTTTTTCAGTTTTAATGTCGTTTCTGTAAAACGTTAACTCTATGTTCGATTACGCTACATAACGTTACTGTACAGTACTGTCTCGTGTTACTCGGCTATTACATAGAGTTAAGATGTGTAGAACAACAAATCAGATTGTATTTTTTTATACGAAAAAAAACTACTAATCACGAAAAGTCGTAGAATAAAAGTTGCATGTTTTGATGTACCACTTTAGGAGATTTTGCGTTTGTAATGCGGTAATTGAGAGTATGGTGAAGTAGGTTATTTTTCATCTCGGAAAAAGCTAATGAAACCTGAAAATGAATGAATGAAATTTACCTGCGAAGCGATGGTCTCATAAGGCACATCGGTAGAATTATATTCCCATCCGTGAGCACATGGTACGACCTCCCACTCATCATCAGGCGTGGTGCGGCCCTGCGCAAGCGCCGACGCCCAGTCAGCCGAGTACATGCTGCATCGCGAATGGGAGAACAGGCCATCAGATTTTGGTGGGATAGCTAGAGCGCGTCTGGAAAGACAATAAAATAATTATTTTAATTTTCTTCTTGCCAACTGTGCTTTAGGTACTCCACAGCATAAATTCTAATTTTACGTTGCAAGCAAAATGAAGTACTTAGTTGGGTTAATTTCACAAGCGTTTGAACGCGGCGTGTAGCGTTTCATTAGTGTCCAAAATTTTTTTTAATAAAGAATCTTTTGTACCAGTACTTTACTTATTTATAAAATAGGATAATTAAATTGATTACTGTGTATGGTACAATTTATACACTAAACAAGAGCCTGTGGCGGAGTTCTCGTGAAATTCACCCAGTTTTCGAGTAAGAAATCATATATAAAACTGTTACAGTCAAAACTGTTATCCGGCCAAAACCACATTTAACCAACATTTCGGAACGACCACTGCTGAGGAGAAATGCCGAAAGAAACTCATTTAAACAGTGTTTGTTCCTATATCATACCAGAAGGGCTTACGGCTTACCATTATTTAAAATATATAAAATTTATGTATATTTTTTTCAGTAATATAGCAATGTAAGTTCAGTCAACAGAAAATCACGGGTGTTTGATAAACTGTCGTCAAAACAGTTACAGTACATGGTCAAAAGGTATACTGAAACATCTCATTCAGTAAAACAGTGTTCCCATAATACCGTTTATAACTTTCTACGTACGGAACCCTAAAAATAACATTATAATAAGTTTCTTGACCTTGAATTAAAAAGCCTGTAACTTGGTGTGTGGTCTCTGCAGTTGATGTTGATATGTACTCGTATAATCGATAATGTATTCGTCATAATCTGGTTTATTTTTCAAGGCTTTTTGTAAATAAGACTCTCGCTCGACAAGTATGGTGTCTAAATGGATTTGTTATACATGTCACACGTCTTAATTTATTTTTGAAAATATTAATGAGATGAAAAAAATCTGGAATCGGAGACCTTGGGGGAGTTGAACCCGCGCCCCTGTCAATACGGGACAGTGCTCTTGACCACTGAGCTATCGAGACCACGCCAGTTCGGCTGAATTAATTCATCTCTTCACGTCTCACGCCGACGTACAGTATTGTCATTAGAGAGTAGCGGGTACTGAACATACCCCACTGTTACAAGCAAGAAATTTTGTTTTTTGAAAATACTCAAGAATCTATTTAAAGTGATTTGTTAACTTGTCACACATTCTTTTTAACTTATTTTTGAGAATAATAATGGGATGAAAAATATGGTTCAAAGTATGGTATCATTACGATCCGTCAATTTTCTTGAGTAAGTTTCCATTATTTATTTAAATCATTTCCAAAATTAATCTAAGTACGAATGCTATACGAGTACTATCTATACTATTATTATAAAGAGGTGAGCGTTTATATGAGTTTGTGTTTGAGGCGGGTAATCTCCGAAACTACCGAACCGATTTCAAAAATTCTTTCACCATTAGAAAGGTACATTATCCAAGATTGCTGTAGGCTATATTTTATCTCAAATTTCCCAAAGAATCGAAGCCCCGGGCAACATCTAGTTATTCATAAAACTGACATTACCACAGTTACTGGAACTATTATGTAAACTGTGCCACAACACAGACCAATTATTTTAAAGTTTGATGAGTAGTACAATTAATTCGTCTTTGTTAATATTTATTAATAATTTGGAAAATTGTAATGACAGCGTGGCCGCAGCGGTCGAAATGCTCTGAAAGTCACCCAAAATGTTAATATTAAAAATTAAAACAGTAAAATTACACAAATCCCTTTTGCAGATTCGGCTGTGATGTCACGACCTCCAGCCATTCCATTCTTTGAGAATGCTGTCGGTGCCTATCAGTTGTTATGGCTTTTTCCCGTCAGTTGCCCCGTATACAACATCCATGGGAACTATATTACAAGCTGCAAACTACTAGCAATACAGAACAGCACGAGAAATGCGCTAACCAAATAAAACTATGAAGTTTTATCCTTATTCTTTTTATTTGCATCTCATCACAGTTTTTGTAACCATACAAATGATAATAAAGTTAATCATCGCAAATATTGTTGACCTCAACAAAAGGTCACTGAACAATAGACAGGTGGACAGAAACAGGGTCAAAACAAATGGTGCAGGCAATGGAGCATTTTGTTCCGTATGATTGTAATTGTATATTAAATAAGTTGTGATTGAAAAATTATCAATTTCACGCCCGTCTATAAAATTATTGGTCACGTTTTTTTGGACAATACTTTTTAAATTCGTATACCTACCTACGCTAAGCTTCCTGATTTTTTGAAGTCAGGAATTGATTAAGTCATTTTTAAGTTACTTTTAGTAGGTTTTAGTGAAGGACTGCGCTTATATCTATATACTATTAGCTTTTGCCCACAACTTCGTATGTGTAAAAAATCCATTTCCCGTGGGAATTTTAGGAAATCTCATCTTAGTGCTCGCGTACAATGTCCTAGGAAGGTACACACCAAATTTCAGCTTTCAAAAATCCATTTCCCGTGGGAATTTTAGGAAATCTCATCTTAGTGCTCCCGTACAATGTCCTAGGAACGTACACATCAAATTTCAGCTTTCTACGCCCAGCTGTTGTGTCTGTCAGTCAATCAGACACTCAGTAACGCAAGAGTTTTATATCTATACCTAGATTGGAAATCGTAGAATATTTTGTGTAGCTCACTGAAACACTTTGAAATGTTATGGAGTTAATGTGGAACAAGTTAAATTAAAATAATAATATAATTATTATTGCTTTGGAGTTGAAGTGGAACGGTTTTTGGAGTTTGGCATTAGATGAATTCCTGCACCAACAAAAAGGAGTCACAAATTATAACAAGGTATTCAAACATAAATTTATGTTTGTATATGTATGTAATGAACGCAAAGACGTAATATAATAATTAAATAATTAACCTACTAATATTATAAATTCGAAAGTTTGTGAGGATGTATGTATGTTTGTTACTCTTTCACGCAAAGTCTACTGGACGGATTGTTATGAAATTGGGTACACGGATAGAATATAACCTGGAACAACACATACGGTACTTTTTATCCCGAAATTCCCACGGGAGCTGAGCCCGGGGCGCAGCTACTTAGTTATATATTTTTTAGTACTTCTCTCATTTTACGCGTGTTCCCGGTTGCATTCGGAGCTGTGACGCCCCATAGCCCAGGGCTAGTGTATAAAAATGACATTAAATTTGGGTCCAGCCACCCGCGAAATACGACTATGAAGAAGATGTTTCAACAAACATACGTACTATTTATAAAGAGTATAAGAATCTAACACTTTATAAGAAGGTGGCGGTGGTCGTCTGTGATCGAAAGGTCCCAGGTTCGAATTCTCGCAAGAATTCGCACCTTGTGCGAGTAGAATTCGTGCACATGACTAAGTTTGTGGGGGGAAAAAAAATATCTATCATCTACAATTTTCCGGAACATTTCGTTCCGTGAATTTCCGATAAACCGTAAAAATCACGAACTTCCGATTTTTTGTTACCGGAACAACATCGATTAGTTAATTTTAGGTATTGCGATTTGTAAATAAATACTGCCAAGAGCGAGTCGGAATCGCAGTCTGAGTTCCGTAGAACGGTATCGAATATGGGTACTTAGAATAATAAAATTTACAATAGTTTTTAAACCCCTACGCAATAAGAGGGGTGTTATAAGTTTGATTGACCGCTAAGTGTGTCTGTCTGTCTGTGAACGTAGCACCGTAGCAACGGGTGAACCGATTTGGATGCGGTTTTTTTTATTTGATAGCTAAGTTTTATGCGATGTTTGATCAAAATCCGGTTAAGCCGTTCAAAAGTTGTTGCGAAATGAATATTGAAAGTTGGGGGTTTTTTAATTTGTCTAATAAATACACTTGTCTTTATTTGTCTTAATCTACTATAGGTAGATGTTATTGGTGTTTCAAATTCAATACGGCCATATTTGGTGCATGTATGTAGACGTTTCATGTCAAAATATAACTAAAAGTTTTTAGCCACTCATACAAATTGAGTGATCAACTGAACGGATTTAATATGGAAAGTCGACATTTTTCATTCTTATTTCACTGTATGTTTCTTTTTGAAGTGGTTCTTGTTTAGAATTTGTGTAGTACAAAAACTACCCTGTATTCTCCTATAAACCCGTCTTAGATACATCTATCAAACAATTTATTCAGAAATTAGGCCTTCACAGGCACTTTTTCAGATAGATCCAAATATTGCTCCAAAATAGCTATCGATAGAATCAATTGACTATTGATAATATTGGCATTTTCGATTGAACCTATCGATTGTCAAACTATCGATAGTTCGGCAACATCTCTCGTCTCTCTCGTCTTTGCCATTGAGCATCGGATCCGATATCCGTTTTGCTATACGGACCCCTAAAAACCAACACCGGAGCGTTCTCGGCTCGTGACCGATTTTATTGGCTTTCGATTTTTTATAACCGAACCGAGTTTTTGTTTTAATTCTCTTCCTCATGCTAATTCGTTACTTAATCTTTTTTATACACACGATTTGATCAATTAACTGAAGCTTTGAGCTTGAAGGTCGCTATTCGCTATTTGGAAGACATTACAATTATTTTAATTTGACAACTAATTAATAATTTTGACATGATAATGTGTACACCTAATTATTCTTATCTGTACATAAAAGAAGTATACCTACCTCCAGGTGTAGGTACTTCTTTTGTATAGTTTTTTTTAAGTAAAAAACAAATAAAAACAAAAAAAAAATCACTTTATAGCCACACTTAGTATTACAATACTTTAACATATTATAATATTTATTTTAGTTTTAGAGATCAATTTTGTAATAACAAAGTGACAAAGGCTTCTGTTATCGCCAACAATAATTTATTGGAGAGAACGCTGATTTTCAGACACTCCTGTCCCAGATTTTTGAGCGGGAGTTGTTGTGTAAAGAGGGCAAAAAACATGTTATAAAAACCTAGCCTTATTGACTAACTTTACCTATGTAGTCTAAAAAAACTGACAACTGATCAAAAACTACCAGACGACAGATTTTTGTACGGTTTTCACCAATAGATAACCTCGGTGGCGAAGTGGTAGAGTGCTTGCCTCTGAACCGAGAGGTCCCGGGTTCGATCCCCGGTCGGGTCATGATGGAAAATGATCTTTTTCTGATTGACCCGTGTCTTGGATGTTTATCTATATATGTATATGTTATAAAATATAGTATCGTTGAGTTAGTATCCCATAACACAAGTCTAGAACTTACTTTGGGGCTAGCTCAATCTGTGTGATTTGTCCTAATATATTTATTTTATTTATTTATTTATTAATTTATAATGTGATTTCTGAGTAATCGGTGTATAATTTATTATGGTTTTACCTTATATTGTAATAAGAAATCCCCATATAGTATCTGTCTGTATGAACGCGATAAACTCAAAAACTACCGGACGGCTTTTTGTACAGTTTTCAGCAATAGATACTTAGTGATTCTTAGGCAAGATTTAGGTATATAATTTATTTATGGTTTTACAGACAGGCCGTTATTTACTTATATTAATTAACGTTATTTATTTAAAACTTTCTTATAGATACGTCATAACTTTTAGAAAATATGTTTTTGTACCTCTATAATAAAGCGATTATAAAATCATAACCTACAAAGATAGGTTTGCATACGATTATATAACTTGTCTATGCCCCGACCTCGACGGCCGCCGGCATATGCCGGACGTCGGAAGACGGAAGGCTACCGGAACGCGGCGTTTAGATCTGGCAGATAACACTTTTTTGCAGAACGCACTTTATGACGTCACGCTTTTAAAAAGATGATACCCATCGATTCGCATTCGATTCGTGAAATTAGAATGTTTAAAAAATTTTTTTTTTTAAAATATTTTTAAGTCGAATCAACGTGTCAACTGTCAGTGTCAACAATCAAAATATTTGATAGTGCGTACCTACCTATAATTTGAAGTTATTTTGAACATTTCCAATGAATAAACTTTAGAATGTTGTTATTGTTATTTTTAACTAGCTTTTGCATGCTTCATCTGCGTTTATTTCGTGAGTCCGCTCATAACTTATTACTGTCAATATTTCTGGTTCTCAGCAACGTGTCGCGATGAAACCTATATCAGATTTTAAGTTAGACCTTCAGCTATACAATCAAAAAAACCATATCCATTTTCATTCTGTAGTTTTCGCGTGATGCGCAACAAACGTACAGAGAGACAAAAATATAAAAAATATTGCCTTTTAATCTAAGTCTAATTGCCATTAAGAAGCACCATAGTATAGACAACAGCCCACTTGCAGTTTTATAACCTGTTTATATGTGTAACCTCAATATTAACAAAACATTTTAAAAAAAGTGTGTTTTCAATGATAATTTTTATACTTACCTTTATAAAGTGGGGTGTACATAATATTCAATTATATTCCAAGCACTAATTATACAAAGATAATTCCATTTTTATATGTATTATTATTGCTAAAGCTAGTATCCCGGTATCAAACTTTATTCAAATCGACTAAAGGCATCTGACATGACTTACTACGAGTGGCAAGAGTGAAGTATTCCTCGCGATTTTTTCGTTCACCGGAAGCAATAATTTAGATTGATATGCAAGCTCATAGGGCACGAATGGATTTGAACCTGGGAACTTTCGATCATTGGCTTCCAATCAGCCTTCTCTGAAGTAAGTAGACCTACCTTTTAGCCGAGAGCCAGGTGCCTGTGTGTCAAACAATTATACACAATAGTGGCATTGTACATTGACCTACCTAACAGATAATTAACTGCAAGATTGTATCGCTTGTACCCAGGCTTTGTTTACTTTTAAATTGTTATCCTTGTTGAGATATCGCAAAAATCACGTCAAAAGTATGTGATATCGCTTGTTATTAATCAAGAGTGCGCTCACTAGCGCCATCTAATAGCGAAATCTAAAAAAAAAACCAAAGGAGCGTATGCTACACTAGATAAAGTGTTTTATTATATAGATTATAGTTTTCCATTGTGACGGCCTGGTCATTGAGTGAAGATCAAAAGTCCATACTCAAGGATTGCCAACTAGCTATCGAGCGCAGCAATCTACGCCGCATAGACGCGTCTATATCAGGCAGCGATCAAAGTTCTATTGTATAAAGTCACTTCATTGATATTAATTCATTGACAAACTTGATTTAAGGTAAAAAAAAAAATATCTATTGCCTCTTAATTTTTTTTTTTCGTATCATCTGCCTTATATTCTGAATTTCTTTACGTGCATCTCGTTACTCACGCAAATAACTAAACGCAATTAGTTAAAAATAACCAAAGTCACGTACGTGTGGCTAAATACAATATTTTTCATTGTAAAATGAACATGTACGAATATTTAATTGCTATGAAACCAACATAATGGATTATCAATATGAATACCTTTGTTCTCTGTTCCGGGTTGAAGTGTGAAGACGTGAAATGGAATTAGAATTATTACTAAACTAAACGTGTCTCGTTCTTGATATAGAATTGTTTGTAACCTTAAAAAAAAATGGAGAAAACTGGTGACATGAACATGAAAGAAACGAATTGGTAAGCCCTTCTGGCATGATAGGGACCAACACTGTTGAAATGAGTTTCTTTCGACATTTCTTCTCGGCAGTGGTCGTTCCGAAATGCCATTAGTTTTAGCTTTTTGAGAAACTACTATCAATCATTAATAGATATATATAAAGCAAGACTGACGGACAACGTACAACCGAAACTGCTGGGCATAGAAAGCTGAAATTCGGTGTGTAGGTTCCTAGGACAGTGTAGGGGAGCACTAAGAAGGGATTTTCTGAAATTCCCGCGGGAAAAGGATTTTTACTCACAAACGAAAGTTGCGGGCGAAAGCTAGTATATATATGTACCTATAATATAAAATTTAACGCGAAAAAGTTCCTGTGTATGTCTAATTTCTGAATAAATCATTTGATTCGCGTGAAAATTGTGACTGACGACGCGATAGTGGCGCCAACTATATATTATCTATTATATATTAACAAATAAATTTTTACTTGGAACCTATTCCCGTTCATATATTGCTTATAAATGCTAATGTTAACATACCTAGGTAGGTAGGTACCTGGTATTATTTTTTAATTAGAGTCATTTGCTAAGAATGCTATAATGAATAAATATCATTGGATTTTGTAATGATAATTGTCAAATCGTTATAGGATTCTTGGTAATCTTATTGTTTTTCTCATGTTTTTTTTTAAATAAATTCATTATGGTGCTATTAAAAGATTTCTTGTAACGAAGTGTGTTGACGACCTCGGTGGCGCAGTGGTTGCCAGTTGCCTTTGAACCAAGAGGTCCCGGGTTCGATCCCCGGTCGGGTCATGATGGAAAATGATCTTTTTCTGATCGGCCCGGGTCTTGGATGTTTATCTATATATGTATTTGTTATAAAATATGGCATCTTTGAGTTAGTATCCCATAACACAAGTCTCTAACTTACTTTGGGGCTAGCTCAGTGATTTGTGTGATTTGTCCTAATATATTATATCAATATTATATTATTATACTATTGTTTGAAAACTTCAGTGAATTAATAGTATTCATGCCTAAGTGTAATCTTCAAAATTATAAATAAAGATATTTTCTTAAAGTCTTCTTCTTCATATAGTCGTATTCCTCATGGCTGAGGGTTGTGGTCATTACGTGGAATTGTGTGTTTCACACGCAACAACTTTCATGGCATTAGTAATGGAGTGAAATATTCACAATTTTGTAAAATCATAAGAAAGAATCATCAAAATTTATTGTATTCGCGAGGTCTACGTTCGCAGCGAACAACTAGTTAATTATATTATCAACTAGTTACCCCCCCGAGGCTTCGCTCCCGTGGGAATTTCAGGATAAAAAGTATCGTATATTTGCTTAAAAGAGTAACAAACATACATACATATACAATACACATCATCACGAACTTTCGCATTTACGATACGGTTCTGTATACATATGCATATATAGACATAGGAATATTTATTTTATTGTGAAAATCCATAATATTTACAACAACAAACAGAAATAAAATAATTCAACCACTTTAATAAATCATATACATGGGTAAGAATATTATGAACTTTTGCATTGTTTGTTACTTATATGTTTTCAAGAAATCTAATTAATTTTAATTTATAGATATTATAAATTTAATTAATTTCAATTTATTTTATTGATATTTATTAAATTTTATACTTAGCATAAATACTAAGTATCCATTAGTCTTTGTGAACATTTTTAACATCCAAAACAACGTACCTATGCATATCATTAGTACCTACATATTATTAATGTAAAATGTTTTGACGTCAATAACTTTAGTATATTATTCTCAGTTACAAATTTTGAATAAGATATATTTTTGAATCAATATATCTTATTCAAAATTTGTAACTGAGAATATAATACTAAATTTCAAATTACAACACCATTATACGGTGTATACCGTTACCTAATGAGAGAGAAATTTGTTATCTGCATTAAATTGTGGTTGTTTTATTTTTTTTTTTGTTTATTCCCTCGTTTCATTGAGGAGACAAAGGTTTCTAGCCCATACAACCAAGTCATTTGTTATTTTTTTTTTAAATAAAAGTGGCTATAGTCCACTGAAGAATAAAGAAGGCGTAAGCCACGTCTGTATTGGATATAAAACAGTTAAGGCCTAAGGGCATAGTCTTTAGTGATACCTGTGATTGTTTTGAAAATGACCTCGATTTAATTTTTTTATAAATCAGTATTTATAACGTATTGACAAGGTAATATATTTGCTTATCTATATAACGCTTCCACCATGTTAAATTACTTCTGGTTGATATCATGTTGGTTTTTATGCATTTTTTTTTATCAAAAATGATTGAACGGACGGATATTTTGATTTGAAAGTGTAAATGCGTATAGTTTCATAAATAAACAAAATTTATAGTTTAGTTTTAATATTTATTTAATTAGTTTATTACATTAATCTAAATTATATTTTATAAGTACTGTATTTATATTTTTCAAGCAATCATATAAAAATATAAACAAATTAAATAAAAATAAACAAATAAATGTATGCGCTATTTTAACTATCGCAAACTTAAAGTATATATTATAAAATAGTTTAAAAAATGTATGGCAATTAAATAAATGTTTTAACTCACCTTTCCTCGACAGTCAAATTCGCCAATTCTGGCACCCAACACCAGTGTTGTTCAGGCACAATGGTCATAAAAATTTGTGAGAAATACACGAACGCGACAAAAAATGCAAAAGGTATCATCAACAGGAACAAAATCTTCTGATACAGTCCAAATTCTCCTACATATGGCAACAAATCGTCGAAATCAGTCGCTTTTTTCTTGGGATTTTCATTTTCTTCTCGCATTTGATTAAGTTTCGGACTGGCAACATCGGAGCTGTCATTTACATAACCTTTATTTACAAAACCGCCGGCTAAATCTATGTTTGACAGTTTGTTGTCTATGCTATTTTGGCGGGAGTCGTCCTCCTGCTCGCAACAAGGAGATCGCTCTTGTGGCGCCATCTTGTTGAATTTGAATTTAGAATCCTAGGTGCATTCCTTTTTTCGAAGTGTTTTTAATCTGGAACAAATAAATAAATTATCATAGTATTTCATTTTGGCTTCAATAGAAAAAAGCCCTTATAAAAATCGTAAAAGTTAGTAGTAATAAAATGACTCTAATATAGCATTAGATTATTAGATCTCAGTCGAGCATTAGATCTCAGGCACAAGACACCCGTCTTGACCACGAGACAACCACCTCAAAACAAGTTCAAGGACAGAAAATAGTATCTATCTATAAGGACAAAATCACACATTATCGTAAAATCTAAGGTATGCATCAATGTAGGACATTTCGTAATGTGACCTTGTATGTGCGCACTAAGTATCCAAGGCATGCACCTCATTACAACTACATTATTTAAAGGTGGATTTGAACACATTTGGATATAGGTACGAAGCACTCTAAGATAAACTATAAATCAAAATAATCTTCCAATCACCAACCACTAATCTCTTACCAAAACGCAATATAGCTAGCCGGGTGAAGTGTCCTTGTAATTTTGCAATACATTTCATATTTAGTATGGAGTTACACTTCTAAACTTAATATTATAATTATGCGAAAGTGTATTTCTGTCAGTTAGACCGATTTTGATGAAATTTGGAACAGATGTAGTTAACTCGAGGTCAACCATAGGCTGTCCTCAGCTAACATCTTAGAAAAAAACTGTCATTGACATAGAAACAAAGCAGAATGAACACTGAACAATTAAGTATAGCCAATCATAACATTAATAATAGTTCTATACTACCGTTTCTAGGAAATAAGAAAAGTCAGCGCTTCTTAAACTTTTAAAAGAATAAATTGTTTTAGAAAAAAGCAAAATATTTGCATAAATATAAGCATTGCTAACAAAAATTTTATCCTTGTAACTGGGCAATAAACATACATACATTCATTCATCGATCCATTCATTCATCCATTCATTCAGTCAATCATTCATTCTTTCATTCATCCATTCATTCATCCATTCATTAATCCAACCATTCATTCATACATTCATTCATCCATTCATTCATCCATTCATTCATCCATTCATTCATCCATTAATTCATTCATTCATCCTTTCATTCATCCATTCATTCATCCATTCATTCATCCATTCATTCACCCATTCATTCATTCATTTGACGTATTCCTAATATGAAAACAAAACCTATTATTATACACTTTGAAAGTCGGCAGTAGATTTACTCCGATAATCACAAGTTAAAGTATACTTTAAGCTTAAGTATGTTTAGTCACTGTCGCACTTTATGATATTTAACATTAACAGAAAGAGACAAACATGTGTGGTTCCTCCCTAGAGTGGGACCACTCCATATCCTCTCGTGGATGTCCTACGAGGCGACTAAGGGATACAAAGCCTTAACAGTTGTTAGGCAACGATAGCATTCCCAAAGAGGGTTGACGTCAGGCGGGTGGCCGGTAGTAAAATCACATCCAAATCTTCCAAATTTAATGGCAATTTTTTTATGCTAACCCTGAGCTTTGGGGCGTCACAGCTACGAATGCAACTGGGGAACGCGCGAAGATCACAGAAAGAGACAATCTTTTTTATGAATAACAGGAATATAACAGGATAGGAATATAACGTTTACATGTTGACGTTAATAAGTGATGTTTTGTTTATCATTCTTAAAAAAAAAAATACAAAAATTAGTTAGGTACCTAACAAATTTTGTCAAAATATTTTTACAAAAATTATCCTTAAGATTTATCCTCCTAAAATGATGAGCTTTTACCTCAATAAACTTCATTCCATCTGCATTGGATTATGGTTATGCGTGCATAAAAACACAGACAAAATAAAAAAAATAAAATAATTTTGTCTAATCCAGTTCCCATATTTTTACTACCACGTGTAAGTTCTAAAAACTGGTTGTGCAATATGAGAATGTAAGCGGTTTATTTGACATTTAAAAATAAAAAACGAACGTTCGTATAACATTCTTAATTAAAAAAAAAAAACAATCGCTTCCTGAAAGATAAGATTCCAAATATTTGCCTTTTATGCTATCTATATACATTGTAAAATTCCATAGACTATATAGATTTTTAGCGGGAAATCAAATAAGAAACTTATATAATGAAAATAATAATAATTAGACTTTGAGTTTGTTGTAAGTGACAACACTATTTCGGAGTCGAGTATTCCTAAAGAGTAAGAGATGAAAGAGATGAATTAATTCAGCTGAACTGGCATGGTCTCTATAGCTCAGTGGTCAAGAGCACTGTCCCAGATAGACAGGGGCGCGGGTTCAATTCCCGCTCGCTTTTTTATTTTCTAGATTAAACGCCGCGTTCAAACAGCCGTGAATTCACCATTTCACGGTGTAACCATCGAAGACCGGTTGTACCTAGGTCTTCAGATCAGATGGAAAATAATATGCATCAGATTTACTTGGGCCTTGTATGTTTATTTAGTATAAAATACAGTATTGCTGATCTCTAGCTTCGTGGAGTGCAACCGACATGCGGAGATTTAGATAAATAAAACATTTATTTAGTATAAAATACAGTATTGCTGATCTTTAGCTTCGTGGAGTGCAACCGACATGAGGAGATTGAGATAAATAAAACATTTATTTAGTATAAAATACAGTATTGCTGATCTCTAGCTTCGTGGAGTGCAACCGACATGCGGAGATTTAGATAAATAAAACATTTATTTAGTATAAAATACAGTATTGCTGATCTTTAGCTTCGTGGAGTGCAACCGACATGAGGAGATTGAGATAAATAAAACATTTATTTAGTATAAAATACAGTATTGCTGATCTCTAGCTTCGTGGAGTGCAACCGACATGCGGAGATTTAGATAAATAAAACATTTATTTAGTATAAAATACAGTATTGCTGATCTCTAGCTTCGTGGAGTGCAACCGACATGCGGAGATTTAGATAAATAAAACATTTATTTAGTATAAAATACAGTATTGCTGATCTCTAGCTTCGTGGAGTGCAACCGACATGCGGAGATTTAGATAAATAAAACATTTATTTAGTATAAAATACAGTATTGCTGATCTCTAGCTTCGTGGAGTGCAACCGACATGCGGAGATTTAGATAAATAAAACATTTATTTAGTATAAAATACAGTATTGCTGATCTTTAGCTTCGTGGAGTGCAACCGACATGCGGAGATTTAGATAAATAAAACATTTATTTAGTATAAAATACAGTATTGCTGATGTCTACCTTCGTGGCGTCCCAGCCCCGAATGCGACCGACATGCGGAGATTGAGAGAAATAAAACATGCGGAGATGACAATAATAAATTTTTTCATACATGTTTGAAGTAGGTATATGGTGAAGGACATAGGGCACCTTTCATCCCGAAATTCACGCGGGCGAAGCCGCAGGCAAAAGCCAGTTTATAATATTGGTTACGATTAGAGCAGGTATATATACGGACAAATCACACAGATTGAGCTGGCCCCAAATTAAGCTCGAGACTTGTGTTATGGGATACTAACTCAACAATACTATATTTTATAACAAATACATATATAGATAAACATCCAAGACCCGGGCCAATCAGAAAAAGATCATTTTCCATCATGACCCGACCGGGGATCGAACCCGGGACCTCTCGGTTCAGAGGCAAGCACTTTACCACTGCGCCACCGAGGTAGGTCGTCGTCGCTTGGCGTCCTCATACTCTTACAATGCTAGTATATCTGTAGCTATATATCTAACATAGCTTAGCTGTGTTAGTGGAACAGTGCCCTTACTATAGAAGTTGTAATTGCTTATTGAATGGTAAAACTATTGTAAACATTATTTACGTGACAAAATTTCTATAGATCATAATGATAAGAATAA
Organism: Plodia interpunctella; assembly: GCF_027563975.2. Lineage (NCBI taxonomy): Eukaryota > Metazoa > Arthropoda > Insecta > Lepidoptera > Pyralidae > Plodia > Plodia interpunctella. The sequence goes on from NC_071321.1 coordinate 1,274,859, forward strand.
ATTATACTGATCTATCACGAACGCTGTATCGGTTCATTGATAACATTATAAAACTATTTGATTTTTTATTGTTTCATTGAGAAAAACAGTGAACAGTGAAATTATGTATATATATAAGACCTATATTTGTTAATTGACGTCCTTGGAGAAAAGGCCGCGGTGAAGTTTGTTGCGCCGCTTCTTCTTCACCTGCGCTTTGGAAGCCGGCAGTAGACTTAGTTTAAGTATTTTTTTTGACGTCAATAAGTGATGTATATCATCCTAAATTGAATAAAGAATTTTGAATTTGAATTTGAATGTATTACTAGTTGCGCCCCGGAGCTTCGCTCCCGTGGGCATTTCGGGATAATAAGTAGCCTATGTGTTATTCCAGGTTATTTTCTTCCCGTGTGCCGAATTTCATAACAATCGGTCCAGTAGATAATGCGTGAAAGAGGTAACAAATAAACAAACTAATATTAGTTGGGATTCAGTAATTTTTTTCGTGTTATAAACACATCGATCGTTCCCTATAAACAACTTTTTTTTAATAATTCTAATTCATTTATTCACAAACATACCTAATTGGATTTGAATATATTTATCTAAATTAATAGCCAATTATATGTAGGTACTTATAGTTAGGTAACTATTTTCACAATAAATATGTAATAACCTTTATTCTTTAACACCAATAAAATACTAATATAGATTTAACGGCTAAACCGCTCAACCGATTTTAATGAAACTTTAGCTAAGTATTCATGTAGTTCAAGACCCCCATTCAAAGGCTTTTTTTTTTCAAAAATAACCTCTAAATTATTGTAAAGGGGGGTGAAAGTTTGTATGAAAATCATGTTTGTTCCGCTTTCCCAGATAAAATCACGCGGGCGAAGCAGCGGGCAAAAGCTATAAGATATATTCTTTCGAAATCAAAATGTCATTAGGTGTATGAGGAATTACGGGGATATGCCACCTAATCATTGATAATAATAATCATATGAGCCTTAAAAACATCAATCCATAATGAATTCCCGCCAAAATTACGGACATAACCTAAAAATTGTGTGCCGGTATTATAATTACTTCACTACACCGAATCTAACCTTCAAATCATCACCTAATAACTTCATGACTAGTCATCGAGGTCATTGCCACGGACTTAAATCGTTATTCGATACGAATTACTCTTATTTCGAACCTTATTTCCACACAATAGAAGACACGGCTATTCTTCGAAGTACACAATTAAATTTGTAATTTCAGTAATGAATGAAGCTGATTGATTAACTAATTTGAGGCATAAACAAAGGGCATAACGTTTTAAATCGCTTGCAATAAGCAGTGTATTGTTTCGAACAGAATTTTAAAACTTTAAATTGAGAAAATATGACGTTTCGTGTTATATTGTCATTTATTGGCAATTTGATGTTCGACAGAGTAAAAAATAATTTAGGTATTAAAAATAGTAATATAGTAATGTAATTAAATAATTTAACAAGTTATAAATTAAACGTCCCTTTAATTGATCAGTTTTATTAATTAACGAGATTTACTATTTTTTTCTTTCTCGTTAAACTATATTGAAATGCTTTTTGACTCCAAAATCTGTGACGTCACAATATATTACTGTCATCAAGCTTCATATAAAATTTTGTTTTTACAATTGGAAAAAAGTAGGTATCTGATTTGACTAATATTCTCCAATTTCAATTTTAATTTAACATCAATAAAGTTTAAAATCCAATAATGGACATGAACATCGTGCTTCTTTTGCAAATTAGGTATTTTATTTGTCCAATTATAATAAATCGCGGAATTCGTAATTTAAAAAAAAAAACACAAACAATACCGTTACTTTGTGGTTTTTCAACTAAATTAATTTTGGATTATGAAATTATTTTCATTCTATTCCCCCTTTGTGGAGATAAATACCCTTCAATACTTTTTACTCGAGGGCATTATTAAAAAGGTCAGCAAAGTATTCGTATATTGGCTTATAAAATATATATTTGGTTAGCTATACTTGCTAATTGAGTAGCAACTTATGGTCAACAAATATAAATTGGTCTACATTTTCTGAACAGCAAAGTAATTACTTGGTCAGCAAAATTTTATCGGCAAGATTTAGGCAGCATAGTCCAGCTGCAGCTCCGTTGGGGTCTGTATATAGGGAACATCCAGGATCTGACTCCACGGCTGGCCTTCTGATGAACTCTGCTTGCTGCCAAAATAATAATTTTGCTGACCTGCTCATGTAAATTACTGACCATTATCATGATTGTTTATGGAACAAGATTTTTTAAAAAATCCAAGCAATTAATATTTAGGTAGCTTTTGTCCGCGAGTGACGTTGCGTTCAACATCTAGAAGATAAATAAAATTAAACTATCAGCACTTCAAAACATTAAAGAATTAATTCCTTATAATTACTTTTAAAAATCGTAACGATACAAAATGTATTTGATCAAATGGCAAGGGCAAAATAATGCAATTTGTTTGATTAATTGATTCAAGTTAATGTATATGTCGTACTAGGGAATGAAGTCTGGACGGCCGATAGGTGACAACGGCACTTTGCATACTTTTATTAACAAAGAGGACTGACGCGACCTTTCTGACCATAATAACTAGGCGCCTGTCTGGTTATTATGGTCGAAAATGAATCTTAAATCTTCAACAGCCATCTAAACGTACCCACCCCAATGCTTCAGCACACGCCTTCCATATGGATTATTGTTTTTAGTTATTTTTAGTTAATAACAATTCTATTAAGTGTCAGAGGCTTACAATCGTTTTCTATCTAATATATCTACAGCAATTTAAAAAAAAAAAAGAAAATTTCAATATGATTGAATTTGGCATCGAATAGAGCGGCTTGGAAAGACTCGGGGGAGACCTTTGCCCAGCCGTGGGATGGAACAGGTTAAAAAAAGGAAAATTTCATTCACTTTCCTGCTTAGATGTGTAATTAAGTAATTGACTTAAGTGAGGTTATTGTTCCATAACTTTAAATACTTATAATTTCAATGACATTATTTTACCTTGAATTTGTTAAAAGAAATTATATGTAAAAACATTAAGTATTAATGAAAAATACTAAAAATTAGTGTTAATATTTATGCGGGTATTTCAACAGAATATCCGTTGAAAATAAGATCGGAAATAGCTTATTACCCGTTCGTTATCAGATTTTGCATGCCCGTTTATATAATTTATCAAAATAATTAGTGCTTACATGATAAATAACCTAATTATATTTCTAAATTTGCATAAACCCTGCCACGAAATACCTTAATGTTTCATACAAAACTGACAATGGAATTTATTTATTTAAACAAAAATGGAACGTACCTTATAAGTTCCTATTTTGAAAATTTCAAATTGGAACTTCACAAACACCACTAAAAATTGTATTATTTCAATGGAAACGCAATATTTTTAATTTCGAACCAATTTAAATAACACAACACAAGTACTATACGTTTGCGCGCGTAAAATTACTTGTTTTTTTTATTATTAAAAGGCACAGAGGCAAACGCGGCTCATGCCGCGTCTACTGCAACTGAGCGTTCAATAATAACCTTGCTTTTTAAATAACAGCTAAAGTTATATCATTGGGTAGTTACCTTAGGAATTAACCGAGTTCGATTGACCTCCCAACGAGTGTTTAGATTTGGAATATGGAGGTCTATCGATTTTTGTCGCTTAATGCATCCTGGTCCATTAATAAGCGGTAAATGAGATAGAAATATAGTTGAAACAAAATACCTTTGATAAAATGAAAATAATTTTATTCTGTTTTATTTAACTTGACTTTTCTTTTTTGGCTTCGCGGCCTCACAGCCCTAATTAAAGAATTATGCGGGAGTGTTTCTTTAATTGGGGCTGTGAGGCCGCGAAGCCCGAGGTCAGCGTAAAAAAATCTAAAACCTTTGAAGATTCGGCTGTGATTTTAAGACCGGCCGCTTGCCTGATGCCCCTCTTTGGGAATGCTATTGTTGCTATCAGCTGCCAAGCTGCCCTTAGTCGTCCTGTACAAATTCCACTGGAAGATATAAAACGATCATATCCCACTAGGGATACGACGCCAAAAATGTACCCGCTGATCCAACATTGTTGACATTCAATTTAGTATTCCGTACCAAAATGGTAAAACGGGATCCTAATTACTGTGACTCTGTCTGTCACCGGGCTACATCTCATGAACCGTGGTAGTTACACAGTTGAAAATTTCACAGATGATATATTTCTATTGCCGGTTTTTTGCCACATTAATTAACATCAAATAGATACTTACTAAAAAAACATAATAAAATATGTTTTTGCTGTTCTATAGATAACTAACGCCCCTGTAAGCCAGTCCCGGCTTCGCTTCGGTGAAACCCGTATCGTAATATTTACAAAGACCGTATCGTGTCCAATGCATAGTTTCAAGTCGGCTCCACGCTGTCGTCGAACAGTTTGCCAAACTTTGGCGGATTCTGTATATGTATTACGTAAACTTAAATACTCGGACGATTTGGAATTTGGCACAGAGATAGACAAAACATTCAGGGTAGTAATAAACTACTTTTTTAATATATGTTATATTACTGATAAAAAATTATACATAAATTTATATTTAAAAAATGGTAAGCCCTTCTGGCATAATTGGGACCAACCACTGTTTGAATGAGTTTCTTTCGGCATTTCTTCTAAGCAGTGGTCGTTCCGAAATGCTAGTAGTTTGTAGCTTTGGTAAACATCATTCAATTTAGAATATGACGTGAAAAAGTGCCTGTGAAGGCCTAATTTCTGAATAAATGATTTGATTTTGATTTGATTTGATTTTTATAGTTTTACCAGATCGAAGCCTGGACCGGCCTAAACATAAAGCAGTTTTTTTTAAATCAAATTTTCAATCCAAGGCGAAACGTGCAAAATCCTCGTCCAAATCGGCCTTCGCCCGAGGCTCTGCACAGCCCGTAAGACACAAGCTGTCTCGAAATCAATCATTGGCGAGGTGAACTACTTTAGCTAGGAGTGGCTGAGCTAGATAGAAATACTTGAGACCTACTTCGTTTCACTTTAGTTAGGATTTAGTCTTAGTACAGTCAACAGCACACAAAGATACCATACATGAACTTTATGGCGCGGTAATAGTGGCGAAATTCATTAATTTGGGGTAGGTTGATGTGCTGTTGACTGTACATAAAAGCTATACATACATATAATAAAACTGTAAAATAGGTTATGTCTGTACAATAAGAGATAATAAAGAAAAATAATGATTGGTGATCTTTATGGGACTAATAAAGACAAAACAATTTTTAACAGAATTTTAGTCTGCCTGTATACCTATATTCACGTATCACGTAAAAACGACTTGTTGGAATTTTATTTAGTTTTCACACACCTGTATATATAGGGAATAGTCTAACTTAAAATCTGGTATAGGTTACATCGCGACACGTTGTTTAGAACCCGAGATATTTACAGTAATAAGTTATAAGCGGACTCACTAAAGTTAGAAAAGCTGTACATAAATATATTGCAATCTTGTAAACATCGTTAAACATACATTAAATATATATGCACTCGAACATAAAACTTAATTTTTGTCAAGTCTGTTGAAAAATATCCTTCCAAGAAATGGCGGATCGGCTCGTGACGTAAGTGATACGTCAAAGTTGTAGTAACTGTGACGTCACTTCCTTCACTCGAGTCGCCATTTTTTTGTGTTCCGTATTTCAAACCGGCCTAAAAAATTATTATGCCATTATTTTTAGATTTGTCTTTGAATCAGCATGAACAAAGTACGTAATAATTATAATATTAATTACTTTAACGAATACATTGTCTCAAAAATAAATTGTTTAAAAAAAATGCATGAAGGTATTTAAATAATTAAATGTCACTTTAATTCATTACGTTACGTTTTACTATTTTTTTTTAATCTGTGTCTATAGGTAAGTATTATTTAACTGTGATTCGGTATCTTTAATTTATCAGTTTAAATAATTACGCGATTATACATTCTTTTGTTCTGATCAAAGTCTTTAGGTAAGTATATTATATATAATCTGTGATGGTATATCCTTTTTGACTCTAAAATTGTGACGTCACACGTTATATCTGTCACCCAAGCTCCATATATTTTTTTGTTTTTGACATAAAATAAAAGGATTGGATTTGACTAGTTGTAAATAGCCTAATGTTGCGAAAGATAATTCTTCGACATGGTTTCTTCAGTTAAAATTCATATTACAAATACATATATCATAAACTATGGATAAGACAGATGTATCAATGATGTTTCGATCGTTTTACGCACTTCTCATATATTCCGTAATTATAATCAATATTTGAATTTGTCACTAATAGGACACGATTACATTATCCATTTTTTATTTTCATTATTTATATTTTAACTGTCAAAATTGTACCACATCTGTGTCACGGTTTTATATCAATATGCGTAATCTAGTAGTTGCAGCAGTTTATAATCTAATAATTTTCCAATTTCAAAATATGCCATCAATCTAAATATATTTGAAAAATCGAATTAGAGTTTATAAAACTGCCAGTGTTTTATATGGCATAAAAACATGCCATTGCAAAAAGAAAACCAGCCAATATAACCAGCCAGCATTTTTCATATGGCACAGATAAAAAACCACGTGTACCCAGCATGAAGGCTGAAATGTAATAATTATGATCTAAAACCTAGCTTAATTAATATTAGTTTCGGAGTTTTCAGTACAAAAACGGATAAATAGGACGGAGGCAGAGGCGTGAAGTTATGGGTCGTTTGTCAGGGGCTGATTAAAAAAGTTTTATAGTGCAGTTGGAATGAATTGGCATTGAAACTGCGATTGTTATCTTTTCAAATTATTTTGTAGAATATTTCAAAGTACGTTTTCAATTCTAAAATATATTCTATAATATTCTCAAAACAAATCTTTAACATTTGGCTCAGTCAGAGTGACCAGCCACGGTTGCTGCATATTGCTGACAAGGCAATGTGTCACTAGCCGTTACGATATCCACAGCAGGATATGGAGTGGCCCAATTCTAGGGCGGGAGCACACGCCAACGCCATCGGCATTTTTGTATTTGTTAATTGAATACTCGTATAATATGTATGTACCAATCTTCAAAAGCAACACTACAACATCCAAACCCGTTTTTGTGCCAATAAAATAAACGTTAATTTCTCAGTTTTCAGGAAATGTTTTAACGCCAATTACTTTACAAAATCTAGAAATTCCAAATAATAAATAAAAAAAGAAATATATTAGGACAAATCACACAGATTGAGCCAGCCCCAAAGTAAGTTCTAGACTTGTGTCATGGGATACTAACTCAACGATGCTATATTTTATAACAAATACATATATAGATAAACATCCAAGACCCGGGCCAATCAGAAAAAGATCATTTTCCGTCATGACCCGACCGGGGATCGAACCCGGGACCTCTCGGTTCAGTGGCAAGAACCTTACCACTGCGCCACCGAGGTCGTTAATAAAATATTTTATTAAAATTTTTATCGCGTTATGTATTATTTTTTATCTCTCTCTATCTCTCCCATTTAAGCGTTTCTCTGGTTTCTTCTCAGTCATTGAGCGTCGGGGCCCAGAGCCCGTTTTCCTACATTTTCGTCTTCACTTCGCACGGTCGTCACCATCGCTAGTTGTCAGACCATTGTCACGCATATCATCCTCGACGACATCAAGCCAGTCTTGGTTTGCCTTCTGCCAGGGCCGGGCGGGAGCGGCATAGCCAGTATTTGTTCCCCAAATAATTTATTTTTATTTAATTTTCATTTATTTAGTTGATACACAAACAGATTACAATCAAAACAGGTCTTAAGTATAGGCATAAAGTGAAGCCACTAGATTGTATTGAATCAACATATTTATGGGCAAAACTCAAAAAAGAGTTTAAAAGAAAAAATTTTTTTTTTTTTTCAAAAGCCAAAGCAACAGCTTTTGGTACAACTATATTGTCTAAGTAGGAGAATGCAAACAGTTTAGTTAAGTACTAAAAAATATTGTTGGAGACATTTTGCCCGGTCTAAGCAAGACGTGGCCGTACCGGCGCAGGCGCAGGCGCTTGCTAAGTTACGCGAAAATGAAGGGCAACGAATGACGTAATAGGCATTAGCATTTTCAAGTCCAAAAGGTGATTGAACGCATTTCACGCACGACAAGCGAGCCAGATTGTAAATACGTGATGCTCTATGACCCAGATACGTGGCCATAAACTAATTTCGTGAGAAAAACACATGAGCTAGGGCTAGATTAATCATAGAGCCGAATAGGAGGCCTCATGGGCCTGGAATGAACTACTTGCCCTTGTAAACCTTTAAATTTTGATTTTACGACTGGCCACCTGCCGACCCTCTTTCGCAATGCTGTTTGTTTGTTAGCTTTTCAAGTTTTATCTACTCAACCCATGGATGATTAAAAAGAGATACTATTTTTATATGTCCATGATTCAACCGTTTTTCTTGAAATTTTGCAAGTTTAGAAATATGAAGAAAAGGACATGGGTACCTTTCATCTCGGAAAAATAACTGTTCCCGTGGGAAATTAACGCGGGTGAAGCCGCGGTCAAAAGCTAGTACTGCTAATATTATGAATACGAAAGTTTGTGAGAATGTAATGTTTGTATGTGGTCGTTACTCTTACACGCAAAATCGGACCGATTTACAATTATTTACGTTTCACGATTAACAGGATCGATTGTTATGAAATTTGGTACACGGGTAGAATATAACCTGGAATTACACATATGATACTTTTCCCTGATCCCGAAATTCCCACAGTTGGCGCAGCTATTATTATAAATGCGAAAGTCTGCCAGTCTGTCTATCTGGTCCGCTTTCATGGCTAAACCGCTGGACCGAATTTAATTAAGCTCCCGTTCAAATATAGAGTACTTTTATTTTCAAAAATCAACTCTCAAATTACTATAATGTCGGGTTGTGTTCCGCTTGCGCACAGAAACTAACGGGTGCGAAGTCGCGGGCAAAAGCTAATTAAATGTAAATAAACATGTCAAAATGTTTTAAACGACTTGAATTTTATAATTACAGATAATACGTAGCTTGTTATAATAAAATGTATTGTAGGTACTCTCGGCCTTTTTGACCAAGGATAAACGTAAAAGTTCTGTGTTGTCCCGTCTCTTTCAAGCATATTATATTATCATAATATCGAATGTGTCTGTCGGGAAGCGACTTTGTTTTATACTATACTAGCGCCCCGTCACGGCTTCGCTCGGGTAATAACATAATAAATTATACGCCTGAACCTTCTTCAGGAATCACTCTATCTATTGGTGAAAACCGCATGAATAATAATGCGGTTTTCACCAATAGATAGAGTGATTATAGTGACGTATATACGTGCAATAGTTTTTGAGTTTATCGCGAACAGACAGACACAAACGCGGTAGAGGACTTTGTTTTATAATCGTTAAAAGACATGCTAAAATTGTATACATACTTATAATAACGACCTCGATGGCGAAGTGGTAAAGTGCTTGCCACTGAACCAAGAGGTCCCGGGTTCGAACCCCGGTCGGGTCGAGATGGAAAATGATCTTTTTCTGATTGGCCCGGGTCTTGGATGTTTATCTATATACGTATTTGTTATAAAATATAGTATCGTTAAGTTAGCATCCCGTAACACAAGTCTCGAACTTACTTTGGGACTACGAGTAGCTCAATCTGTGTGATTTGTCCTAATATATTTATTTATTTATGATAAAAACTTGTAAAAAAAAACATAATAGTTTATTTATGTTGTATTATCCTCAATCGCCGCATTATAACAACCGCATCAAATTCGATCCAGTACTTTTTGTTTCATACGTGAAATATAATAAATTATCTGTGTAAAAACAACTATGTACAGATATAGTGCACACAGTTTTATTGTATGTAAACATATAGATTGAGTTTTTTGGATAATTCTGATTCTAAGCTTCTAGAGCTAATAAATACATGTGGTAGTAGTGAGTGACAAGTCCAATGCCTCAAATGAGTAATAAAAAAATAAAACCGGTCAAGAGCGAGTCGGTCACGCGCACAAAGGGTTCTGTACCATCCCAACTTCCCAACTAATTTGAAGCGGTGGTGGTGTAATGGTTAAGACGCCCGCCTGTGGATTGAAAGGTCTAGGTTCGTATCCGTCCCATATGAGTTTGTACACCAATCTGACTCATATATGTATGGTAGCTTTCATAGACCACCACTTGCTTCCTGTGAAGGAAAACATCGTTAGGAAACCTGCACACTGGTGGACAGTTTAGTTCACTACTGTGTATGCGACTACCTGCCACTAGGTGGTGGTAAGTAGTCGTAAAAGTCATGTCAGATGCCTTTAGGCGACTTGAATAAAATCTGACGTCAGTGTTAGCGATAACACACTCGATATGATAATATTGTTACCTCATCACTCTTTCTCTACTTAACTTCTTATAATTTCTCATACATAATAGTTGAATACGGAGAAGGGAAATTTATTCCGGGAAATTCGCCGAACATTTACCGTGGAAAATTCACGCGAGCAAAGTCGCGGGTTTAAGTTAGTAATCTACAAAAACTCACAAAAAATCACAAGCATGTGAGCACCCATAAATATTATTCAATTTTTTTTATTTGTTTTTAATGCGGCGTCAACAGAAATACATACATCTTGAAAAATTTTACTTTCTAACTACCTCGGTTCATGAGATACAGTCTTCTGACAGACAGACGGACAACGGAATCTTAGTAATAGGGTCTCGTTTTACCATTTGGACACAGAACCCTAAAAAAAGGTTATGTATATGTAATATGTAATATTATAGGTCATTATTTTTTTTATTAAATACATGTTGTGTCCACTTCCGTTTTAGGTTCCGCGACCAAAGGATCAAAGTCACATGACATAATAATATGCTTAATTTATATTTTTATATTCATTTTGACACAATGTCGTAAATTAATATGTAGGTCGCAACATTCGGTGTGGGTCGTTTTAACGTACGAAAGAAAAAAAAAACTCATAGTGGATTGTCTAAACGTTCATTCTTTTATGAAATTGTAAAATACACTCATTTTGTATGGAATAAATTACAAATATATATTTTTTTCTGTGATGTAACTATAAATTACCAGTTTTCGGACAGTATGCGCCAAGGTTTGCCTAATTTCATGATTCTTGGTGTACCCTATAGGTTTGATTGCCTTGTGTAATATCGAAATATCGCAAAATATGCGACAAAACGGTCATATTTTTTGATCGCGTTAACGTATAAGTTTGATTTTTTTTCTCAGCTGAAAGAGACCGGTGACTTGGGTATTAGGTATAAATTTCAACTTGATACTTTTACGCGTTCCTGAGAAAAAGGGTCTTGACAACCAGACAGACAGACGGACAACAAGGGTTCCATTTTTACTATGAAATTAAATTATGAAAAAAAGATTGTTTAACAACATTGTTAAACAATCTTTTTTTCATAATTTGACGTGAAGGAGTCATTTTTTAGCGTTCCGTCATCAAAAGGTAAAAACGGAACCCTTGTTGTCCGTCTGTCTGTCAATGTAAGTACATAACTTACAACCGGCTCCTCCAATCACAATTTTAATTGAAAATTAATATATTACATTACAAGGTTTTGTAATTTGATTTGATTCATCAATGTTATGTAAAAAAATACATAATTTGTATGTAGGTGAGGTATGTACCTTACCTACATACGAATTATGTATTTTTTTGTAAGGTAATATATTAATTTTCAATTAAAATTGTGATTGGAGGAGCCGGTTTTAAGTTAGTGCTTAAAAATTAGGTTTAAATCAAAATTAGACCACGTTTTTGTTTGTATTTAAAGATAAATATATAGACTATGATTTCGTATAAAGAAACGGGACAGAGCTAAATAACTCTGTCCCGTTTCTTCTCATGTTATCTTTTGTCCCTCATCGTGTGGTCTTACAAAATCCCAATCTACCGCTTTATATGAGATTGTATGGATATATAATGTTCTAGAACATTTCTATAGTCAAAATCAAATTCAAAAGCATTAATTGCAAAATCTGTGTTTTATACATGTTATTACCATACATACATATACAAGAATGGTACCTACCTAGATTTTAATGAGAGTTTTCAACAGATGCAATATTTTTCAATAACAAAATTATCAACAAATTATCAAAATTTTAATTGAATTACATTTACATAACTATAACAATGCTTTTTCATTGTTTTGGTATCATAATCAATTTACTCATTTTGGTATATCCACGGTATACATAGAACACTCGTTCAGCCATTTTTTTGTTTCTGTTCAAGAACTTATCTATCAAGATAATGGCATTAGTAACCTACTCCGTACAACGCATAGTATCTAATAATTAAATGCGAAAGTTCACGTAAAAAACGGATGTCCAGGATTTAAAAAACAATAAAATACCTAACTGCACTGGCCACCAAAATTGTATTAGAGAAATAAGTTGACAACGTTATTCTAATTTCAAATATTTTTCGCTGTCAAGAAAATTGCCGCCGATAGTTGAGTTGTATTTTTGGTTTCCAATATATATATTTACGTTTTAATTGCCACTACACAAGAGTTTCATTTATTACGACCATAGATATTGTTCAACGGATGAGTAAATTTTTATGAAATTTGATATTGAGGTACATATAGATGCTGATTTACAAATAAATGTTTAGAGTGTTGTTGTTTTATAAATAAATGTTTTATCTATCTATCTATCTATGTAATACCCTTTGATAACACATAGGGTACTTTTTATCTTGAAAGTACGCGATTCTCGTATGATTTGGTCAAAAAGTCTGATAGTCGATGGCGCTTTATAAAGTAGGTATATGGCGCCACTGTACATAAAATGTAAGTTTTTTTTTTTAATAATTACGCGCGTAACACCGCGGTGTGCGGCAAGTACACAACTTGAAATTAAAACAAGAAAGACACGTAATTTTTTCGGTTATATCCAGCATATCTTAATAATTAACTTGTCTTAATTCAATTTTGTTTATGAAGTGACACATAATGTTTTATGATACTTTACATGTAATGGTGTGCGATAAAAAAAGACGGTCAAGGAAGCGCAGTAATGAATATTACGCAGTTAAAACACGGACAAAATCTCTACCGATATATTAAAAATTAATAATGGTGAGCCCTTCTAGCATAATAGTGACGAACGACAAAGACGGCGCAGTGTTTGTTTATCATCTGGCTACCAGCTTGTTTTTTCCCCGGTTTTTACCCTGGTTTTACCCGAGCGAAGCCGAGACGGACCACTAGTATATTATAAGTACGTACCGAATTAGGAAACGTACACATATAACGTGACAAAAGCTACAAACTACTGGTAAATTCCACTGATGTCCATAGTATTTCGAGACAAGCCACTCCCCCATCCCCATACATTTTTGTGTGACGCTTGACCATTCGAAAATATTTGCAAACAGAAATTATAACAGAAAATGTTCGCACAAAACGTAAAAACTACTGGATGGAATTTGATGCGGTTTCACAGCTGTGTATCGGATGGTCTAAATTAAAATCTTATATAGGCTTAATAGCGATATGTTACGAATTATTTATTATGAAGTTTTAAGGTTATCTTTTCTTACAAATTAATGCTTCTAAGAATATGTCTTCGCCTTAAAACTTTTACGTACTTGAAATGTCGTTGTGGGCGTGGAAACCTTGTCGCTCGTAGTCGGACAACATCAAAAATTGAGTGACAAAATTTATTTGACGTGTTGGGATTTATCGATAGTATTGCATTATCGATGATTTGTACCTTAAACGGATCAGCTTAAAAAACCCCCTAAAATTTGGAAGATTCAGCTGTGATTTTACAACCGGCTGTCTGACGTCAACCCTCCTTGGGAATGCTATTGTTATCTCTCTGCTGCCTAGGCTGTGTGTCCCTTAGTCGCCTCGTATGACATCCAAGGCATATGGAGTGGGTATTCTAGGGCGGAATCATACGTCACGATAAACTACGTAATACTAACACTATGTCTTATTTAATACCCGGTAATTTGAATACAATGCTTGCGAATATTTTGACATTTAATTGTCAAAATAATTGTCAATAGACAAATTTAAAAAAATAAATTTAATTATGAAATGCGAGTATGTTACCATCGTAACTAATATTATAAATGCGAAATAAAAGTAAGTTTATTTGTTTGTTACCTCTTCACGCTCTACTCAACCAATGTTCTTGAAAATTTGCACACAACAAATTTGTAGTTTGAAGTATATACTTACGGAGAAGGACATAGGATACCCGGGATAAATCCCGGAAAAATAACTGTTTCCGTGGGAAATTAACGCGGGCGAAGCCGCTGGCAAAGGCTATAGTTATAGTTTTTTATAAAGTGTGCAAATATTCATGGTAACGAAAAATACAGATTATAATAAAAAAAATTGATGACGTCTTTGATTTTGGCAGGTTTTTATTGTTTTTAATCACGATACTGGGTTTTCCCTTACTTTAAGAAGTCGCCTACTATTGGATCTTAATTTCGGTAAAACCCGATGTGAGAGCAAAAAAGTTTTGTTTGTCTGTAAGTAAAGTCGTAAAGTCGATCAAGGTAACGAGCGAACGTGATAAAAAATAAGAGATTTGTGATAGTTAACTAATTACTTATAATGTTTATAGGATTATTTGTGATTGCTTCAAGAAAATATTTGCAGTGAAAAATATATACGACGTTGACAGAAGGAATAGGCGGGAACGATGTTGAATGTTTATTACGCAAAGCTCAGCGCAGATGGCGCAACTAAGGTACACAAACATTGCCAATGGAGGCAAAAAGCGCCAATTTTCAATATTTTTGCCGATTTACGATCAAAAATTCCTTCTACGCAATCGTGGTGCGACTTTAAAGGAAAAAGGAAGGATTTAGTGGATTATCCTCAAAATAATAACACTACTTATTTTAGATTATATTCTGCATTATTTGGTGAACTGTGGTCATAAACTGATATAAACTTAATTTTCACTGAAGATATTACCAGTATGAAGTACATATTTTAAAAATTCTTCACGTGTGAAGTGTTCCGACCGTTTACTGGCTCAAGAATTTTACAGCGTGAGGCGTATCCCATAGTTTTCGAAGTTTTTTATCTTATGGAAAACGATTTTTCCCAATATGTTGGCACCCGAATATGCTACATTGTTGTATATTTTCACAAACGAATGCTTACACAATGAAAGGATTAATAAAGTACTCTAAAATAAGCGTATTAATCGACATAGCAAAAGGCGGCAAAGCTTTTGTGTACCTAACATACAGTGGTGTACTCTGGCGGGATAAATGTGCAGTAATACTCTCCATTAAGTCATTATCAAAAAAATGTTGCTAGTTATAAAATAGCAAATGGTTGTGTTCATTCATTTCTTCATAGTCGTATTCCTCATGGATGAGGGTCGTGGTCATTACGTGTAATGAAACACACACAACAACTTTCTTAGCGCTATTTAATGGAGTGGTTTGCCATTGCCTCCTCAATTCCACACACAAGTTAACCATCAACCAGTGTGCAGGTTTCCTCACGATGTTTTCCTTCACCGGAAGCAAGTGGTGGTCGATGAAAGTGTCAGTTAATAAGGTGTGACAGTGACAAAACATACTTCAGCTTAAAGTACAAGGGTACGAAAAGTGTTTATGTAAACCCCATATTGAGGAGAAATTTCTCAAAATTATTCTTTTCAACAATTGATGTTGAATGTTTATCAAAACTCGATACGTTGTTACCAGTGATTCTTGGTAGACTACTGATAAAGCTGTGTTTATTTGAGAATTCATATTCTCTCTCACTTATACTGTAATATACTTACTATAATTTTTTTTTCTTTCATCAGCACTCGATCTCAATCATAATATTTTTCTGTATACATTTTATCTATTTATTTCACATAAAATCGCGTAATGCTTAAAAATGTTTTGAAGAGACATTAAATTATCGTGTTCAATTATGTTATTAAATTTTAAACCCCAATCATTTATCGATTTAACAAAGACTTACAAATGGTTAAATAACTTATTGCATAATTGGAAAATCTAGAAAAAGTAACAATTGTGAATACACTCTTACAATAAACAGTTTTCTTTTACGTCACACCCACATGTGACCATTGTGTTACTACAATTTCCCAGTTGGTTTTCACATTCAAGTAGAAACGGTTCCACATACCAACACATACATCGTTTGACCTAATTTTAGTTAACATAAATCAACTATAGATACGATTGAAATATAATATATAATATAGATTCGAATGAAATTTTTTGAAAATTATCTTTTTATTTATGTGTTTTTGAGTGAAAATGTTACGGACAGAGATAGATAAAGTTGCCGTTTTGTTTATTTTGAGGTTATGTAGCAGTTTGAGCGCCAAAAACAAATTAGACTGTGGATATAAGGTTTGTGAACATTTTAGTAAATAAAAAAAAACACTATAGCGTGCAGGCTCCGACCCTGGATATCAATACATTCCTGTGCACCCCGCGTACCCCTCGTACTTGTCGCTCCCCGCGATCGCGTGCGCCGCCCGCCAGTGCGTCCGTGACCGTTCCGCGGGGAACCTGCGTCACTTGTTCCCATTTTTGTATGTAGCGTAACGTTAAAACACTTAAATTCGATTGGGAGAGACTCACCGAGGGTACTGTACCAATGTGAATATTTACAACACTACCGGCTCTGACAAACTTAAATTTGCGGGCGTCTGCAATCATTTTCTACGAAATGAACTACAAATGTAATTTTGTAAAAAAAAAATCTTTGATATACCTACTTAGCTGTAATTTACCAATTTTCAGATTTTTTTACTTATGATTATTTATATATAGATCATAACCTAAGTATACTATAGCATTAATAGGTACTGTTTGCTATAATTACTGTTCTATAAATGTATAATATTAACTGCAATTACAATACACTTTTTTTAATATCAACTATGATAACCCTTCTTTACACATTATAACCCCTTCCTCACATATTTAAAACAAAGTCCTCTCCCGCGCCTGTCTGTCTGTCTGTTCGCGATGAACTCAAAAACTACGGATTTTCTTGCGGTTTTCACTAATAGATGTATGGTTGGATGAATGATTCTTTAAGAAATTTAGGTGTTTAATGTATTATTGTGATTTTGGCCTAGCTAAGCCGGAACGCGCTGATAGTAAATTCATAAAAATGTAAAACTCTGCAACGCAAACGCGCATCGTTATAAAGTTCAATCTTGATCAGTCACTGATTATTTAGCATCGAATTTCTCTTTCCAGCAATGCCCCATGACAAGAGATGGAGCTCTCAACGTCCATCTCATACCACACTCTCACATGGACGCCGGTTGGGTTAAGACTTTCGACGAGTATTACTATGGCAGTAAGTCTTACAAGAATATCGAAAGGTCCCAGGATCGAATCCTACTCTCGCATGGCTTCTAAACCAATCTGACTCATAGTAGTTTTCATAGACCACCACTTGCTACCGGCGATGGGAAACATCGTGAGGAAACCTGCACACTGGTTGTGTATGCGTCTACTCGTCACAAGATGGCGGTCGGTACTTGTTAAATTAATGTCAGATGGCTTTAGGCGATTCGAATAAAGAAAGAAGTAGTTTAACTACTTGAGAAGAACGAGAAGAAATAAATAATAAATATATTAGGACAAATCACACAGATTGAGCTAGCCCCAAAGTAAGTTCGAGACTTGTGTTATGGGATACTAACTCAACGATACTATATTTTATAACAAATACATATATAGATAAATATCCAAGACCCGGGCCAATCAGAAAAAGATCATTTTCCATCATGACCCGACCGGGGATCGAACCCGGGACCTCTCGGTTCAGTGGCAATAACCTTAACACTGCGCCACCGAGGTCAATCGAGAGGAAACGAGAGAGTGTGCGAGTTGACACTATAAGACTTATCCTAATGTTGTCGACTGGCACATTCTGTCGCGTGAGGATTCACGCGTTCCCGGTGCTGTAACGCCACGAAACCAATGTAAAAAATATACCAATAATACATTTATGTAAATCTCTTAGGATTCAATTAAATATATCATTTATATTTATTATTGTTTCAGCTAAGTCTAGCGTCAGCTCGGCCAGTGTACAGTTGATATACCACTCTGTACTGTCGGAGTTACTTCACGACAAGCGTAGAAAGTAAATTTATTTATTTTATATATTTATTTTTATTAGCCTTACTGATATTTGGCGCCCGATTCTGAACACAGCACAGTCGAAGTTCACTTCATCAATTTTCCCCAATATTTTTCGATCGTTTTATGCAAATTTATCGAAATATAAAAGAAAATCATCGATCGATGCGTACGCTCGATCTTTTTAACGTTGTTTATCTGTAAATGCAGAAACAATAGCAGAAATGAAGAAAACTGATGAAGTGAACTTCGATTGCGTGAGAATCGGGTTAAATTAGCCATTTAATTAGAAAGCTAGCCCATTCATTAAATGCTACATCACTAGAGCCGCAGTGGAAAAAAAGTAAACTTTAAATCGCCTGTCGGATTTTAGGGTCACCCGTCTTCAAAGGGCATACGATAAACCAACTTGAAGTTTAATGTTTTGAAGTTAGTTCATTTAATAAGCACCTTAGGCGTTCAATTGAATGCCGGCGGCATTTGATGAACAGGCTACCCTTCCAATTAAATGACTCATTTCACGAGATGGCTGCGACAGATATAACCTGTTAATGATTATCAAAAAGATAAAGCATAGTTTAAGCTAGAAATATGTTTTGTCACTAGTAGTATACTTCAACTTTTTTATGAACAACAGGGATAGCCGATAGCGTCAAAGGTAGTATAGACACAGTGTAATGAGCATACAGTTCAACGACTTTGCTAGAGACGAGACTGCCGCCAGCGGCGACAATGCAGTTAGGGTTGTCACAAAATATGAAGAGAAAGAAGATATTTCATAAAAATTACATCCTTTGATTTAGCTCCTAACTTGTCATGTGGTGCGTTCCTCCTCGCACCTCTTAACAATTGCTCTGAGTGGAGGATTTCGAAATTCTACTGTAGAAAAAAGTATGCCTTGGCGCTGATACGCTACAACCGCATTCCCAAAGAGAGTTGTCGTCAGGCTGGCGCTGATCTTACAATCATAGCCAAATCTTCAAAATTTGAAGTTTTATTTTTACACGGACCCCAGGCTTCAGGATCCACAACCGTGAATACAATCGGTAGATTGATAGTTATATTTATGTCAGGTTCACCTTCTCTGAGTCGTCATACTTCTGGCGATGGTGGAAGGAACAACGGCCACCGACGAGGGTCACCTTCAGATCTCTGGTGCAGGAAGGGAGAGTGGAGTTTGCTGGAGGGTCCTGGGTTCAGAATGACGAGGCTACTGTTGATTATCTGCAGATCATTGATCAGTACACCTGGGGCTTGAGGTAGGTGGATTTGAAACGAAGATAAAATGAAATTTCTTGTCATTTGAAAACAATCCGCGTTTATTTTTATAAAAAGTGACGTTGGTCCAAGAATACCTCCTTGAGGGACACCCAAATTAAAGATGCGAGTGATTGTGGATAGACTATGTAATATGACTTAAGGGTCAAAAACGACATGTAATGGCATAAAACACAGGCCAGTCACATTTCCTTAAGTAGAGCATGATTTATTATTATGATTTACAATATACACGAAAGTAAGAGGTAGGATATAAAAGGCTTTTGATTATTTCATATATTTAGAAGTTGAATTATTCTATGGCGTGTTGGAACCAAAATCTAGAATAGGACCAATCCAAAATCCTCCCGATGCAAATAAGGTACACATAGCCTTGGTAACAATAGCATTCCCATGTTGACGTTTGTCTGTTGAATCAACGCCTTTTTTTATCGGATACCGAGCTTTTAGGCGTCACAGCCGCGACTGTACGCATAGATGAGATGAAGATGTGTTGAACTTATTTCCAGAAAACTAAATGATACTCTTGGACCTTGTGGCAAGCCGAAGGCAGCGTGGCAAATCGACACCTATGGGCACTCCAGAGAACAGGCATCTTTGTTAGCCCAAATGGGCTTCGATGGTCTTTTCCTTGGTAAAACTTACTTTTTCAAAATATGATATGCAAAATGAGATGGTCCATCCAGGATCGGCTCCCAACGGTGGAACTCCTCATTAACGCTTACTACCCGGATATTATTTTTTTGTAACGCCGTAAAATGAATATGACGATAATAAAAACTTGTGGCAATAATTTCATTTTTGTAAAAACTTCTATTGGTTCGCTAACTGACCAAACAACATGAGTCAAATTCAAATTCAAAATTCTTTATTCAATTTAGGATGATATACATCACTTATTGACGTCAAAAATTTACTTAAACTAAGTCTACTGCCGGCTTCCAAAGCGCAGATGAAGAAGAAGCGGCGCAACAAACTTCACGGCAGCCTTTTCTCCAAGGACGTCAATTAACAAATATAGGTCTTATACATTATAGTCTTATATACTAGGAGGACGAATTTACACCATTATTAAAAATGTCAAAATTTGAATGAATAAATAAAATAAAAAGAAGTTGTATTTCCATTAAATTATTGAAAATTGTCATACAAAAAAAGATATATAAAAAGCTAAATGTACAAAACGTACGTAATAACGTCATAAATCAATTACATATGTTACGAGGATACTGCACCATGCTTGGGCCAAACATTATTGTCGTTCACATAATCATCAGACTTGTAATATGCCTTTTTACAAAGTACTTCTTATATATAATATCTAAATTTTTTGTCCGGCAAATCAAGAATCCATTTAGGCAATTTATTATAAAATCGGATACAGTTCCCAACAAAAGACGTTCTAACTTTGGCTAACCGATGCCCGGGGACAAACAATTTATCTTTATTACGTAAGGCTATATCAGTGTAATCACCAACTTTTTAAAATATGTTTAAATTTTTCCGGACATGCATAATGTTGTCAAATATGTATTGAGAGGGTAAAGTTAATATATTGATATCTTTAAAAAAATCTCTAAGGGAATCCCTTTTCCTCAAACCATATATAGCAAGGATTGCTCTTTTTTGTAAAATGAAAATAGTGTTAATGGTGCTAGCACTCCCCCAAAGTAGTATCCCTTTAGGACATTAAGCTATGAAAATAACTAAAGTAAACTAATCTAGCAGTCGCCACGTCCGTCAGTTGTCTAATTCTCCTAACTGCGAATGCCGCGGAACTAAGCTTTTTAGATAGGCCATTAATTAGAGCGTCCCATTGCAATTTGGAATCAAGGGTAATACCTAAGAATTTGGTGTTTAGTACAAAATAGAAGCTGTACAAAATAAAGACCATTCAGAGTCACGTCGACGTGAGCCTGCCTAACATTGGGAAGTGTAAATTTAATAAATAAAGTATATCTTATAAGTAGGTACGTACACGTTCAAATTATGGTAACGGCTGATGAAGTAATTGGAAAAACGTCCAAATAAGAGAAATAGCACAGAGACTAGAGTCAAAAAGTGGCTGAAAGTGCAAAGTTCTTGCAAACATTTTTCATTATGGTTATATTTCAACTGCAAATCACATAATAATTCACCAAACATGCATTGGTAGTTTTGTACTAATATTTAAATACATACTTGATAATTTATTTGTTTCACAGGTCGAGTCGATTACAAAGAAAGGGAAGCCATGATGGAAGAGGACAGAATGGAGTTTATGTGGAGAGGGAGTGATGTTTTGGGTAGGTATATTTATTTTCTATAATTTATTCGTCATAATATGCATATTATCCTTACATAATATAAAAAAGACCGGAACGGTTCGCTAGTCTTAAATAAAGTCTTAGTACTTTGGAATTGTTAGATGTAATAAGAAACTCAAATAGTGATAATATTAAGCAAGGATCGAGTCAAGGAAGAAGTGCTGGCTTGATGTTGTCACGTCAAGGATAATATGCGTGACAATGGTCTGACAACTAGCGATGCCGACGACCGAGCGTTGTGGAGATGAAAAGTAGGAAAGCGGACCCTGGACTCTGCAGAAGGAACATGGAATATACTCAGAAACAGAGACACAGTGTAAAACTACTCCATGTCTCATGAAAAAATGTTTATTTATAAAATCATGATGATTTTATACAATGTGCAACATCTTTCAGCTATATGACCGACTTGTTCACCAGGTAAAATGTCAGACATAATGACACACACACTCTTCAACTTGTACAACGCTCCGGATGGTTTCTGCTTCGACTTCCTCTGCACTGATGAGCCTATTGTCGATGATGCGGACAATGTGGCTTATAACGCTGACAAGAGGGTAAGAATACGAGTATCTTTTGAGCTTGAATTATTTTTAACTTCTGCTAAATCCATTGGATTTAACCACTATATAACTACTTTTACTCATCTGTTCCTCTGGTTGACTCACTATGAGGACTGAGGGCTTTTCGTAAATCATCGTAACTCGCTTCATTGGCTTTCACAAAATCTAATTCCAACTTTCACAATTCCTTTGGAATGTTCACTAAATCCCAAGCATAACGTCATAGAATATCAAGAAGTGGGCCCTCAGACCTCGCACATGAGTTTGTTATAATCGTTGTATCTCTTGTTGTGATGAGATTAAGCCAGCAACTTCGGAATCGGGGGTTTCTTAAATTTTTAGTTTTCATTATAATTGATTAAAATGTCTGGTCCAGGTTAACGACTTCATAGCCCAAATCGAACGGCAAGCGAAGTACTACGACCATGATAATATAATGGTTACCATGGGTGGAGATTTCACCTACCAGAGCGCTGCTAATTGGTTCCTCAACATGGACAAGCTTATCAAGTGAGTTACACAGATTGCGAAGTCGATCGACCTCGAATATTATGGTGACCATAGGTGATATCACTATACGCAAAATCGCCAAACATTCTATTATGTCTATTATCTATTTAGTCCATAGACAGAGAAAACTTCATATCTTTCGTTTCACTCTAAACTAGAAAGAGAAATGCATATTTCTAATACAAGAGAAGAAACTGGATAAAGACAGAGGTATTACAACGCCCAAATTTATGAGAATTACTGAGAAGTTTTACGGAGACGGGCGTGTAGGCGTGGGTCCCGAAGCCAAAAAAATAATTGGTGACTTATCGGCACGCCTCTTCGAGACAACTGGTGAACACGGAGCTGGCAGCTTCCTGGCTCAAATAATCAGTCTTATAATTTAAAGAGGAAACGCTGCTAGCATTTTGGGCGAGCTTGTAGAATATTTAATTGTAAGAAATGAATTGTTAATATAAAAAAAATATAAATTTAAATTATATTATTTTGTTTCCAGTCACGTGAACACTCATCCAGCCAACTTGTCTGACATCAACATATTCTACTCGACGCCATCTTGTTTTCTGAAAGCCATTTATTTGTACGGAAGAAGGGACAAAGCAATTTTCACTGAAAGAGTGAGTTTCATTTTTAAAAGCTTTTATTAAACTTGCACACATACATCAGTTCATACATAATGTAACTGATGTATGGGTGCGAATTCTCTGTATGTATGAGGGTATATGAGGGAGTAACATCTTGTTACTCAATTTTGGGGTAGATTATCTTCAACCGATTGAGCTGAATTTGTATTTACATACGTAGACGACAACGCGTAGTTTGGATAGTTTGTATGACAAAGCATTATTATGATATGCATGACCTAAGGTGCAACAAGTAACTGCTCCCGACGAGGGAACTCCTTATTATGATATGCATGACCTAAGGTGCAACAAGTAACTGCTCCCGACGAGGGAACTCCTTATTATGATATGCATGTCCTAATGGCACATGGCACACAGGATCGGCTACCGACGAGGGAACTCCTCAACGGTTTACCGCGCGGGCATTATTTTTTTATCATGAGTTTATTGCAACAAGATATTTGACGACCTCGGTGGCGCAATGGTAAAGTGCTTGCCTCTGAACCGAGAGGTCCCGGGTTCGATCCCCGGTCGGGTCATGATGGAAAATGATATTTTTCTGATTAGATAGATAGATAAACATCCAAGACCCGGGCCGGGTCTTGGATGTTTATCTATATATGTATTTGTTATAAAATATAGTATCGTTGAGTTAGTATCCCATAACACAAGTCTCGAACTTACTTTGGGGCTAACTCAATCTGTGTGATTTGTCCTAATATATTTATTTATTATTTGTATCTCTGACGACTGCAAGAGCTTGTACCAAAGCGGTATTTTTGTAAAAAAAAACTTTTGTATTTTTTACAAAGCTCACATTTTATTCCCTAAATTCCCTAAAAACAACAAATGCCCCCTGTTATTTAAATCATTATATTTTCAGGAGGATCTACTGCCCTACGGCAGTGACGCCACTACTTACTGGACTGGCTTCTACTCGTCACGGCCCAGCCTCAAATTCTTAGCTAAAAGGGCACATGTGTTTTTACAAGTTAGTCTGATCATCACCATATCGAGTGTGTTGCTAACACTGGTGTCAGATTTTGATCAAGTCGCCTAAAGGCATCTGACATGACTTTTACGACTACTTACCGCCATCTAGTGGCAGGTAGTCGCATACACACTAGTGAACTAAACCGTCGACCATTGTGCAGGTTTCCTCACGATGTTTTCTTTCACCGGAAGCAAGTGGTGGTCAATGAAAACTACTAAGTATATAAGGATATGAGTCAGATTGGTACCTATACAAACTCATATGGCACGAGTAGGATACGAACCTGAGACCTTTCGATCCACAGGCGGGCGTCTTAACCATTACACAACCATCGCTTCACGTTAGTATAAAAATTATATAATGGTAAATATTATACAAGTTAATATAATAGGTGTTTAAGTAGATCAGACCATAGATCAACATAAGAAGACGAAAAAAATGTCGCATATTTACTCTTAAAACAGTTGCTACTTTTCGCTTCATTATTTTCAAGTGTTTTATTTGCTAGTCAGATTTTATTTAAAGAAGAAGTCAAACTTTATAAGTCGCCTAATGGCATCTGACATTACTTTTACGACCAGCTGCCGCGTCTAGTGGTAAATTTAAACTGTCCACCAGTGTGCAGGTTTCCTCACGATGTTTTCCTTCACCGGAAGCAAGTGATGGTCTATGTAAACTACTATACATGAGTCAGATTGGTGTACAAACTCGTGTGGCACGAGTAGGATTCCAACCTGGCGCCTTTCACAGGCATACGTAACCACTTGACCCTCACCGCTATGCTGTTCTTGACTATCAACAGCTTAGGCTGTGTGTGTGTGTGTGTGTCATCCAGAAGAGGATATTTTAGGGCGGAACCATACGCAACAAGAAAAAAACTTTTCTACTAGTTTTTTTTCCGCGGCTTCGCCAGCGTATATTTCCCACGAGAACAGTTATTTTTCCGGGATGAAAGGTACCCTATGTCTTTCTCCATACTTCAAACTAAATACATTTATTGCCAAATATCAAGAACATTGGTGGAGTAAAGCGTGACTCTTCACGCTTAACAAACAAACTTACTTTCGCATTATATAATACTAGATAAGTCCCGGGGCTTCGTTCCTGTGGGAATCGAGATATATAGCCTATATATATATACTAATAATTTTAAAAAAATTGAAATCAAAATTTTCAAACATACAAACCCACAAAATCATCAATACATCAATCAAAATCACAAACGCTTACCTCTTTATAATATTACTTAGTATAGATTAGTCAGTTACTTTTCTATGACAAATGAATGAATTTAGGTCGGCCATTTTGTTTTACCCAGGTAGTAAAACAGTTGTCAGTATTGGCGCGTTCGGGCGACTCGTACGAGCTACACGTCCTGCGCCATGCTGTCGGCCTGGTACTCCATCACGACGCCATCACTGGTAAAGCAAACTCACTTCATCTTTTGCTTCGTTTTCATCTTCTTCCTTGTTACTCGAAACAGAGCATCTACATTTTATTGGGTATTAAATACATAATTTTACATGTAATGGATCTTTGATATGAAAATAAATTAGATTCTTTATACGTTCAAGTTAAAGTAAGTTTAATAATCTGTTGCACACTAACTTAACCCTAATCTGCATTTAACCATTAGCGGCTGAATACAGGTGAAACCTGGGTCTGACCGAATATAAGCGCAATTCACCTGATGGTAAGACTAGCCGAGTCGAGACCGGCTGCAATTTGGTCCGCACTTTCGGGTTTAGCCTTAACATATATTTTTATAATCTAAAAAACCAAATAATTAAGCCTAAACATTAAACAAATATAAATAGTATTCCTTTTTTATTTAAAAAAAAAGCATTTTATTTTCACATACCTAAAAATAAAGGAATCTAAAATTGTTAAACATTAATTTTTTTATGTAAAAGAAACATTGTTATTAAATTGAAATAGTTTTTTTTTAACAGGCACAAGTCAACAGCATGTCACCAACGATTTTTTGAAAATATTGACCGAAGCCATTGATTTGTGCAGCAAAAAGATATCCAGTGTTCTTAGGTAAGTATACCTATCAGGCAGATAGAAGCGGTGGTGGTGTAATGGTTAAGACGCCCGCCTGTGGATCGAAGGGTCCCAGGTTCGAATCCTACTCGTGCCACATGAGTTTGTACACCAATCTGACTCATGTATAGTAGTTTTCATAGACCACCACTTGCTTCCGGTGATGGAGAACATCGTGAGGAAACCTGCACACTGGTCGATTATTATTGACTTGTATGTGAAATGGCAGAAGGCAATGGCAAACCACTCCATTAATAATGCCAAGAAAGTTGCTGTGTGTGTTTTATTCAGGCAATGGCAAACCGCTCCATTCATAATGCCAAGAAAGTTGCTGTGTGTGTGTGTTTCATTCCACGTAATGACCACGACCCTCAGCCATGAGGAATACGACTATGAAGAAGAACATAAAACCTCTATCTTCTTCTTCATAGTCATGCTATATATATTTATATAATAATGAATTATCATGGGAACTGAAGCGTTGTGGAATTTTGTCTAAACTAACACTCACGAAGCAGTTATGGTGGCGCTAGACGAAGCAGTTCTCTATGAAAATTAGGCTTCAATAATGGTTGTTTCCAGTTATCTCACACCGACGTGGGGCGGAGGAAGGCGGTCCAAGAATCATCAACAGTTTATCATCTGCCACCAGACTAACATGAGTCAGTGTAGAGTAAGTCCTTCACCTGTTTAACTATACTTATACAGGGTTACTGGTATCTAACGCATAACCTTCCAAAGGCATATAAGACTAACATCTTTTGTTCTACGACTTTTGTCTAAACGTGACAAATAGGTACATTTATTTTCCTTTTCTTAGTTTTAATGTCATTTCTATAGAACGTTAACTCTATTCGACTCCGCTACACAACGCTACTGTACTGTCTCGTGTTGCTCGGCTATTACATAGAGTTAACATGTGTAGAATCGCGAATTAGATTGTTTTTTTTTTACGAAAAGTCGTAGAATAAAAGTTGCTTGTTTTGATGTACCCAAGTAGTCTTTAGGAGGTTTTGCGTTTGATACCAAGCAGTGACCTGTATACTAATATTATAAACGCGAAAGTCGGGTTGTCTGTCAGTCTGTCTGTTTCGCTTTCACGACTAAACACTTGGACCAATTATGATGAAATTTGATATGCGAGTAGTTAAAGAAAGCCGTTCAAACATTTTACCTACCAGGTAACTAATGAAAAAAAAAACAAAAATCAATCTGACTCGACTATTTGGGAAATATCCAATTACGACATAACCTAAAATATTTTCAGTTCTTCGAAACCCAGACGTCCACAATTCTCCTCATATACAACCCGCTGAGTGTGAAGACCTACTTCCACGTGAGACTACCAGCCGTTGCACTGCACTACTCCATCAGAGATTATAACGGTCAGTGTGACGTGTCAAACATTATTTTCGCGCCAAAACAATGTTAGTAAGGACTGAATGATACGATTTAGTAGCACGACACGATGCTGACTGATTGACTGATGTCTTTAAAGTATATATCTAACTATTTTATAC
Organism: Plodia interpunctella; assembly: GCF_027563975.2. Classification (NCBI taxonomy): domain Eukaryota; kingdom Metazoa; phylum Arthropoda; class Insecta; order Lepidoptera; family Pyralidae; genus Plodia; species Plodia interpunctella. The sequence continues at coordinate 1,302,893 of NC_071321.1, forward strand.
TTATTTATTTAACTTTTATCGATGTTATTATTATATCCCACTTAACCACCTTTGTGTGAAATAACATCTCGAGATAACGTAATTTCCATTAAAGTATTATCGTGTTCAGAAGACATGTATGTTACAGTAAAAGTCCGAACTAAGATAAATCCTAAGATTTATCAGAAAAACCTACAGTTTACCAACACGTGATGTTAAAAGTTCACACAGTTCTGTGATCATCGCTCAATTTGGACTTTTACCTCTATTCGCTTGGTGAATATTAGGATTTACCACACAGGCACGGTAAATGTTGAATAAGATATGATTTTTACGACTACTTACCGCCATCTAGTGGCAGGTAGTCGCGTGCACACTAGTGAACTAAACTGTCCACAGTGCACACTAGTGAACTAAACTGTCCACAGTGCACACTAGTGAACTAAACTGTCCACAGTGCACACTAGTGAACTAAACTGTCCACAGTGCACACTAGTGAACTAAACTGTCCACAGTGCACACTAGTGAACTAAACTGTCCACAGTGCACACTAGTGAACTAAACTGTCCACAGTGCACACTAGTGAACTAAACTGTCCAGTGTGCAGGTTTCCTCACGATGTTTTCCTTCAACGGAAGCATGTGGTGGTTTATGAAAACTACTATATATGAGTCAGATTAGAATACAAACTCATATGGCACAAGTAGGATACGAACCCGAGACCTTTCGATCGACAGGCGGGCGATCATTGATTGATCATTGATTTCAGATGATGAAGTGGACTATCAGTTAGTGTCTCTGCCGACGGCGGTCATCAACCTCCCAGGCCGGAGCATCACCACGATACAAGAACTAGTCTTCGAAGCTGAGAACATCCCGCCGTTGGGCTATTCCGCGTTTCTCATAAACTCCATTAGGGATCCACTGGTATAATACTTCGGTTCCTGTTTTAGAATACGTCCAATACATATCCTCCCATATAATGCGATTAAGAGATGACAGCCTTGACAGATGACAGGTAACAACAGCAGTTCCAAAGAGAAATGTGTTATAATGACGGTCGTAATATTACAGATAATTTTATTTATTTACTAGTCTTTAAAATGTGAAGATGTCGACCTTCGTGGCATGGTCTCCATATGCTCCGCCTGCTATCTAGAGTCCCCGGGTTCGATTCCTAGCAACAATCGAGATCACAAATATTTGTCTGCGGTTCTGGATGCGTTGTGCCCGTTTCTGTGTTTGTGACCGTCAAACCCGCGATACTAGCACAGGAGTAAGGAATCGATAGAAAGGAAGCTTATTATATTTTAGTAAGCTTGACTTGAGGAGATTTTGAGTCTAACAAATTATTTATTAGATTTACACCTCCCAATCTAACTACTATTTTTTTTTTAATTCTTTCTATACTACGAGTGTTGGATATGCCTAACTGGCCAACCGTATCAGGCAGATTTATGTATCTGTCAATTACAGTATGATAGTTTACCAGAAAGTTTATTTACAGGCTGAAAACAAACAGACGAATTCTGACAACTTGGATCAAGAAGTGACGCCATATATATCAAACGAGGTAATTGTATATGACATAATAACTTTTCCCCCACTAATCTCTCAAGAGAAGACATTGTATTTGTAACTTGTTCCCGCGTAAATTACGTACAAATGAGAAAAGTAGAAACGTGGTAGCTTTGGTAAACATCATTTAATTTAGAATATGACGTGAAAAAGTGCCTGTGAAAGCCTAATTTCTGAATAAATGATTTGATTTTGATTTGATTTTTGAAAAGTTTCTTAGTTTTCCTTACTATTTTGTATAGGTACTTATGTATGTAAAAATTCAAAAAATCTCCAAACATCAAAATCAATTCGCTTCTGCCAATTTCCTTTGGTCCATTTCCATAACTAATATATTTATTCTTATAAGTTTTTCAAAAATGACATTTCTGATACAAGCTTTATTAACGGCAAGGAGATCTTGTGCATCAAACGCGTGACATACAAACGATGTCCATTATTGCCCATGCAGTGAACCGTTGAGTCCTCTTGTCGGGATCCGATTCTGGTCTACCATCAAGTCATGTTTATCATAATAATGCATTGTCATCCAAATTAAGCGTGTCACAAAATTTCAGCGCATTCGGTTATATATATATATATATATATATATAATGAGTATTATTATAAATCCGTAAGTTTGTGAGGATGTATATTTGTTACTCTCTCACGCAAAATCGACTGGACGGATTGTGATGAAATTTGGTACACGGGTAGAATATAACCTGGAATAACACATAGGATAGTTTTTATCCCGAAATTCCCACGGGAGCGAAGTCCCGGGGTGAAGTTAGTGTTTCATAAATTTGTCCACAGTACATGAAAGTGACAGTGAACAAAGACACAGGCCTGCTGGAGACCATCTCACATATGGACGGCATCAAGCTACAGATCTCACAAAATTTCCTATACTACAGGTAAGCCCGGCTTCGCACGAGGTCTACTTATCTTTGGAAATAAATTAAACAACATTAAAAACTGCATAAAAATAATTTGTTTTGACCCACTTGCTTGCTGGATAAATAGCTTTTTACGCTTCAAAAATTGTGCATTTCGTAAAATATGCACTTGTCAAAATGTCAAATTCAAATTCAAAATTCTTTGTTCAATTTAGGATGATATACATCACTTATTGACGTCAAAATTACTTAAACTAAGTCTACTGCCGGCTTCCAAAGCGCAGGTGAAGAAGAAGCGGCGCAACAAACTTCACCGCAGCCTTTTCTCCAAGGACGTCAATTAACAAATATAGGTCGAATATTAGTATATTATTATTAATGTGAACGTTTCTGTTTTAAATAATTAGAACACGGGGTCCATTTTTTCGCATAATTTATTTTGCTCTATTGTTCTTTGGCATAAAATACTTTGGAATTTTAACCTTTCAATATCGAAAAATGTGAATTTTGCTTGCGGATAATTAGGTATCTGCAATGCACAGGTATCTGCCACAGAGATCTTTGCAAACATATATTTAGGTCAATTAGAAAAAAATTACGAGTGTCTATTGTAAAGCCGGGTCGGCAGCACCAATTTTCTAATATAACATGTTATAAAATCACGTTAAGAAAACCGGCCGTCCGCTGCGCCTATTGTTGTTATGTTTTTGTACTCCTTATTGCGGTGTGCTGCCCTACGTCTTTATTTATTGAGCGCTAACACAAAATGAGTCACTTCCCCTACGCGGGGATGTTATCCATTCGGTTCGGAAAACATGTTCTTGTTATTTTTCTAACATAACTGTTTGGCCACCCCTCTAATAGGTTAGTAAAACATGTTTTTGTGTTAGCTAACACAAACGAACACTGGCTTAACTCGTGTATTAAATCAGTATTCTGTTTAATAGCCAGGCTCAGCAGCAGGGACAACAATCTGGCGCGTATACCTTCAGACCAGACAAGGACAAGACTACTCCAGTAAGTTTGTTATACTGCCAAACAGGCTAGCAGTTCACTTGACGGGAAGTGGTTACCGCAACCTATATCTCTAAGCTGCCTCTCGATCGAAAATGTAATCGAAGAAAAAGGAGATTCTAGGCTATGGCTAGCCTCTAATCTATAGCTAATCTCCTATTTTCTTTTATTCAATTGAATCGCCATTCCTTCAGTAGTTAAATGCGCGGATTTCAATAACTTTGCTCAGTCAGAGTTTAAATGTTTTCATCGCTTTTCTGCTCATTGCTAATCAGAATGATTACTTTATACGTTACAAGTTTGTGTTTCATCAAAACACATATACTGAGTGTTGGGGTAAACAAGTTTATTTGTAATCACAACGATGATGTAAATGGTGTCTCACTATTCTCACCAGGTCTCAGAGAAGGCTTCCTTTCAAGTGATCCGGGGCTCGCTGGTGAAAGAGATACGGCAGAGATTCAACGACTGGGCGACACAGGTATGAACATTTTCATTTATTGTTTCATAGAAGTCAATAATAGTAATATTTAGGCTTCCGTCTTACGTTTACTCGTAAAAGAGTGTGGATTTCCTCAAGATATTTTCCTTCGCCGATAGCAAGTGGTGGTAATCCACTATGGTATAGAAATTCATGTGATACAACTCACGATTAGGATTCGAAACTGAGACATTCTGATCACAGGCGGGAGTTTAACCACTGGATCAACATTATTTTTATATTTAAAAAATGGTAAGCCCTTCTGGCATAATAGGGACCAACACTGTTTGAATGAGTTTCTTTCGGCATTTCTTCTCAGCAGTGGTCGTTCCGAAATGCTAGTAGTTTGTAGCTTTGGTAAACATCATTTAATTTAGATTATGACGTGAAAAAGTGCCTGTGAAGGCCTAATTTCTGAATAAATGATTTGATTTTGATTTTGATTTTTTCCGTATATCTGAAATCACTACTTTAATGATCTCATTTATTCCCATATAGATCATCCGACTGTATCGTGGTGAAGAATTTGTAGAACTTGAGTGGATCATCGGTCCAGTGCCAATAGGGTAAATATCTGCAAACGTCGCTACAGTGTTAGGATACCTAAATATCATTATTACTTGAACAGTTTAGATGCAATTATAGGTCATTATGACAGTCACTCACTTTAATATTTTTATAGATTTAAACTTAGTGAACATAAAATAGATTAGTTTTTATATTTTTTAGGTTTAGATTAATTTCCGAATTGTTTAAAATATTTGTGTTTTAGCACGGACCTCGGCAAGGAGATTATAAGTGTGTTTAGTACTAACATTAGCAACAATGGAGAATTCTTCACGGACTCCAACGGAAGGCAGATGATGAAGAGATCCTGTTGGAACGACAGCACCAGTAAGTCTCTCTCTCACTCTCTCTTTATCTCTTCTTCGTGTGTTTCTAGTATCACTCCCGCTTGTGATTGTCGTGCAATTAAACACTTTCCGGGTCTGTGTAAAAATAATCTTCAAATTTTGAAAATTGCTTGCTTTTATTAATGAACGATTTTTAATAAGTTAAACATGAACCATGTCTTTGAGAAAGCCGTTGTTTCCTATCAGACATCAGTGATGTTCTTGTCACCTCATACGATATCCGCGGTAGGAAATAGAGTATGATTTTAGAATAGGACCTCTCACCGTACTACATATTATAATATTATATATTATGTGTGTGTTAGTCTAAAGAATTTATAATATGGATTACTGGCGTCTGTATTTGGGTTTTGTACCTACTCTACTTTTATGTAAATACCTGAAATAAAATGAATGCATTTATTTTACGTTATATAACGAAATAGTAACAATATTGGACAAAGAATTGATTCGCAGATGGCACCCCAATGAACTGAATTATGATAAAAGTCACAATACTTATTTCATTATTTCATCCCAGGTCAGCTTCAGAAGAAATCTCTACCTTCATGCTATTACCCCGTCACCTCTCGGATCTGCATTCACTCGGCCAACACCAGCGTAGAGATGTGTGTGTTGACAGACAGACCTCAAGGAGGAACCTCTTACCAGGACGGACAGATTGAACTGATGGTTTGATATCTTTATCTTACAGCAGTTTTCCTTATCTCTCAAGTAATGACGCCGCAAAACCCCTGATCAGCGAAAAAATAAAAATATTGACATCACAGCCGATCACCTGCTTAAGGCTCTATGGCTGTATCCCTGAGTCACCTCATACGACATCTACAGGAAAATGGGACTATTCTATCATAGATCCAATAAGTAGGTTAATCACCATCAATATGCATGTAACTATGTTATTTTTGTTGTCAAGACATTTGTTCTTCGAGCGTCTCAGATACAAATACAACGTCATCGATGTATGCGAATACTTTGTGGTCAAACTCTGAATAGTTAAAATAAGAGTCCACCAATTTATGTTGGTACATTAATCAATCCAAATGACATAGATTTAAACTGATATGTGGTACGATAAAAACTAAAATGAAATATTACCCCAGTGCACTTATTCATATTCAGATTTGTCAAAAGCTTTTTGACAGATCGATATTAAGATATTTAATTTGATCAACCTCTACGATCGTACCGCAACTAGATGGTTGAATCTCCTTCATAATATATCCCATTTTGAGCACTAAGAGTGATAAATATTTCAAGAAGCAAGTGAAATTTGTCAAGATGGCAAGTTAAAATGTAGGTATGTGCCTACTTCCACGAAAAATAGGCGTGATAACATGCACGTATATCTACTAGGTTCATAGAAGACTGCTGACTGACGACAGTTTTGGCCTGGATGAGACGCTGAATGAGGAGGCGTACGGAGTCGGCCTTGTGGTGAGGGGGAAGCACAGAATCATATTCGGGAACTTCAGACAGAATGGTGAGATACAATACGAGCTGACCAGTTGTTGCACAATAAAGTCATTACAAACTTGAATAATTTCCTCCTCAGCTGATGAGCTGACGTTTTCTGAGCGTGTGAGCCAGTTGGCGCGGCGCTGGCAGATGGAGCCCTGGGTGTTCCTCACGGCCGGGGACAAGGTCAACAAGAGGAAGTGGCAGAACGTCCGGAGCAAGCGGGTGAGGTCGCTGGGTTGGCGTTTCTTCTCGTGATCATTTTACATTCAAGTCAAAGTTTATTTAGATGTAATTAGACCTTCACAGGTATTTTATGATATTAAATTATATAGGAATTTCTTGCTACAAACTACCTACTGACATTTCGGAACGACCACTGCTGAGAAGAAATGCCGAAAGAAACTCATTTAACAATGTTGGTCCCTATTAGGGCTTACGATTATTGTCTTTTATATTATTTTTCTTGTAATATAACAAATCTTGTTATGATTGTGGTGGAGTGCTGATAAAAAAATCTTATCTTATTCCTCTAACATTTAGCCTGACTTAGTTTTAGCATTTGGGCATTTCATTCAAAATGCGCATAATGCCTTATATTAGGAGAATGTATAAAAGTTGTGACAAAAAGTATTCTTTGATTGAATTTAAATTGCTGTAAATATGTCCTTATGGAAACTGTACAGGGGAATCGTGTAAGTCTTTAATTTTTTTACTGACAAGCGTTTAAAATTTTGAGTAAATGGTAATGATGTTTATGGTAAATTAGATAATGGTGAAGGTGTATAAGTACCGTAAAGTGTTGAAACGTTTAAGGCTAAGGAAGAAACCTGGAAAACGCTCAGATGAGAGAGAGACTTACTTTCATCATAATCATCATCATCTGCAGCCCTCCGTGACCAACTGTAGGGTACCCGTATAGCTACTTTTTATAAAGCGATCACAGCGATTTGATTTGTTTTATTCAATCGAATGACAGATTCAGAAATTATTTATTTATTTATAAAGTCACTCACTGCACTAACAGTTGCCCAAGGCGTGCAAGGAGCCAAAAATATATATTAATTATTATTATATGAGAAATAGTAATATTTTAGTTTTTTTTTAATAAGTAATATTTTATTTATTTGTAATTATAACAGTATTTATGGCCAGACTAAATAATTCTAAATAATTAGTTATTTGTTTGTGATAATGAAGCCAAATTGATAATAAAATATTATAATTACCATTTCTAAAATTAACTTCTATATTACTTCAGAGTAATGGTAAAATACGGTAATTATGCAAATGGTAATTAGGATTTTAAACATTTTGTTGTTTATACAGTTCTTTATACGAATATTTAAATTTTTACCTACTTCACCAAAAAATAGATAATAAAACATATTCATATAAACGTTCAGTTAAAAAAATAAACATTCACTTATCATAAAAAATTACAAATGGTAATTAGGCAATATTTTGACCAAACCACAACGACGACGAAAGATTTAAAAATGGCGCCTAAAATTCTGATCTTTAAGGCGTGTATTATCCTTGGCCGCCGAGCGCAGACAGGTGCAAACTCGTTTAGCCAGTTAAGGGTATGAAATCTCAAATTTTTAATTAGTAAATTAAAGCGAATATTTTTTGAACGATAATTATAAAGTTTACTGAGGACATACTTTAAGTACCTTAATAATTTATGCTATTTATTTAATACAACATAGGTATAGGGCTAAAGAAACTATTCCTATTTAAGAATATTAAACTATAATTATATTCTTCAAAGGAGATTTATCTATATTGAATAAAAACATGATGTAAATGTAAAATGGGACATGAATGGTAATTAGAATTCGGATGTTTGAAAGCAAATTTCTCCTAATTAAATGAACAATTAAGGCTTCTAATAGTTTAGTTTAGGTTCGTGATACATATAGTTGTAAGGTAGTATAATCAAAAGGTAAAAATTTTCTCTGTAAAAGATTCTTTAAGTATCATTCGCCGCGCAATATGCAAATTCTTAAAGCAATACCCATTAAATCTACCAAAGATACTACAACAGATGCCGAAGTCTACTAAAGATGGCTTGCGTAGTGGAGGAAATAAAGTGGACTGAGCTCAGACGCTCTGATAGAGAGAGTTTCAGATAATACTTCGACATTTTGCGTCACTTATCAAGAAATTTTGATTCGTTTCAGTATTCCCCGCTATACATGCACGGTCTGCCTCGCAACATTCATGTCCTGACGCTGGAGCCGTGGAAGTCCGGTTCTGTCTTGTTGAGACTGGAGAACGTGTTGGAGACGGCTGACAGAGGTCGGTGTTTACAAATTACAAAGTAAACAACAATATTCCGATAAAAAAAGAGTGATATTTTCTATGTATCATTTAAGAAACACCATTTTAATACTATATGTTCATTATGCTATATTTAGAAGTAGCTTTTGCCCACGGCTTCACCCGCGTTTGTTATCCGCTATACAACCATGAAAACCGCATCCAACTCCACGTTTTGCTTGATGCACGAACAAACATACAGACAGACAGAAAAAAGTTTTGCCTTCTATTTAGTCCCAGACCCTCCATAATTATATTTCTTTAATAAATTATTATTTTATAAGTATATTTAATAATTGGACGACCTCGGTGGCGCAGTGGTAAAGTATTAGCCTCTGAACCGAGAGGCCCCGGGTTCGATCCCCGATCGGGTCATGATGGAAAATGATCTTTTTCTGATTGCCCCGGGTCTTGGATGTTTATATATATATATATATGTATTTGTTATAAAATATAGTATCGTTGAGTTAGTATCACATAACATAAGTCTCAAAATTACTTTGGGGCTAGCTCAATCTGTGTGATTTGTCCTTATATATTTATTTATTTATAAGTATCTCCTATATATACAGACATAGCTCACTTACAATTTTATGATTATGTATTAATAAATATATACTTATCAGCAAGCGATGAAACAGGCACTTAATATACCTCCCAATTTTGAGTGTGTCATTTATTTAGTATTTTCTTTATCATCTCACCAAATCAGCAAGCCACAGACCAGACAAGGTCGAGGCCGGCGAGGAGTTCTCCCCCAAGTCAGCTCACATCACCGTGGACATCCGCAAGATCTTCCTGTTGCCGGTAAAGGCGATTAGGGAGACCACGTTGGCCGCCAACCAGTGGCTGGACGACGCGCGGCAGATGGACTGGAGCACCAGGTGAAATGTTTTGTCACTATCGCACTTTATAGTATTAGTCATTGGCAGAAAGAGACGAAACATGCTTTAGCAGTGTGCTTTAACTTTTTTATGAAAACCAGGCTAGACATACATAGCAGTATCATATATCTCTTTACATTATTAATTACTTTATTCAAATCGCATAAAGGCATCTAACTATTACTGTATTGATGTGTAAGTGACAATTCAAGTAATAAATTAAATGATATTAAATAAATATTTGCAGTGTCCTAGGATCTTTTGCAGTATTACTACTACTTATCTATTGCACTGCCTCTCTCACTCGCCCTTCAAACCGGAACATAACAATGCAAGCACTGCTGTTTGAGGGCTGAGCTGAAATAGATTAGAGTTAGGTACACATCCAGACGACCTTTGTACAAAATTGTCTACTTTGGGTTTAGGAATATTTTCTAAGACTAGCTTTGTTTTGTAAATAAAGTTTTATATTGAATTTATGATTTTGATTTTCAGATACGTGTACAGCGGCGGGGATGATGGAATACTACCTGAAGATATCGACTATGGTGAAGATAAATCCGTGAGGGTCCAGGAAACCAGTGAGTCCGGAATTCGTAAACCTATAAAAATATGAGGGATGTCGAAAAATTACAAAAAAATCATAATGCTCAAAAAAAAAATTAAAATGGTCCATATCCTGGATTGATTGTTCTCCGAAATACTTCTTGTTTGTAGCTTTTTCCAATAAAATGTAGACTAAGTACGTCACTCCACAACTCTTGCAACTAACTCAATACAAAAGATTGTTAAATAGTATTTATTTAACAATCTGGTGAAGAAGTTTGGCCTAAGCTAAATATATCGATCAACGATATAAGAATACTTAGTTAAAAATTGCTTCAGTTTTGCTTCATACCATCGATATATGTTATAAATGAGAAAGTCACGCTGTCACGTCTAAACCACTGGGCCGATTTTTATGAAATTTGGAATTGATCTAAGGTCAAACATAGGCTATCATGGGCGGGCAAAAGCTAGTGAGATATATAAAATACAGATAGATAAATAGATGATCTCTTCATTGCACCATTTACAATACAATTATAAGATTTAAAAGGTTGTTGTTAATGATTATGGTGATACATACTATATACATATTACAGGCACGACTTCAGATGAAGAAGCAGACTACGGTAGAAACAGAAAGAAACACCCGCAACACGCACACACAACTACAAGCAGACATAAAAAGAAAAATCTTCATTACGATTATGATAGAAAGAAGCGGAGCGCAAATTTCACTGAAAATGTCACTGAATTTACCAATGATACCAAGCTTGATAGGAAAGATATAAGTAATACTTTTAAAAAAGTTAATGATACAAAAGTTGCAAAAGAAATAAAAGAACGTAATGTTACTAAAGATATTGATGTGGCTGAGAAGAAAGCTAAACTAGTTGATGTTGTTATAAAAAAGCAAAAAGTAAAAAATCGTTTGAGTGTTAATTCAGATGTGAGATCTTCTGAAGAAGAGTTTGAATATTCGAGGAGTTATCGGAGGAAAATGGAACGAGGTAGTTTAAAAACTAGTAGGGCAGCAGGTAATTTGTATACATTTGAGCTCGTAGAGTAACTTTGTCCTAATCGGAAACAGAAAAAGCTAAAAACATTGTATCCTTCGTATCTCTTACGAGAGAACGCTCAAATCTTTTGTGTCTCATTATGTACTTGTTTTCACAACGCCTATTTTGTCAATTTTTATGACAAAAGCCTAGGTAACAATAGTATTCCCAAGGAAGGTTGACGTCAAGCAGGCGATCGGTTGTGAAATAATAGCCGAATCTCGATTCTCATTTGCCTACGCTAGATCGTCGTCTTTGTTACAGTTCCACCAGAAACTGACGACGCAGACGACGGAGTCACCAAGTCTATATACGAGATGTACTACAAGACGAAGCCCAGGTCCAGGTATAACAAAGTAAAAGAGTATTTAATTTCCTTTTTCTTACGGAATCTTTCGAAGAGGCTTTTGTGCAGCATGGCACTTACTGGGAATGAAATGATGCTAATATTATAAATGTGAAAATGTGTTTGTTTGTCCGTCTTTCACGTCAAAACGGAGCAACAGGTTGACCTGAATTTTGGTTTGGTGATAATTACTTAGTTGAAGAGTCGCGTTTGAGCAATAGCTTGTTAAAACTAAATAATATTATATAGGTATTTAGTTTCACTTAAAATGTAATGCTATAAATCTGTTTTACCTAAAATTAATTTAAAAAAATGGTCTAATGTTTTTTGACATGGCTTTTGTTTATTACGTACTGTGCAATAAACATAAATAAATAAATATCCCAGGTCTTTCAAGCCGTTCATAAGGAATTCCGAGGAGGACTCGACTCCGAGACTGAGGAAGGAGCCCAGAGATCAGGGCAGATACAGGAAGCAAGAAGACTACGATTCTGTTGAAGTGACTACTAGAAGAGCTAAGAGAAAACGGTACTTACTTTGCACGAAATACCTATTACGAGTGCCTATTTTTTTTTTGCACGTGAAATCATCAATACATTAAAAAGATCGTCATCCTGAGATAATTTTTCTCGAGATAAAAAATCGTCTGCTTTACTTATTTGAAGAGATTTTTTCGGGTTTTTTTGTAAAAGAAAATTTTACATATTTCAACCGCACGCAAACGAAGTTGCGATTACAGCTAGTAAGAGGTAAAAATAGACACGTTTTACAAGTGACAATACCTTATCCCGTCTTATATTAACGACAAAAATTGTGTTATTTTTTATGACATTCAGTGTAAATACATGTTTGGATACTGGCAGTACTTATTTATAGAAGGAATATAATCTGTGATCTGGAGTACTTCTTTCGTAGTTTGAGGAAATGACAAGATTTGTTTTCGAATTATTTAGCCTTTTTAAACCTTAAGATGTTTGAAAGACAATAAAATCAAATTTAATATAAAACTATGTTATACAGAGCCAGAAAGAATCGCAGAATGGACCCAGAGGATTTCTTCGACTACAGAAAACTGAAGGACTTTAGTGTGGAAGACAGGATGGAGGACAGTCTGAAGAGGGACGCTGATGGCAGGCGATCTAGAGGTATAACACAATCAATCAATCAATCAATCAATCAATCAATCAATCAATCAATCAATCAATCAATCAATCAATCAATCAATGAATCAATCAATCTAAGAACGAGGTTCTTGTCAACGGAGTACCTATTTTCCATTCTACTAAATTTCCTGCCACAGATTTTACCTTACTTACTTTTAGGTATAACACATGTAGAACTAAATTTGATCCGAGATTGAATCCATTGTAATATTCGGGAAAGCTAAATTGTCTTACAGGAGTACCAACCAAACCTTATACCATAGCCCATTCGCTGCACCCGGGCGCTCCAAACGACCTAGTTTTTCTATGGGTGTGCACCGATATAACTTGGTAGCCTACTAAATGCGAAATTTGATCTGTGTATCCTACTAAATGAAAACGTGAGGATGTATATGTGTATGTTACTGTTTCACACTAAAACTACTAGACCGACTGTTATAAAATTTAGTACACGGGTAGTATGTATAACCTTAGGGTACTTTTTATCCCAAAATACCTACGAGAGCGAAGCCCTGCGAAAAAAATTAATAAATGTGGCACACTTGTAAATGTACTAAATTTAATTAAAATCCGTTCGCGTTTTGCCATTGTCTTTAACATAAAACAAAAACAAGAGACGCCACAAGTTACTGCCTTGTGGAACTCCACATTTCATATCACGTTTTCAGGTACATCGCGACCGATAACACGGCTGAAACGCCGCAAAGATTCATATGACTCCACTGAATATGATGTTCCTAATGTGAGCTTCGAGCGTGAACAGACCAATGACGATGACGAAGGGCGCGGTGGAGGGGAGAGGAAGAAGCGGTAATTATCTTTTTAACCAAACAGAGGCGATCGCCAATTTAACAATAAAGCAAATTTTGAAAATGCTTCCGGAATCACATCAGACACATTTAACACAGATATATATACACCTCCAGTACAACTAAAGAAATGCAAGATAATTTTTTGTCTATTTCACAGGGCAATGCCAAGTGACGAGGTCGACCCAAAACTCGAGCCATATAGCGAGGACTCCGAAGAATATCTAGTGACATTGAGACCCACGCAAATACGTACCTTCGTCATTTGGTTTCAGACTGTAAAGAAAACAGCGTAAATAGAATAGGTCCTAGATAATGCCCTGAGGGACTCCGTATTTTAAACTTCAAAATATCATCGAATTTTATTTTGGTTAACTAGTTATTCGTTTAAATGTTATTTAAAGCCAGTCATGTAAACTAATTATTTTGTTGTGATTAATATAGTAACCGTAAGTTTATATTGGTTGAGGGAATCGAATGCCTTTGAAATATATATAAATTAGCTAGAATAGTAGAACAAGCAAATAGATATATCAAGTCATCCCAATCTTCGTTGTCATGTTTGGTGGTTCAGGCAAATTACTAAACCACTTATAAATATGACAAGATATCCGACACGTAAATTCAAATATATATCTCGTCTCTGCATGGATGGCATCCTGTTACGTTCGGGGTTGCGATGCCGCGAGGCCCAGGATCAACGATAAAATAAAAGCTTTTTGAAGATTATGATTTTACAACCGGCCGCCTGCCTACGTCGACCCTCTTTGGGAATGCTGTTGTCTAGGCTGTGTCCCTTAGCCGTCTTTAATGCAGTATCTAATGCAATTAATAGGTATAGGATAGAATATTTCCAGTATAGGATATTTCGTGTTGTATGTACGTACACTAGTTATGTATACATATAACGTGATTAAAGAATTTTATTACGTAAGTAATTATATGTTACTAGATGACCCTAGAGCTTCGCTTCCGTGGGAATTTTGGGATAAAAAGTACCTTATGTATTATTCCAGGTTATATACTACCCGTGTACTAAATATCATAACAATCCGTCCAGTAGATTTTGCGCGAAAAAATAACAAACACACATTAGTAGGACAACCAATCATTATGCAAAATATATTTTCATGTTGTTATACTTCATTTTTAAGCCACTCGGGAAAAAAAAAAACGTGCTTTCGTGTTTGTGTGGCAACGGAGCACTACTGAGCAATGGGGCATGGACTCTTAGTGCGCTTATATATTTCGATCTCATTGTATGCCGACTTTTAAAAGCGTAGGCATATTGGATAGTTATATCTCACGTGGCCACGCTAACCACGCGAGTCTTGTTTTCTTTTCCTTGTCTTTGAAATTAATCATAGTTTTACGATGTTATGAAAAACAAATTTGTATTAAATATTTTTATTTAAATAAATTTTATATAACAACATGTGTCCGCTACCACCCAAATGAGATTTTTTTTTCTATGGCGTACCACAAAACCCCCTATAAATAACTCATACAATAAATCATATAACTATATTAAAATCATAACCATGTTTTCATTTCGATCGCCATTTAGTATATACTGAATGGTTATATATCCATTTGGTATATACAGGGTTACTGGTGTCTAACGCATAACCTTCCAAAGGCGCATAAGCTACATAGAGACTAACATCTTTTGTTCTACGACTTTTGTCTAAGCGTGATAAATACAAAAAAAAACCTTTAAGTTTTAATGTCGTTTCTATAAAACGTTACCTCTATGCCCGATTCCGCTACATAACGCTACTGTACTGTCTCGTGTTGCTTGGCTATTACATAGAGTTAACATGTGTAGAATCGCAAATTAGATTGTATTTTTGTTTTGATGTACCCAAGTACCTATAACGATAACCCTGTATATGTTATGGTGTGGTTATATATCCATTCAGTATATTTACATTCACCACTTATAAAATATTATAATGTAATCTGACATATAAACTGCAAAATAAATTTATTTGCCAGTTAGCTCTATCCAACACTATCTGTTTGATATATCACATAGGCTATCAGACACTTTGAGAAACGGGTCATTTATTAAGAAATATAAACCAAAAATAAACTGTATGATCAATGTAGTAAAGTTCAAAATTGAAAATTCGTACATATCCTCGACATATACATCTGTAGTGCTCGATTTAACAACATTCAATGTCACTCTCTCGCTAGCACATTTGAATCAGTGGGGTGTGACTGCGGTTCGGTAAAAATCGAATTTGAAATTCTTAAGTAAATTTTTAACTGTATCACTAAATGGCGATCGATATAGCCTATGTTATATATGTATTTAACCCAATACAGAACGCGTCCATTACATATGTATATGTATAAGTTATACAATTCACACAAAAATGCAATAAGCACCCTGAGAGGAATTTTCAAAAATATAATTTCGTTTACAACAATTTATTTTTTTTTGAAATCATTTTTCTCTAAAACAACCATACTTAAATTTTAAAAAACCATATTATATAAAGCACAATATTATTCATTAAAAAACTGATTAACCGTAGTCCATTTTAATCTAAATATGTTTTCCATCGCTCGCTATTCTTTTATCACACAAATTGAGCCCTAAAGTAAGTTCGAGACTTGTGTTATAGGATGCTACTACATGTACTAACACGTACAGTCAACAGCACAACAAGTTACCGTGCATGAAACTCGATGGCGCGATAATAGCGACGAGTTTGCAATGAATTTGGCTAGGTTGATGTGCTGTTGACTGTACATATATAGATAACAATCGATTTAAATAAAGGCTTGAAAAAACATATTTAAATTAAAATAAGCTAAAGCTATTATGGATATAAAAATTAGGCACTTCAGTAAAAAATAATCTATTTCCTTTGCTGCAAGCGTTACGTATTTTAATACCTATAACACTTCTAGCCATAGATTTACCTCGGACGCACGGGCGTTTTTTCAACGCGCGTTATTACACCATCGGGACGTAGCAGCTCATAATGCCAACTTCCTAAAATGCCAACCGCTCGCGAAATGACAATTTATCATATTGCCAACTTCTCGACATACCAAATGCTCGAAATGGCAATTGCTCAGAATGCCAGCTTTCTGAAATGCGTTTCTGAAACGCAAACTTCTCGAAATGCCAACTTCGCATAATGACAACTAAAAATTAACTCAACAGTGCAATTGAATAAAGCAGCTAGGATAATGGGAAAGACATTTTAGGAAGTTGATTCAAAAGTTATAAAAATGCGGCAACGTCGGGAACTTATACGTCCGTGCGAATGAGCTATATTTTTAGCAATAAAAGTCATTTTTACAGTTAACCTATTTTACAAAAATAAATAGGTATGCTTTCATACACAATTCTCTCTGTCGAAATCGATTCACTAAAACGTTTTAGTCAACAATAATAATTTTATTCTATAACTAGATGTTGCCCGGGGCTTCGCTCCCGTGGGAATTTTGAGATAAAATAGCAATCTTGGATAATGTATATTTCTAAAGGTGAAAGAATTTTTGAAATCGGTTCGGTAGTTTCAGAGATTACCCACCCGCCTCAAACATACAAACACACAAACGCTTACCTCTTTATAATAATAGTATAGATAAGACATTGATAAATAAGTATTGTCAATCAATGAAAACTCGACACAAAAATGAACATTTTGTGTCGCATCGACTGACCTATCAACTTATATGATAACTGAACGAATATTCTGTCGCGGCGTGCAGTTCCCGTCCTGGAAAACAACCATTACATAGGCGGCCAGTTTCACACGCCAGCATAAGAGAGAAAGAGAGAGATATATATATATATATATATCTTTCATATTTTCTACTGACCAAAACGTCAAGAGCGATCGTTAAAACATTTCACTCGTTACATCTAACTACAAATTTAATAACAAAAGAAAACAAGAATCCAATCGATATTTTAGAACAGATGAATATATTCAAGGTATTAGGTGGAAGAAATGGTTCAAACTATAAAAAAAACTACCCACGGGCGAATTTCACGAGCGTTTCGAACGCCGCCGCGGGCTGTCATTAGTGTTTATTAAATGGTACCATACACAGTAATCAATTTAATATCCTATTTTATAAATAAGTAAAGCACTGGTACAATGTTGATGTTATACATGTTTAATTTAAAAAAATATATATTCTTTATTTTATTTAAACGTGCGACACTAATGAAACGCTACACGCCGCGTTCAAACAGCCGTGAAATTAACCCCCAAATTCTTTTCGACATTAATATATCTAAAGGAATGTACCATGTATGTATGAATGTAAGATTTGTACGAATGACAGCAAAGTTTAGTTTCTTTTTTTTTAATGAACACATTATTTGTAACATACGTAGTGTTGACGATGGTCCCACGGACATAAAACCTCATTCAGTTTTTAACTAGAGTTTATATATATATATATATATATATATATATATATATATATATATATATATATATATATATATATATATATATATATATATATATATATATATATATATATTGAACCGGCTGGACGCTGTCATCCATTTATTCGTATTTGTTGGTCCTTCGAGCCGGATGACAGTATTTTTAAAAACTCTAGTAAAAAACCTAATGATGCTTTATATATACCATCGACAACACATAGTAAATTATTTTAGTTAGGATATGTTTTGTCCTCATCTTGCTTTAATGTATTTGATAATGTTAAAAAGAGACAAAACATATATTAACTGAAATTGGTTAATTTTTACATACAATAATAAAGAGGGCATGAAATTATATGTCAAATTATATAAAATGGAATAAAGACATAATTGCGTTTAACATAAAAAAGTGAATTAAAATTAAAACGCCACAGGCCTATTTCTCTATTTACGATACAATAACCTCACGACTACGCGGCGCCACTAGCGAGTGGGGTCCAGTCGCTACGGCCGATTTGAAAATCCGCAATATATTGATATTTAATGCGTGCGCAAATTAATCTTTGGGTTTTCCATTTCGGACCTCACTCTACACTAGCGCCCCTCGTCTCACATCAAACATTTTGATACCATTTTACAAAAACTGCTATAAAATTTTTAATTAGTCATTAATTTGACTAGAATAACTCCCGAGGCCGAAATTTATCCAACATATATTTCATCGCGCACGCATATAAAATGTTACATATAGTACCAAAATATTAAATGTCAAAACCATTTATAAATTCCTCACAAAATCCACAAAGTAAAAAATTAATATAAAAAATGGCAGCGTTGACTAAATTAATCTATTTTATATACATTTTTTGTAGTACGGTCAACGAGACCTCAACCTACCCAAGTCCAATGAAAAATAGGCGTTATTACCTGCGCTTAAAGTTCAATTCAGGGTAGCTTGATGATAAAAATAGAACAGTATATTACCCAGAAATATAAATTCGTTTAAATCTAATCTATTTGAAAGCTCATATAAGGTGGTAAATTGAAATTCTAATAAATATCGGTAGCCATTTAAAAAAAGTGTTGCCATGCTTGCAAATATATTTTCGATATAGCAATTCTTTAAAAATGGCCAGAGATGTTGAGAGCCAATTATAAATCATTGTTTTTCATAATTTAAAATTTGTTTATATTTATAGACAGATCCAACAAGCCGTATATATATATATTAATATTTATTAGATATAAACATTACAATAAGACATGATAAAATTTATATTCTTCTACAAAATAATACAAAAATTTTGTATATACAATGTTTTCGGAAAAATATATCTTTTCTTTTGTTTCCTCACACTTAAAAAATGGTGAATGGTGATATATATATATATATACATAGAAGTATAAAAAGTAATTTTTTTATAACTATAATTTGAAAACAAAGCACAAAAAATTCAGAATATAATATAAACGTAATGTAACAATTATATTTGGCAAATCAATATCGCATTTGGATTTCAAAAACCTGTGTGTAACTAAAAATTTGTTGACATTAATATTTTCTTAGAAAATGATAATTTTCAATTGAACTGTCAGAATGTCGAAACCCATCAAAAGTCAAAAACTCATTTTCACGTATAGTTACAATATCTAAGCGATGACTTTTACATTGCCCATGCGCGTATTATTTGTTCGATCTTTGGCCATTGATAAAGACATAAACATATTTTATATTTGTACATATCTACGAGTGATTCCCTCTATTTGTTCGTCTATTATCTATCTAAACTGTTCACTCTATATCTAGGGACGATAAATTGCGTATAAATTCTGATCTTTGGGATGGCGTCAGCTCCTGGAAAAACGAGATAACAAGTTTATTTGTTAGAGAATTTAAAAAAAAACCCCAACCTTCAATATTAATTTCGCTACAACCTTTGAAGGGCTGAACCGATTTTGATCCAACATATCTAAGAGCCACCTCATAAAAATTAGCTATCAAATAAAAAAAAGCATCTAAATCGTTCACCCGTTGATTAGCTACTGTGTTACAACACCCTTCTTTTTGCGTAGGGGGTTAAAAATACACCACCAGGGCGGCAACTCGTGAACGGGTGCTGCTGAGAACAGCTAAACTGGTTAGCTCCTCAAACGTATGGAACTCACAGCAAGATAAGTTACCTAGACAGCTTTTACAGCGAAAAGGATCAGACAGTGTACAAACATTATTCTTAAATCACACCTCATATCACAAAGGGTGAGGGTTAAAATACTTTTTAAAATATCACGTGATTAATTGTCGGCCTCCAACTTTTCTTGAAGCGGTGGTAGTGTAATGGTTAAGACGCCCGCCTGTGGATCGAATGGTCCCAAGTTCGAACCCTACTCGTGCCACATGAGTTTGTTTACCAATCTGACTCATATATAGTAGTTTTCATCGACACCACTTGCTCCCGGTGAAGGAAAAACATCGTGAGGAAACCTGCTGCACACTGGTTTATTCTTATTAACTTGTGTGTGAAATGGAGAAGGCAATGGCAAACCACTCCATTAATAATGCCAAGAAAGTTGTTGTGTGTGTTTCATTCCACGTAATAATCAAGACCCTCAGCCACGAGGAATACGAATACTATGAAGAAGGAGAAATTTTCTTTGTCATTCGGAAGGAATGATCGTGTAATGCCAACTCACCATGACCAAGCCGTTGACTGTTTGCAGCACGGCGTCTTGTCTGATCGCCTTCAGATTCCTCTCCAACACAGAGTTCTCGTCTCCCACCTGGGCCTCCAGCCATTTGCACACCGCTTCGTTGTTGTGCTCCCATTGGTGGGACTGTGGGCGATAGTGGGCGGTAAGAAATTGGCCAAATTGTTTAAATCTTATGTATTCAAGCCACGCTGTTTGTTACGTTGCGCATTAACGCAGAAATTGTATGGAATTTCGACGTCAATGTCAAAACTATGTAAAAACAACGGAGCTGCAATGCGCTGCGTCGACACAACAGAGCTTTGTAGCTACGGCCTTAATGTGACATTTATGGGAATAAATAATGTTTAGTTCGACAGGCGTACCTTGACTGGCTTTTAGACACGAATATTGTTTTAAAAAAAATGTCGCTGACGACGTGACTGAGGACGCGAAAGCCCATTTAAATATTTTTAATAAATGTAAAATTTTCGAAATAACCGTATCACGTTAGCGTGTTTAGCATGTTGATCCTAAGAAAACTTTTATAGGCTAACATCATAAAAAAAAGTTTCCACCCGCTACTCTTGCGAATTCTCTCCGCATTTAAGATACCTATGTCTAAATTCGCCAACTCACCAACAGTTGCCGTAGTGTGGTCGGTAGAGTGTTCGTCTTGTTTTCTAAAGACCCCAAGTTTGAATCTCGCTCGAGACAATGTTTTTAAACCGAATTAGCTAGTTTTCGACATAATTTGTATAATAATAAAATCTCCTTCTTTTAGGCGCGGCCTCACTGCTCCGTCACTATTCGTTTCATTAAGTGACACGTCAACGGATCTACACAACACGTCTCTGTCAAATCTATACGTAAACCGACCGAGCAGCGCAACGCTGACGTTGACGCAACGCAGCGCATTTACAGAGAGGCCACGCTCTTAAGGATTTTAGAAGAAAGACACTCTTCCTCCACTCCTCAATCTAAAAAGAGTCAATCTTAAAAAGAGATCCATAGAAAAGAGAGAAATAAGAACGATTACCAAAGTTTATCTTCAGAGAACCACCTAGAAGAAGGCAAATATGGACGAGAAATGACTTACTAAAGTCTCTCCCAGGTCCTCAGTGAACCACCTCCTGAGCGTTGCCGCCGCGGCCCCGTGGTCCATGCCCCCCGCGGCCCCCACCGCCGCCTGCACCCGCTTCTCCTGCGAGTTCTGACGCAGCAATCGTCGCAGACGCCAGAATAGTAACCGGCGGGAATCGCGCCACGGGATTATGTCCTGTAGAGGAAAAAAAATAAAAATTTAATTAAATAATAACTGAAGGCCTAACATTGTAACACAGAAACACTGAAACGTCTCTTTTTCCCATATCGTGTACGCGTCGTGTAAAAAAAAGGCTTAATTGTTAAGAATACTCCGGTGGGTGGTTAAAGATGAATTGTAATGAATACTTAAGTCAGGGTTAGATGAGTGAATTATCGAGGGTGGATGGGTGGATTATCAATGGTGGATGGGTGGGATTGTCGAGGATGGATAAAAAAATAGTAACAATGAAATGCAGCTTCTCAATTGTGGATAATAGAGGGGGATACTCACAAATATGCAGCCCTTTTCAAGCATTCTCTCGGCGGTGTCGTGTAGCTCGGCAAACTGCACTGCTACTTCGTGGTATATAGGGCTTAGTTCTTTTTCACGAGCTTTTACGGATTTCTCCAGAGATGACAGTTCCGTGTCCAGCTCCCGTACTCGGCTTTCCGCTGTTCGTAAAAAATTGTATACATTGGATAAATCACACAGGTTTAGTTAGCACTAAAGCTTCGAGATTTGTGTCATGGGGTACTAACTCAAGTAACTGATCCTATTAATATTATAAATGCGTGCCTACTAATATTAAAAAAAAAAATCTCTTTCACGATCAAAATCTACTGGACGGATCGTTAGGAAATTTGGTACACGGGTAGAATATAACCTGGAATAATTATATAATTTTTATCCCGAAATTTCCACGGGAGCATTTGGTTATTGGTCTATTCTACGCTTGCTAGTTTACAGTCATCCTTACATATCATAAAATAAAAATCCTTTCCCGCGTCTGTCTGTTCGCGATAAACTCAAAAACTACTGCACGGATTTTCATGCGTTTTTCACCAATAGACAGTGTGGTTTCTGAGGAAGGTTTAAGGGTATAATTTATTATGTTTTCAATCGAGCGATGCCGGGACGGACCGCTAGTGATTGATTTATAAAAAAGAGATTTCATCACTCACTCACCTTCGCGCGCTCCCGGTTTCATTCGGGGATATGACGCCGCGAAGCCTAAGGTTAAAATTTTGAAGATTTTTAATATTACAACAGGCCACCTACGTGCGAAGGTTTTGTCTCCCTTAATCGCCTCGTACGACATCGACGGGAGGATATGGAGGGCTCCTGTTCCAGGGCGGGATCACACGCCACACCGAAAAAGGATATTTATATATATATATATATACACACCCGCTTTGCCGGCGTCCGTTTTAACAAGGACGTCGTCTATTGAGCCTCGGCGGTCCAACTGTTTGGAAAATTCCTTGATTTGCTCCTTTATTTCTGTAACAAAAGAAAACAGTATTTATTTATATATTTATGTACCCAGATTACATGATAATTAGGTTTTTCTTTCAAAAATGATATTTTTAACGCAAGCTTTTTGTATAGGTAATTTTTTAGTTTATTTAGCTATAAATGGTAATTAAAATATTAATACTACTATTTAGTTATTAAAATATATACACTGCAAATAAATAAAAATGTCGTTTAAAAATATAAATGTTATATTTTTATTCTTTAGTTTATATTTACTTCATATTGACTTTAGTATTAGTATTTTTATTACTAAATAAACTAAAAACTTGTTACACTTTTATTTTCCGCAACTTTTGTGTGGAAAGAGAAATAAAATGAACTAATATATCTTGTTTCCTTCAACACGTGACAAAATCTTATTTATTGCGACTTCAAGATTGATTTAAAACAGTTTTTACAAAAGGGGATAACACACTATTGAGACCGACCGCCTCTAGGTACAGGTGTACGATTGTACATATAAATTCAAATTTTAAATTATTTATTCAATTTAGGATGATATACATCACTTATTGACGTCAAAAACATTACTTAAACTAAGTCTACTGCCGGCTTCCAAAGCGCAGGTGAAGAAGAAGCGGCGTCAATTAACAAATGTAGGACTTATTCATACAGGTTGACTTTTTATACATTGACAACAATTTGTCCACACGCTCAGTCCATGATTCTGAACAACATTTAGTATGAAATCGCGGAAAAAACATCTGCTGTTCTATACAAAAATTAAATACCTAACTTGTGAAAAACGTATGGATCAGCTGATTTTTTTTTCGCGATCTCAAGGTTCTTCTTCTTCTATGGGTGCCTTTCCAACTAGTAAAGGTCAGCGTTTTCTTGTAACAAGATTTCAATGTTGCTTCCATACGAAAAGTTTTTCAGTACCATCGACTGAGCATGTAGATAAAATAATACCAATGTAAAAGAAATCATCCTGTATAATAAAAATTAAGACGAATTTACATCATCAGAATGAATAAATAAATAAATAAAATCTCACCTTGCACCCTGGCACTCAGTCGCAGTAGTTCTGGGTCCAACCGATGCATGGTCTTCAGTATGTCCCTCTGTTTATACTTCACCTCCACTATACCCTCAGCTTCCAGCACTCCGCCTCTGTAAACAATATTCTCTTGTTACATTTTCATTGGAAAGACCGTCCGCTGTGAGAGAAAGGTCTCAGGTCCTATCCTATCACAGAATCCTATCGCTACACGAGTTTGTATACCAATCTGACCAACGTATAGTAGTTTTCATTGACCTCCACTTGCTTCCGGTGAAGGGAAATATCGTGAGGAAACCTGCACACTGGTGGACAGTTGAAGTACATGTCGGTTGGTAGTTGTAAAAGTCATGTCAGATGCTTTTAGGCGACGTGAATAAAATCTGACACCAGTGGTAACAATAACACATACGAAAAGAAAGGACATTTGGACAGGAACAGGAATATTGTCGTTTATTTATCTATTTCTAAACTCATCTGTCCGACCAGTAGATCAGCACCAATCTGCCCCTACAACAAGGTTGGTGGGTAACCATTACCCTGCGTCACTAGTGGGTCAACAGACACTAACCATCTCTATCATTGGGTCACACTAACCTGTCCCCTGTCAGTGGGTAATCACCAGCCTTAGCCAGTTAAGTCACTTATTTCCCACATCCGTGGGTTATCACTAACCACACATAATTAGGTATTTGATAAAACTTAATGATAAACGGATACTTATTTTGTATTTTTGTAATATTCACTGTTCAGTAACACACGTGAACTTTTCTTCTTATGATTATAAAGCTAGATGTTGCCCGGGACTTCGCTTCCGTGACTTTATAATGGTGAAAGAATTTTTGAAATCGGTTCGATAGTTTCGGAGATCACCCGCCTCGAACATACAAAGTCACAAACCCACAAACGCTTACCACTTTATGATAATAGTATAGATTTCTTGAAAGCGATGATGTCGGTTCCACTTGTAGAAATACTATGTTATTAACTAGTCATATTTACTTGGTAGAGTAATCGTTTGGTGAGGTAAACAAAGACAAACAAACCTGGCGTCGGGGTCAGCATACATCTCCATGCGGTTCCTGTTGACGCTGGGGTCGACGACCGCCCACGCGCCGCCGCGCAGCTCCGCGCCGGGCGGCACGTACACCAGCACGGGCGCGGCCGCCGCGCGCAGCGCGCGCACGATCTCGGCGCCGAATTTCAGGATTTGCTCGTACATGTCTGTTTTTATTTCACTTTATAATATAATCTCTCACTCTCAAACTAGATAAATGTATTAGAACAAATCACAGAGATCTAACTAGAGCACCAAAGTGAGTTCGAGACTTGTGTTATGGGATACTAACTCGGCGATACTATATTTTATAACAAACACATATAATATAGATAAACATCCAAGACCCGGGCCAATCAGAAAAATCATTTTCCATCATGATCCGACCGGGAATCGAACCCGGGAACTCTCGGTTCAGAGGCAAGAACTTTACCACTGCGCCACCGAGGTCGTCAAAATAGATAAAGAAAACTTTATTGTAAATAGTAAAAATGAAACGGTTTTTAGTAATTTTCAGTTGCTGTTTTGTAAGAAATAGCTTAAGATTTCAAAATGCCGTTACTATTGAAAAATAACAGCTTTAGAGAGAGTTTAGACATCCCGAATTTAATTAGAATAATTACCATTAATATTATTAGATTATTTATTTATAAATATTAAATAAATAATCTCTGTTTTCAGACACCATAAGTCCATTATACATTTAAAATTTTACAAAATTCACACTTTACAAAACAATTCAATTCAATTTCAATACAAATACACAAAAAGAAAACAAAAATAA
This sequence comes from Plodia interpunctella, assembly GCF_027563975.2. Taxonomy (NCBI): domain Eukaryota; kingdom Metazoa; phylum Arthropoda; class Insecta; order Lepidoptera; family Pyralidae; genus Plodia; species Plodia interpunctella. Next base: position 1,328,904 of record NC_071321.1, read on the forward strand.
TAATTACAAAAGAAATTTATGTCAAAATAAACAACAACAAAATAAAAATCGAAAGAAATCATAAAAAAAATATAGTTTTTTTTTGTGTAACGCATTTAATAAGAATAAATACTCACCCTTCTGGCCCCCGCTGAACCCCCGCCAGTTGGCGAAGATAATGATGGGCAGGCCTTCTCTGGAGAAGTCGTTGATGGCTTGCGAGGTTTTGTACGCGGAGTCCGGGAACCATACCTGGAGAAGGTATCCAGAATAATTATCTATATACATCCTATATAACTAATATTATAAATGCGAAAGTTTGTGGGGATGTATCACAATTTCACGCGAAATCTACTGGACGGATTGTTATGAAATTTGGTACACGGGTAGAATATAATCTGAAATAACACATAGGGTGTTCTTTTTTCTAACGAAAACGGACTTTTGGTCAGATTTCATTTGTCAGAATCGTTATAAGTTTAACGTGTATGTCTGTGTATCTATGTATTTGTGTATCTGTCTGTGGCATCGTAGCTCCCAAACGGATGAACTGATTTTCGTTTAGTTTATTTATTTTTTTTTGTGTCATAGATAATTTTATCCCGAGTGTTCTTAGCCATGTTTCATGAAAATCCGTTCAATCCGTTTTTAATTTGTCTAACAAACAAACTTGTTATTACATGTGGGTCTGGTGAGTCCACCACAAGGTGTCAGTTACCTGTCCAGCTTGCTGCAGGGTCTTGGCCTCAGAGTCGAGGTTGGCGGGGTCGGCCGGCAGCGTCAGCTCCACCGTCCTGGTCTCCACGGCCACCACGCCCACTGGGATACCGCCGAGGCGGGCGCGGCCTGGACACAAACAAATACATATAATAAAACAAAGTCCTCTGCCACGTCTGTCTGTCTGTCTGTTCGCGATAAACTCAAAAACTGCACGCTTTTTATGTACTGCACTGATTTTCATGCGGTTCTCACCAATAGAAAATCGTGTTTTATCCGAGCGAAGCCAGGACGGATCGCTAGTATATACTAATGATACGAATATTAATATATAAATGCGAAAGTCTCTTTTTACTAATCCGCTGGACCGATTTTGATTATAGTTAAAGACCAGCTCCGTTCAAACATAGACTACAACAACTTTTAGTTTGGGAGCAACTCCAAAAATCGCGAAAAAAACATCAGCTGTTCCATACAAAATTAAATACCTAAGCTGTGGAAAATGTATGGATCAGCCGATATTAATTTTTCGCAATTTCAAGGTTTCTACCATACGAAAAGTTGTTCAGTGCCATCGACCGAGCATGTAGATAAAATAATGACAATGTATAAGAAATCATCCTGTTTTATACAGAGTTACTGGTATCAAACGCAAAATCTCCTAAAGACTACTTGGGTACATCAAAACAAACAAATTTTATTCTACGACTTTTCGTGATTCCTAGGTTTTTTTTTTTCATTGAAAAAAAAACATTCTAATTTGCGATTCTATACATCTTAACTCTATGTAATAGCCAAGCAACACGAGACAGTACAGTAGCGTTATGTAGCGGAATCGAACATAGAGTTAACGTTTTATAGAAACGACATTAAAACTTTTAAAAAAAGGTAAACGTTTGTATTGGTTACGTTTACACCAAAGTCGTAGAACAAACCAGTAACCCTGTACTATCGATCTACACTCACCAGTGATGACGGTCTGCGCCCAAGGCCTCATGATCTCGTCGAAAGTGCCGACGTCGAAGAAGCCGGCGCGGGCGGAGTCGCCGGCAAGCATGAGCCGCGGATCGTGGGCCGCGCGCGGCGGGACCCACTCCACGCCGCGGTCCACGGGGTCGCCGGGACGCATTATCGGGACTATGCTCAGTTTGTCCTACACGATATGCGGACTTTTAGACCCAATGATAATAATAGTTGTCGCTAAGAATCCCAACTAATATTATAAAATTGTTTGTTACGTTTTCACGCGTTATCTACTTAATCTTTTTGAAATTTCGCGTATACATAATTAAGAGTATTGAGAAGGATATAGGGTACCTTTCAACCCGAAAAATACTATTGTTCCCGTGGAATTTGCGAAAAACCTGTATTCTATTATAAGCGGTGCTAATTCATTAATAATAAATTAATTAAGTATTAAATTCAAACTACTTACATTATAATACATTACAATATTAATATAATTATAGTGGTAGTAGTTATGATACATTATAACTACATCTGTTTTTTCTTAATAATTATTCTATAGTGTTTGATTGATATTTGAATATTTCTTTCTTGTATTAAATTACATACTTATTTAATAGAAAAAAATACTTTGAAACATAATTTGGTCACAAATTAATAGTTTTTAACATTTGTTTTTTTGTCTTCCTACAAAAATATTAAATAGCATATAATTTTGTTATTTTTTTCTGGAATGTTGACTTACCTTGGGCACAAATGACAGCCACCTGACTGCGGTCCTGACAGCGTCCAAATCTGATGGGGCTACCGCGTGGGAGACTCCATTGTGATGCATCACCTGGTCAAAAGAAATGTATGAGGTGAGAAAATATAACATATAGTGAGAAACTGTAATATAAGTGCTGCGAAAACACAATGAAACTCCGTCGTGAAACATCACCGTGAGTGGGCGAAGTGCGGGTTTTGGAATTTGGTTTTGGAAGTGCGGAATTGGGCCATTGTGACGCAACGACAACCACACATTGTAATGTGATCGGTTCGATGCGTCTTACATCAAATCGATTCGATGGTGAGAAGTGAAATGCAAATCCGCACTAACACCCTCTGATAAAAGGAAATGCATGGGTTGAGAAACTACATCACAAGTGATGAGAAAACATAATATATAGTGAGAAACTGCTGAAAAATAATTTTAACTAACATCATAAATGCGAAAGTAAGTTTGTTACCTCTTCACGCTCTAACTACTCAACGAATTACCTTGAAAATTTGCATAAATATAGCTTGTAATACGAAGAATGACATATGGACCTTTCAGCCCGGAAAATCGGAAATCACGCGGGCTAAGCCGCCGACAAAAGCTAGTGAAAAACCTATATAGTGAAAAACTGTAAAAAAGTGCTGAGAAAACTGCTGATTTTTTTTTAAATAATATATAATTACCTGTACACCGCCCAATTGGTTGTTACTGGCGTAGACGGCGCGGCCCAGCACTTTGTTGAGAGCGGCGTATCCAGTCAGGATGATGTAGGAAGATTCAACTTGGATCACACGATGGCCCAGTCTGGGATAAACGACATATATAATCAATGCTATAAGTCCACTAATCACGGATTAAAAATACCACAAAAATGTAACACATTCGTAAGCGTAACATATTCATAAGTGTAACACATTCAAAGGTGTAACGTATTCATAAGTGTAAGACAATCTTAAGTGTAACAGTCTTAAGTGTAACACAGTCTTAAATGTAAAACATTCATAGGTGTAACACATTCATCCTCTTATAGAATTTCTGTGATACTTATTTATATGTTTTATAAAATATTTTCGCTTTTTTATTTCTGTAACACTACAGAAACAAATGAAAAACAGTTTTGAATTTCGATGAAATTTGCTACAACGATAGAGTGTAACCTGAAATAGCACACAGTACTTATATTACTATACACGGTACTTTATATCGCAAAATTCCCACGGGAGTAAATCCGCAGGGCGCGACTACAAATATAAATAAATATGTAACATGCTTCTCAGGAGTTGTTTGCGGTTTTGCGAGAATGACGAATGTGAGTCGACTTGTTTGTATTAATAAAACAATAATGACTCTATATTTGTTATAAGTTTTTTTTTTCTTTTATTAACTAAATACTGTAACGGCATAAAATAACGGCAAAAATTTAAGGCTGAATCGCCACTTTAACGAGTTTCTTCCTCACCTGACGACGTAGGAGCCAATCCCGATGGCCCTGCAGGTGACAATGGAGATCGTGACGATATCTTCGTAAGCTTGTGCTGTCTCCCCTGCGATGAGACCAGCGTCACGCAGACATTCCACACCTAGACCGTCTTCTTTGCCTGTAACAATCATATTTATTTATGAATGAATGAATGACAAATTATTTATTCAAGTGACAAGATTCATTATGTTAGTATACTCAGAACTATGTAGTGCGGCTTCGTCCGCGTGATTTTCCCCTTCAGTAGTATTTAATGACTCTTAACTAATATGGTTTGCACATACAAACTTTGAATCCCATTTTTACCCCCTCAGAGGATGAATTTTTGGAAAAATCCTTTCTTAGTGTACCCCTAGACCACATAAGGAACCTACGTGCTAAATTTGAAGTTTCTAGACCCAGCGGTTTGGGCTGTGCGTTGATGTCAGTCAGTCATTCAGTGTCTTCTTTTATATAATACTAGATGTTGCCCGGGGCTTCGCACCCGTGGGAATTTTGAGATAAAATGTAGCCTACAGCAATCTTGGATGATGTACCTTTATAATGGTGAAATATATTTTGAAATCGGTTCAGTAATTTCGGAGATTATCCGTCTCAAACATACAAACTCACAAACACTTACCTCTTTATAATAATAGTATAGACTAGCGGCCCGTCCCGGCTTCGCTCGTGTTACAATTAATTAAACACCTAAACCTTCTCTATTCATTGGTGAAAGCCGCATGGAAATCCGTGCGGTAACTTTTGAATTTATCGCGAACAGACAGACAGACGCGGCAGGGGACTTTGTTCTATAATATGTAAAGATAAAAATAAATTCGGTGGTATTAGTCAACTCACCAATGATATCGGTGATCCTGTACCTCGCCTCCCCCTCGTCGTCTATGAGCTGCGTCTTAACAGAGCCCAGCGGCCCGAGTCGCGAGAACGACTCCGGCGTGAGGTACAGGTATTTGAATCCGCGTTCGGGGCGCTCAGAGTCCAACCACGCCACGTTGAAGTCGGATTTCACTTCTTCCGCAACACCGATACGAGCGCCTGAGTTTACGCTCACGTAGATCTAGAATTTAAATAAATAAAAAAAAAGATTATTTTAACGACATCGTGGGAAACCGGCACACTGGAGCACAGTTAAGTTCCCTAGTGTGTACGCGACTACCTGTCACTAGACGTAAGTAGTCGTAAACGTCAGGTGCTTTTAGGCGACTTGAATAAAATCTGACACCAGTGTTAGCAATAACACACTCGATATAACGATAATGATCATTTTATTTTTAGGATTAAGTATCGATTTAGTTCAATATTAATTCAGATAACCAAGAATTACACGTAGCATGTTACTAACGTCCACAGCATGTGGACGTTAGTAACGTGCTACGTGTTAGTTTCGTGGTAGGCCTTCAGAACCCTGCGAAATTCGGTAGTAGACCCAGTCTTCTTTAGGACCAAACGACCCTACGTAGTGAGTAAAGATATTGCCAATAAGCTACTCATGATGCTGAGAAGACTTGTCTTCTTGGGGTCCAAACGACCCTACATAGTGGATCAAGATATTACATTATATTATACCAGCTGTTGCCCGCGACTTCGCCGTCGTGAATTTCATAGTAAAACCTCGGTCATTCTTTTATCGCGTATTCTGTAAATCAAATTTCAAATTCGTATTTTTTCTCATCTTTAATTCAATTTCAAGTTCAATTTCAAGTCACTAACTTAAACGGTGTAGAACTTACGTATAAAAGTTTTTCACCCCTTTCAGCCCCTTCGGGGTAGAATTTTCAAAAATCCTCTCTTAGTGCTCACCTGCACTCCCAAGGGAACCTACATGGCACATTTCAAAATTTCAGCTTCCTACGCCCAGTAGTTTCGGCTGTACGTTGTCTGTCAGTCACTCAGTCAGTTAGTCAGTCACTCAGCAATGGAAGTTTTATATATATTGGTTAAAACCACTCACTCTAGGTATCTTCAGCTCCCTAGCATACTGCGAAGCTTTGTAGTAGACCCAGTCTTCTTGGGGTCCAAACGACCCCATATAGTGGGTCAGATCGTTAGCTATGAGGATAATGTCGCGTCCCTCAGGGCACTCCGGAGTGAAAAGGGTCAAACGCCAGGCCACCATGCCCACCTGTGGGAAAAGAAAAACAACGAACCGTATAGACATTTATTTAAAATATATATTTATATATATTATACTAGCTTTTGTTATGTGCGTCCAATCATAAATTATATTTGTCAATATATCTGGTTCTAAGCAACGTATCGCGATGAAACCTATACCAGATTTAGAGTTAGACCTACCGCTATACAACTGTGCAAACCACATCCAATTCCATCCAGTAGTTTTAGCGTGACGCGCGAACAAACATACAGACAGACAGAGACAAAAAATATGAAAAATGTTTTGGCTTCTTTTAACACCATAATTATATTTATTTTTCTGTAATATCTCTCAATGTACAGATATACAGTTTTCTTATACGTATACATATAGGTTACAGTCTGTCAAGAAAGTGAAGAAATAGATTTTGGACTTGACATTTATCGTAATAGCAAAACCAAACAGAACAAAAAAGATTAGTTGATAAACACTCAGTGTTTCCAGCCAAAAGGTCTATAAAGACAAACAGTAAATCCAAACTTTAAATCTAACACTTCCACCCCTTTTAATGTACAGTCGACCGCATATCGAGTTAGCCTGCATGAATCTTAATAGAGGCGAATTTCCAATGAATTTGGGTAGGTTAACCTGTTGGTTTTTGTAGCAGAATTTTACGCAAATAAATACCTATATATTGACTGATAGATACTCACAGTATTCTGTCCAGGCAACCTAGTCACTTCGACGACCCTTCTCTCACCATCAGGTTCGATCACCAGTTCCACTGATGACATCACGATATCTGGTGGTGGACCTAAGATAAAATGTAAAATATATATAATATAATGCACACGTGGGTTATCACTAACCAAACATAATTAGGTACTTGATAAAAATTAATGATAAACAGATACTTATTTTGTATTTTTTTTTTTAATATACACTGTTCGGTAACACACGTTAACTCTTCTTCTTACGATTATAACTAGATGTTGCCCGGGACTACGCTTGCGTGGAAATTTTGAAATGAAATAAAATATAGCCTACAGCAATCTTGGATAATGTATCTTTCTAATGGTGAAAGAATTTTTGAAATCGGTTCGGTAGTTTCGCAGATTACCCGCCTCAAACATACAAACTCACAAACGCTTGCCTCTTTATAATAATAGTATAGATAAATCAGTTTTCCAATACTAGATATTATGTACTTGTTAAGTTGAAAAGAGAAGCTCAATGGCTCAGTGGCGGTTAAGACACTCTCACAATGGTCGGTCGTTGGATGGGTGACCGAAATTATCTTGAGCTACTCCGTGCTTCGGAGGGCACGTGAAGCCGTCGGTCCCGGCTGTATTTGCTGTCGTTAAAACCCGCCAATCCGCAATGGGCTCACATGGTGGGTCATAGCTCAAACTCCTTACCCATCCCTAAGGAAGACCAGTGTCCCAGCAGTGGGCAAGTTTAAATGGCTTTTGTTGATGAGGTTTGAAAATATATACCTATATAATGTTTTCAAAAAAACCCTTCACCTTGAAAAAATATACAATTTCAATAGAAATTCAGGCGGGAAGTTTTAAATGAATTCCGTATTCATAAATTATTTAACAATATTTCATATTGTCTGATAACTTACCATCAACGCTGCCCTCTTCTATACAGTCTCGCCATCTCTTTTCAACAGTCTGTCTAAACATGTCCGGGATGTCGTACACATATGTCGTTCCTTGCGATGTTGCCTGTCAACGAAAAATATAAAATAAATTAAATTATTTTTTTTGAGGCACCTGACTAGTTAAGTGCTTGAAGTCGGTATCTGGGGTCCACGGCCGTACCATCCTTTTCTCGAAGCATTTCAGGCCAATTTCGAACCCCAATACCTTCGTAGTGGTTTTCTTTTTCTTAACAACGAGTTAACTATGTTATTATATAACACGCTTTAGGCCGCGGCTTCGCCCGCGTGAAGTTCTTTGCGAAAGTGGAATAGTCATGATTTTCGTACAAACTTTCACCCCCTATATAATAATTTAGGGGTTGATTTAAAAATATAAAGTGTCCTCTGAGATTAACCTGGTTATTTCCAACACGCGCATAACAAAGATCACGCTAGGTTTTCTCTCTTTCTATTTTGTGTAGGGTCGTACAGCATGGTGGGTAGGGAGAAACGACCAGAATTTTTGTTTCAACTGATAATACGAACAAAATGGAAATGTTTTACCAAGCCAAGTAAAAATTGTGATCTGATGATAACAATTTTTACTTGACTCCGCGGCGTCACATCCCCGAAAGCGGTTTGGGAACACGATGGTACCAAGAGTACTCACCAAAAACCTCTTCTGTTGCAGGTAATCCTTCGTGACGTATGGCGTTGAAATGGGCAGGCCATGCATGGGGCCCTGACGGGACCCGAACGAGTGGAACATTATCTGGAACAAGATTTATAAGAATTTTAAATTACCTTGTTAAAATTATATAGTTAGTACCAATATTTTAAATTATTTCTCATGTTGGCTATGTGTATTTATGAGAATAAAGTTCTTTAAACCCAAGAATATACTATGTACTATTAGGGAGTTTTAAATTAAACTGACACTTTACAATATATCTATATATAAACTTGGTTATAATACAGAAACAAATAATAAATCTAATTCACAAGAGCAATAGAATTTAATGTCGGGGTCCTGAATGGCAATTCCACGGAAAGCCGCGTGCCGTCGGTCAATCACAGCACGACATCAGTGCTGTGACCACCCCGTAGAGATGGGATTGTATACCTGCAATTTTCCGCCCAAGTACTGTTTGCTATATATTAAGTACCCGTAAGTTTTCTTAATTGTTATATAACTGAATAAATTACGAACTCACAATGTATGCGGTGATGGTCTATGAAAACTACTATACATGAGTCGGATTGGTATACAAACTCATGTGGCACGAGTAGGATTCCAACCTGGGACCGTTCGATCTCAAGCGTAAGGCGCTTAACCACTGGACTTCCACCGCTTCGTTGTGGTTTCTACGCGCCAAGAAGATGATCTATATAAAACCAAACACTCACCACTCCAGTCCTAGGGTCCGACACTTCCTCATAAGTGTACACGTCCAATGAATAGCCAGAACCGTTCGACAGACACAGACGGACGTTTTTCGTCGGCGCCCCGGGCCCTGTGATAATTAACAAAGTCATATTATAGTTTGTTTTTTTTTTTATTTTATTTTGTTAGGTCTGAGTCTAATCTATGAGAATAAAATTTTAAGCTATAATGTATTATGGCATAATGCTTTTGAAGCATAACGTTCTTACGCATGACGGTTTGAAAGTCTGTTTATCTGTCTGTTCCGCTTTCACGGCTAAACCGACGGACCGATTTTGATGAAATTTAGCATGTATGTAGTTAAAGACACGCGTTCAAACATAGGCTGCTTTTTTTTTCAAAAATCAACACCCAAATTATTATAAATGGGTAAAAGTTTGTATGAAAATCAAGTTTGTTTCAAATTTACGCAGGCAAAGCCGTGGGAAAAAGCTAGTAGTGAATAAAGAGCTCGATTTTCACACGAACTTTCACCCCCCACATTATATGAATGGGGGGTGAAAGTTTGTATGAAAATCGCGTCTGTTCCGCTTTTGCAGAGAAATAAATGCGGGCGAAGCCGCGGACAAAAGCTAGAAAAAAAAATTAATAATATAATTTACTCACCGATCCTAAGTGTAAATCTGATCTCCGCCTGCAGGACCCTGAGTTTCCACAGTCTGGGCCCGTAACGCATCACCATTCCTAACACCGACTCTTCTATCTGTAAACAAAAAGAATATAGAGCCATCCACACCTCCATCCATACTAATATTATGAATGCGAAAGTCCGTCTATCTGTCCAGTATATTTTCCGTCAAAGAGTAACAATGCCGCTGGTTCTTTTTTTAACTCGTTCAAACGCTGGGGCGACGATGTTGGACGATTCCAAAAATGAATCATTTTTTTTTTATTTTCGTCATATATCTTTGAAGGTATGTTAGTTTGTAAACTCTTTAATGCACGTAGAGAACAAACACATACAGATTGCACGTAGAAAACAAACACATACAGATTACACGTAGAAAACAAACACATACAGATTACACGTAGAAAACAAACACATACAGATTACACGTAGAAAACAAACACATACAGATTGCACGTAGAAAACAAACACATACAGATTACACGTAGAAAACAAACACATACAGATTGCACGTAGAAAACAAACACATACAGATTGCACGTAGAAAACAAACACATACAGATTGCACGTAGAAAACAAACACATACAGATTACACGTAGAAAACAAACACATACAGATTGCACGTAGAAAACAAACACATACAGATTACACGTAGAAAACAAACACATACAGATTGCACGTAGAAAACAAACACATACAGATTGCACGTAGAAAACAAACACATACAGATTGCACGTAGAAAACAAACACATACAGATTACACGTAGAAAACAAACACATACAGATTGCACGTAGAAAACAAACACATACAGATTGCACGTAGAAAACAAACACATACAGATTGCACGTAGAAAACAAACACATACAGATTACACGTAGAAAACAAACACATACAGATTGCACGTAGAAAACAAACACATACAGGTTGCACGTAGAAAACAAACACATACAGATTACACGTAGAAAACAAACACATACAGATTACACGTAGAGAACAAACACATACAGATTGCACGTAGAAAACAAACACATACAGATTGCACGTAGAGAACAAACACATACAGATTGCACGTAGAAAACAAACACATACAGATTGCACGTAGAAAACAAACACATACAGATTGCACGTAGAAAACAAACACATACAGATTGCACGTAGAAAACAAACACATACAGATTGCACGTAGAGAACAAACACATACAGATTGCACGTAGAAAACAAACACATACAGATTGCACGTAGAGAACAAACACATACAGATTGCACGTAGAAAACAAACACATACAGATTGCACGTAGAGAACAAACACATACAGATTGCACGTAGAAAACAAACACATACAGATTGCACGTAGAGAACAAACACATACAGATTGCACGTAGAGAACAAACACATACAGATTGCACGTAGAAAACAAACACATACAGATTGCACGTAGAGAACAAACACATACAGATTGCACGTAGAGAACAAACACATACAGATTGCACGTAGAAAACAAACACATACAGAAAAGGTGTAATATTATATTATACATTGAAAGCATTGTCATCATTACAGTATTTTTATCACTGATGTATCAATAATATAAGGGCTAAAGTATGTCATCTACCCGATTTTGTGATTCTTCGAACCGAGATAAAACAAAAACTTTTTCGGTAGCCTGTACCATTTATATATTTTGACGACCTCGGTGGCGCAGTGGTAAAGTTCTTGCCACTGACCCGAGAGGTCCCGGGTATACATATATAGATAAACATCCAAGACAATCAGAAAAAGATAATTTTCCATCATGACCCGGCCGGGGATCGAACCCGGGGCCTCTCGGTTCAGAGGCAAGAACTTTACCACTGCGCCACCGAGGTTGTCGAATACTCAATATTAATATTAATAATAATAATCGATAGGTTGCCCAGATGAACGAAAGTTTTTAGACCTCGCTAACATAGCTCGCTTAGTAAATTAGTTAGCACGTTCTTACCTTAGCAGGATCCATGATAACTGTGGGTCCGAAGTTGAGGAAGATATGGTTACAGTCAGTCCTCTTGGCCAGGGGGTGGGAGAAGGCCACCTCCAATTCATCCATGGCTTCTAGCAGCACCCTGTAGAAATACGTTTTTTTTTTTATATAAAAATATATTTTTTTTTACAACGATGTCATTTGTGACATTTGTTTTTAATGTCTTCACAGAGACAATTTCTACATGCATTTATTTATATTGGAATATATTTACGCAACATCACATAGAAGACAAAATGTCATTTTGTCAAAAACATACCTATTTTATGTACACGTAATGTGAGAGTGAGAGACAAAAACTCACCTTTCTCCCTCATTCTGTAGATATTCAAACGAAGCCTCTTTCGTGATGAGATCCTGATGTCTGATGATGGAGCGGATGAAGAAGCGATAGTCTGTCACCTCTTGTCCCTTCTTCACCTGCGGATGGAAAATTATCATCAAAAGGTGTAATATTGTTAAAATTGTAATTTTATCAAATTGACATTTTTAAAAGTTTTCATTTTGCGAAATCTATCATTTTGCGAAACTGTCGTTTTGTGAAAACTGACATATTGCGAAAGATGTCATTTAGCGAAAGATGTCATTTTGCGAAAGCTGTCATTTTGCGAAATACACACCTTGGCTTTGCCGAGATACAAGTGCATCTTCTGGTTGCTTGTAGGCAGCGCCTCCAGCTCGTAGCTCCTCATCCTGTACAGTTCCAGTTGGAAAGCCGACGCCGGCTCAAGATGGCGGTAAATCGTGTCTTCTGTGAAATCGTTGCGCGCGCGGTACGTGAAGAATTTGGGGAATTGGCGCCTGAAGAAGAATACAAATGACTTACATACTAATCCTAACTAACTAATATTTATAAATGCGAAAGTAAGTTTGTTACCTCTTCAAGCTTTATCTACTTAACCAATGTTATTGAAATTTTGCATACATGTAGATTGAAGTAAGGAGAAGGACATAGGGACCTTTCATACCGAAAAAATAACTGTTCGCGTGGAAAACACACGATATTTTAAAAAATAACCCAGTTTTTTTCTGTCCAAAGAGGAAGTCCGTTTTCGTTAGAAAAAAAACAGCCAAAATTTTATACTGACGAAAAAGGGATGAAGAATGTGCATGAAATCAAAGCTCGTGATTGATTAAAAACACAACTCGCGTGTTCCCGGTTACATCCGGGACCGTGATGCCGCAAAACTCGAGGTCAGCGTATAAAAAATAACATATAAATTTTTAACATTGCCTACTCCGTGAGAACGCAATTGTTGCCTACCAAGGTGTACGATGGACATAAATGACACTTAGTCGCCTCGTACGACATCTGTCTCTCATCTTAGCGTGTTCCCGGTTACATTTGGAGCTGTAACGTCCTAAGCTCAGGGTTCGCGTAAAAAAATATACAATTTTGAAGATTTGGCTATGACTTTACAACCGCCTATCTAACGTCAACCCTCTCTGGGAATGCTATCGTTGTATCAGCTATTAAGGCCATGTGTCCCTTAGACGCCTAGTACGACATCCACGGGAGGGTATGAAGGGGGAGCACGCATAGATAAGAGAGAGAGATAAACACACAATTCAACACTCACTTGATAAGAGACATAAAGGTAATCCTCCTTATTCTCTTCTGTTGCAATTCGTGTCTGTGCGCGCGGCAGAAGTTGCCGAACCTGCGCGCGACCTGGCCGTCGTCACATTCGCCGTTGTCGCGAATACTGATCATCAGAATGTGGATCGGTTCCAATGGCTGGGAGAAAAAAAAAATTAAAAAATATAAACGTTTTTAAAAAGACCAGCCTGCTTAAGAATCCTTGCGTTGAACCCTTTAATTGTATGTATTTCACCAAGTCCGATGCACAGCCGCCAAGTTTTTCTAACGTCACCTATCTAAGAACACTCGGGCAGCTAAGACGATTGTAACAATACCTCAAGTTATCATTGAATAATAAATAATAAATAAATAAATATAAATAAATATATTAGGACAAATCACACCGATTGAGCTAGCCCCAAAGTAAGTTCGAGACTTGTGTTACGGGATACTAACTCAACGATACTATATTTTATAACAAATACATATATAGATAAACATCCAAGACCCGGGCCAATCAGAAAAAGATCATTTTCCATCATGACCCGACCGGGGATCGAACCCGGGACCTCTCGGTTCAGAGGCAAGCACTTTACCACTTCGCCACCGAGGTCGTCAAATTGAAGTATCCTTAATTAAGGTCTAAATAACGACAAATAATCGAAAATAAATGTTACCACGTCATCGACGTCAGCAGCCTTGTAATCAGCACCGACGTTGATGCTAGTGCTGTCGCGGCTCTCACTGCCGTCCTGCAGCGCTTGCAGGTCCTGCAACAACGACGAGACGATTATTATTATTTGCGTATGGTTTTTTTTTCCAATATAACACAAACTAGGACTAAAAATAGGACTAAAATTAAAAAAAAAAAAACTAAAAAATCACACCATTTTCGGACATCATTGTAGGCTACGTGGATCCTGATAATGCCGACTTCAATAGAAAGACGAAAGAAAAAAAAAACACTTGCTCAAAAATAATAACAAAATGCACATAAAATTTCGATATTCAAAGCATAATTCATTTATTAACGTTAAAGACAAAGATACTTGTAGTTATAGAGGAATTATGAATGTTGTCTATTCAAAGTATCTGTTGCGACATTTTGCGAAAGAGACATTTTACTACTACGTGACATTTTGCGAAAGAGACATTTTACCACTACGTGACATTTTGCGAAAGAGACATTTTACCACTACGTGACATTTTGCGAAAGAGACATTTTACCACTACGTGACATTTTGCGAAAGAGACATTTTACCACTACGTGACATTTTGCGAAAGAGACATTTTACTACTACGTGACATTTTGCGAAAGAGACATTTTACTACTACGTGACATTTTGCGAAAGAGACATTTTACTACTACGTGACATTTTGCGAAAGAGACATTTTACTACTACGTGACATTTTGCGAAAGAGACATTTTACTACTACGTGACATTTTGCGAAAGAGACATTTTACTACTACGTGACATTTTGCGAAAGAGACATTTTACTACTACGTGACATTTTGCGAAAGAGACATTTTACTACTACGTGACATTTTGCGAAAGAGACATTTTACTACTACGTGACATTTTGCGAAAGAGAAATTTTACTACTACGTGACATTTTGCGAAAGAGACATTTTACTACTACGTGACATTTTGCGAAAGAGACATTTTACTACTACGTGACATTTTGCGAAAGAGACATTTTACTACTACGTGACATTTTGCGAAAGAGACATTTTGCGCATGAGCCGCCCAAAAGGTAGTAGCGGTTAGGCGACTTGAATAAAATCTAATACCAATATTAGTAATTAACACACTCGAACATTTATTTTTTCCAATAGCATTGAATCGAAACCCGTGACACTTAAAATCACTGACACTTGAAATAACACAGTAAAGCATGGTTGTAGACAGCACGTCAGCGTCATAATTTTATCTAATCATCAATTCATATTATAAGTGGCCGGGACAATCACCAAGGAGAAAGAACCATAGCCATGAAAAAGCAATTATTTAGAAAAGTGGGCATTTTTTTCGATGTAGTCATTATGCGACCAAGATATTTTAACTACCTGCAAGTAAAAAGTATTTTTTGCAATGTACTCATTTTGCGTCCAAGGTATTTAACGACCACGGCATTCTAAGGGTAGAGCTGTGGAGAGTGGAGTAATAATTTTACGAAACAGTCATTGTCCTAATGACTCGTGCTACTTCTTGAATGGCAGTCTTGACACAGACTTCCAGTCGACAACCAAAACCACATCAACCTACCCAAAATCATGACAAACTCGCCGCTATTCCCACGCCATAGTGCTTCATGCAAGGCAACTAGATGTGCTGTTGACTGTACAAATGGGATAAGAATTTATATTACTTACTTAAATTGACACCGATATCCATTCAAACAATAGGATATTACATTTACATTTTTATATATTTTTTATATTTAAGGGCAAATCACATAGATTGAGCTAGCCCCAAAGTAAGTTCGAGACTTGTGTTAGTACTAACTCAACGGTACTATATTTAGTAACAAATACATATATAGATAAACATCCAAGACCCGGGCCAATCAGAAAAAGATCATTTTCCATCATGACCCGACCGGGGATCGAATCCGAGACCTCTCAGTTCAGAGGCAAGCACTTTACCACTGCGCCACGGAGGTCGTCAAAGAGGTTATGGAATAATGAATTTTAAAATGAATTTTAAGTTCTCACCTCTCTCCTGACATTGGCGGAGCTAGCAAAATCATGGACGAGATCCAACAGCTCGTCGGCGTACTGCACGAACTGATCGAACGAATCGAACGCAGCGAGCGCCCCCGTCCTGTGGTGGCATTTCCTCATCGCGGCCGTGCACAGCTCGGCTGGGATGCCCTCTTGGTCTTGCGCCGCGGACAACTCGATCTCTGATTGGCTGATCGGGATTCTGTGAAATATTTGCAGGTTATAAAATAATTCATTTAAAAATAGGGAATTGTAGATTGCGACTTAGTGTACACACTAAGTCTTTATATAAATAGTAGCTTTTGCCCGCGGCGTCACACGCGTGAATTTCAGTTCTTAAAAGGAATCGAAGTAAAATTTCAGTTATACTTTTATCGCGTATTCTAAACGAATCGTTCAAACGATTCGTTTGAACGCAGCAGATATGCAGAATCGCTTGATTGACGTTTGATTAAAATAAAACATCCATAGCGCATTTAAAATGAACACAGCGCCATCTAGAATGTTTATTGCAATGTTCACATTATTAACATTTAGCGCCACCTATAAAGGAATACAGATTTTTCGCAAATCCCACGAGAACAATAGCTCTTTCCGGAATAAAGGTATATGTCCTTCTCCATACTCTTAATTACATATATGCGTAATTTCAAGAAGATTGGTTTAGTAGATAACTCCTGTGGTAACAAACAAACTTACTAATATAATAATATATAATATATTGGGACAAATCACACAGATTGAGCTAGCCCCAAAGTAAGTTCGAGACTTGTATTATGGGATACTAACTCAACGATACTATATTTTATAATAAATACATATATAGATAAACATCCAAGACCCGGGCCAATCAGAAAAAGATCATTTTCCATCACGACCCGACCGGGGATCGAACCCGGGACCTCTCGGTTCAGTGGCAAAACCTTCCCACTGCGCCACCGAGGTTGTCAATTACTTTCGCATTTATAATATTAGTTGGATTGGATTAACATACCTATTGGGATGTCCAGTGGGCAGCACGAACTGGAAGTGCACCACGCCCAATTCTCCGGACAAAGCCAGGTGCTGCAGGCATGTGATGTCGTACGACGTGTAGGCGCGACGCACGTACACTTCTAAGGCCGCATTGCATACCTGTTGAGAAACGACAGTTATATTATAAAGATAATTGTATTATTGCTTTGTTTTGCAAAGTAGCGGCCCGTCCCGGCTTCGCTCGAGTAAAAATTTATTAAATTATACCTATAAACCTTCCTCAGGAATCACTGTATCTACTGGTGAAAACCGCGTGAAAATCCGTGCAGCAGTTTTTGAGTTTATCGCGAACAGACAGTCAGACGCGGTAGAGGACTTTGTTTTATAATATGTGAGGATAAACTGTTTTAATCTATACTATTATTATAAAGAGGTAAGCATTTGTGAGGTTGTATGTTTGAGGCGGGTAATCTCCGAAACTACCCAACCGATTTCAAAAATTCTTTCACCATTAGAAAGGTACATTATCCAATTTTGTTATAGGCTATATTTTATCTAAAAACTCCCAAAAGCCACGGGCAATAATTAGTTTGAATGAACTTTGGTAAGGTTGTCTGCATTGGGCACCTAACTCACATCCATATTTGCCGGCAAACAGCAGTTGTATTCCGGTTTGAAGGGCGAGACAGGCGGTGTGATTACAGGGCACTGTGGCTAACGATCCTAGTACACAAAGAAAGCATCGCGCGTGTGACACCTCTGCTGTTGCAGGCGTTGATTAGCTGTGGTGACCCCTTTCCAATTATTATTTTACCTGAGCGAAGCCGGGAAAATGAATCTAGAGATATGTACAGATGTCTCTCCCTCACCTTCGCGCGGTCCCGGATACATTCTGAATTGTGATGCCCCAAAATCTTTAGCGCAAAAAAAATACCAAAAAATTTGGCTATGATTTAACAAGCGTCCCGCCTGATGTCAACCCCTCTTTGGAAATGCTATTATTGTCTATTAGTAGCACCTTCGAGTCGAATCAGTGCAGTGAGACGCAGCTAACCAATCACAGCGCGCCATTGTGCGCGACAACCAATCATAGCGTAGATTACGTCATAAGCAACTGCCCTCCATAAGTTAACTTTTCTCGTGGATTGTCACAAAAAGCGATTGTGACGTAACATTCAACGCAAGCTAAAACTTTTGTTACACGGGTCAAAACATTTAAACTCGTTAAACATGAGAAATACATTGTATTGGTAATAAGACATTATTAAAATTACCTTTTATGCTTAGCTAAGTAGCCCCTAAGGCGGTATCGACATTGTTGCACCCTCATTATAATATATAGGGTAGCCATACTTTTAATTAATATTTCTATTAATTCGGAAATCCTACTAATATCTATTATAAATGCGAAAGTTTGTGGGGATTTATGTATGTGTGTGTCTGCATGTTTTTTACTCTTTCACGCAAAATCTACTGGACGGATTGTTATGAAATTTGGTACACGGATAATACATAACCTGGAATAACACATAGGGTACTTTTTATCCCGAAATTCCCACGGGAGCGAGGCCCTGACAATAAATTTAAGGTAAGTTACATGAAATAAGTATTTGTATTAGCTGATTCCCGTTACTCCGCTCGCGGCAAATCAGGTGCGATTGTCAAATACAAATAACTTTCACTCCCCTTTCTGGTCTGTGGGGGGTAAAAGTAGCCGATATTTGAAGTCGGATCTTTTGACTATATTACAGTTCCCTAGTGTGTATGCGACTACCTGCCACTTGATGGAGGTAAGTAGTCGTAAAAATCATGTCAGATGCCTTTAGGCGACTTGAATAAAATCTGACACCAGTGTTAGCAATAACACACTCGATGAAGATTATGATGACTATATTTGTACAACAAATTTCATCAAAATCTATTCAGCAGTTTAGCTGTACAAGCTTGACAGACTTGATAAAATATACACCTAATATAAATAAAACATCCTCTATCTAGTAATATAAAATCATTATGTCTTTTGAAGTCATTTTTTTAGTATAAAAGCTCTACTAATGTTGAAATTGTCAATAGATTCTTACAAGCATAGTAACGAAGGATTTTATTCTTTCCTTTTTATTATAAAACGATGAGGATTTCAAATAAAAATAGCGAAAAACATTGCGAAAATGTAAAAGGTAATAGAATGTTTTTTTTATTTTTAATACATTACCTAAATTAAAACTGACTTTCGCATTTGTAATATTAGTAAGATGTTATAATATATAGTATCGTTAAGTTAGTATCAGATAACACAAGTCTCGAACTTACTTTGGAGCTAATTGAATCTGTGTGATTATCTGACTGAATCTATATTCGGTCACAACGACCTGTAGACCAACTGAGACGTCGAGTTCAACTATAGTTGAACTAGCATTTACCCGCGACTTCGCCTGCGTTAATTTTCCACAAGAATGTACATTTTCGCAGAATGAAACGTGGCCTATGTCCTTTATTGTATGTATGAGACATTTCAAAACCGAGTAGATAATACATTTAAGAGATACAAACTTTATTTTTGCATATATAATATTAGTTGGGATTGAGATTTAGTCTCACAAAGTTTCACTAGTCCAATCGCGATCTCTATATATCTATCTATTCTTATCTGGGGGCACGGCAATGCCCCCGCCAAGTCGAACTTAAAAAGCGGCACGGCCGTACCACCCTTTTCTCGAAGCAATTCAGGCCAATTTCGAACCCCAATAACTTCGTTGTGGATAAAACAGGAAGCCTACATTTTCAGTAACTATAAGCAGGTATTGTATAAACACTGTATATTTCAAATTTCATTCAATTTGAACCAGTGGTATAAGAATTGAAACTTGTAAAAGTTTCTTGATTTCGTCATTCACTGACTGACCGATCTAAGGCAATTCTAGCAGACATAGAAGCTTCAAATTTAGAATACAATTAGTATTTAGCGTCTAAATCAAGGAAAAAACCTAAATATTTTGTGATTTCGGTCCAGTTTTCTATTGAGATGTAGTCGTATAGATTTTAACCCCTATCTATTATTGCAGACGATGGTAACCAACATTTTAATTCATTCAGCTCGACTTACACAATAATATCAGGAATTATGACTATTGGTATGATGTATCCTAATTCCAAAACGGATAAATGGAGATTATTAGCTATTGGTAAGAAGTGCCGCGCGGCCGCAGCACACCAACACCACACACTCATCTCCCTAATGTTGTCATTTTTTATAATAGGTTAAATAGCTTTATGAATGAACTAGATGTTGCCCGGGGCAACATCGCTTCCGTAAGGATTTTGAGATAAAATACAGCCTATAGCAATCTTGGATAATATACCTGTCTAATGGTGAAATAATTTTTGAAATCGGTTCAGTAGTTTCGGAGGTTACCCGCCTCAAACATACAAACTCACAAACGCTTTCCTCTTTATAATAATAGTATAGATAAATAGTATATATGTGTTTTATTTTTGTCTAGCAAGTGTTATGTTCCTTGGCTCACAGCTTGTGTTGGACCACTGTAAGTGTGTAGCTTTTATAATAAACAAATACATCGAAAACCTCAAATAAACATTTGAAATCCCGCCTAGCGTGTTGTAGAAATTTCATGACAACTGCGACACGATACGCTAGGCGCATTTCGGGGAACTAAAATCTCATCATCTTTTTAAATGTATTATTATATTTTCGAACCTATAAACATATAACATATGGATTTGTCCTTATGTTATAATGAATTTATATCTAAATAGATGTTGCCCGGGGCTTTGCTCTCGTTGGAATTTTGAGATAAAATATAGCCTATAGCAATCTTGCATAATGTACCTTTCTAATAGTGAAAGAATTTTTGAAATCGGTTCGGTAGTTTCGGTGATTACCCGCCTCATACATACGAACTCACAAACGCTTACCTCTTTATAATAAAAGTATAGATGGCGAGACGTTATAATTCCTGTTAGTAGTTAGGATTAAATATAATGTATTAATTTTATGAGACGATTACGAAAGACATTTTGTTTAGGTATTTGACGACGGCCGTAGTGATAAACGTTCGTAATTAACCCAAATATTTGTCTGCGGTTCTTGGTGTTTCGGTATATTTGTTTGCGGTTCTGGGTGTCGACGAATAAAAAAAGACGTCTTGAATAAAATCTGACACCAGTTTAAACATCCTTATCCTTCCTTATAACCTTTTCTTATACATATTAAAAAAGTCCTCTGCGGCGTCTATCTGTTTATTCGCATTAAACTCAATTAAACGCATTAATTTCAAGTTTTTCACCAATAGATTAGAATCTTTAAAATGATAATAAAGATGCTAATATTTGATAAGAAGTTGTTTTGTGCTCGTTTGTAATCACGATAGTAACTTAAATTTTAGTGTGGTCAATTGAGTGTTTTTTACAATTTTATGTTCAGTGGTAGTGGGCCTCTCATCGGCACCATACCTCGCCATAACAACTATTGACATATGGCGTTTCTTCTCCGAGGGCGACCTGGCGAACGTCATCCGGATCAGCACCGTCTCAGGACCTTTCTCGATGGTGGTACTCAAGGTGGTACTCATAACATTATCTCACTTCCAAATCTCCGCATGTTCCCGGCTTCGTTGTTGTCCGGGGTTGTAGAGCCGCGAAACCCGAGGTCATCGTAAAAAAAACCTTACAATTTTGACGATTTAGCTGTGATTTTAGAGTGTGAAAAGGTTCTCCGACGATTGCTTCGTCTACGAACGTTTCATCGACAACCGGCCGCCTATCGTCAACCCTCCTTGGGAATGCTATTGTTGCTTACAGCTGCCTCGGTTATGTGACCCTTAGTCGCCTCGAACGACATCCACTGGAGGATATGAAGTGGTTCTATACTAAGACGGAACCACACGCCACAAGACGATAACATTATAATGAATCTAATCCCTAACCATTAAAATGCAAGTTTTATATTTAAAAAATATCGATCGGGAATGCCTCTATAAGTAATAACTTCTATTATAATTTTCAGATGTCGCTCTTCTACTACAAAAGGCACAATGCTAATTCTATAATACAAGAGATGGAACGCGACTATGCTTTAGCCAACAGCGCTTCAAAAAAGATACGCAACATCGTCCAACAAAACATAAAAAATAACATATTCTATGAAAAGCTTTGGACAATATGCGTTTTCATTGCGGTGTTTACTTTTCCATTTAACGCAGCCGTGATGAACGTTTTAAACAATATTAACAAAGGTGAAAATGGTTACATGATTACCGATTTAAACAATCCATTTGCGGAAGACGCCGCAGCACGATTCGAGTCGCCGTATTTTGAGGTGATTTCTTTTAAATTTCACGATAAGCTGTCTAATTTTTATGCCGGCGCCACGGCAGTTTCCGATATATATTGCCGGTTTTTCATTGCGGTAAATAAAAGCATTCGTACTAACTACGCAATGTTCGCGTATTCGCTTCGCCATGTGTGTGGGCGACAGTGTGGAGCTGGTATTACATTTAAGAATTACCAGCAGTCAGTCTAGTCCACTTTAACGGGCTAAATGTTCGAATCAGTTTGCTTTTCCTCTGTGTTTATATATCTAGAATGTGTTTATTTTTTTTAAGCTATATGTATCTAACGCTATCAGTGCATTGATTTAAAGTAGCTTATAGTTTTTCATCAAATCATTACTTAACGGTTTCAAGTAACTGAACCTATAGGTTCAGTTACTTAGCTATATATAGCGGCCGTAAGTAAAAATTTTCAAGTACATAAATTATTTACAGATAATGTTCATTTACACTTTCTTCTGCTGTTGTCAGTATTTCGTGTACTTCACCGGTTTCGAGGCGTTTATAATGGTTTCTACAGGACACGCGTGTCTAAAATTCGAACTGGCCAACACCGCTTTGGAAGACGCCATCTTGATTCAGGAGGATGGTGATAGGAACAAAATGGTGGGTAATGTTATTAGGGAGCATAATAGAACATTTCGGTAAGTAGAATTTTACTAGCGTGTTTTTCCCACGGCAG